>NC_139709.1:48888381-49290881 GCF_964188405.1 Protomyctophum parallelum | reverse complement strand
TGGACAACCCAATTAAGCATTACACTTGTTTACAACAGGGTCCACATTGTTCAATTCATCAAAACATTTAGAGACATACAAATAGACACTTCTATGTAGTTAAAGAACAGAACAGGAATTCATCATATAGGAAGCAAAAAGGGAAAAGATACATACAGTGAGGGGGAAGGGGGGGGGGGGGGGGCGGTGGGGGGGATTCAGATTTTACAGAGGCCAGTTTCGAATTGCAGCCATCCGTAGGTGCCCTTTGAGAGCGGTTTTGAAGGAGTCAAGGGATTCACATGTCTTAATGACTGTTGGTAGGGCGTTTCACATTTTGGTGGCATAGGAGCGAAAAGAATGTAGTCCCTTGTTTGTGCCGAATCTGGGTTGTACATGGTTTGTTGCACTCCCTCTGGTGTTGTGGGTGTGGACTTCGTTTTCATTAAGGAAGTATTTGGACAGGTACATGGGTATCTTGGTGGTGTATTGAATCTTGTGGACCAGACCCATTGCAAGATGCTGTACTCTGTCGTCGACCCTAAGCCATCCCAGCCTGTCAAAGTGGTTTGAGGTGCTGTGGTACCAAGAGGTGGATGCATAGTCAAAGAAACCTTGTACGAGGGCTCCTGTTAAGGTCTTCAAGGTGTTTTTGTTGACCAGTGAGGAGATCCTGTAAAGGAATCTTGTTCTTTGATTGACTTTTTTGATTACGTTGGGGGCCATTTTATCACCGGAAAGATTAGCCTCCAGGATGGAACCTAGGTAGGTAATTTCATCTTTTCGTGTGATACTATTGTCACCCACTCTAACCAAGAAGCCATCTGCCTTGCTGAGATTACTATTAGATCCGAAGAGAATGGATTCTGAGAATGGTCTTCTGTCCTTCCAGAGAGCAACATGGAGTCCACCGTACGGTCTTCGCAGATTTGCGTCTGGCCACTGAGAGCACTTCTATGTTTTACTGGCAGGTAGCGAAGGCCAAGGAATTTTCACTGATCATTGCAACGGTTCACGAGATTAGCCCCGGGCAGACATGAGGCAGGCAGACAGGCAGACAGACAGACAGACAGACAGACAGACAGACAGACAGACAGACAGACAGACAGACAGACAGACAGACAGACAGACAGACAGGCAGGCAGTGTATATGTATACAGTATGATATGTATACATATGTATATATATATATATATATATATATACATATATGATATATATGATAACAGTGCCTCTCACTTCACACGGGTGTGATTTGTTTATACTGTGCGTCGTGGTCGATCTATCATAATCTAGCTCTATGTTCTCCACACGGTCATGTGACTGCTTTGCTCTGGTCACACTCACTGTTGCCATGTCCGTTTATTATAAGCGACTTTGGGCTTATTTTTTCCTTTAAAGTTGCCTGTAAATTATAGATGGTTGCGGCTTTTGTTTCTAAAGTGTAGTTGTTTATTTGGTCCTGTTTCTAAAGTGTAGTTGTTTATTTGGTCTTGTTTCTAAAGTGTAGTTGTTTATTTGGTCTTGTTTCTAAAGTGTAGTTGTTTATTTGGTCTTGTTTCTAAAGTGTAGTTGTCTATTTGGTCTAGTTTCTAAAGTGTAGTTGTTTATTTGGTTCTTGTTTCTAAAGTGTAGTTGTTTATTTGGTCTTGTTTCTAAAGTGTAGTTGTTTATTTGGTCTTGTTTCTAAAGTGTAGTTGTTTATTTGGTCTTGTTTCTAAAGTGTAGTTGTCTATTTGGTCTTGTTTCTAAAGTGTAGTTGTTTATTTGGTCTAGTTTCTAAAGTGTAGTTGTCTATTTTGTCTTGTTTCTAAAGTGTAGTTGTCTATTTGGTCTTGTTTCTAAAGTGTAGTTGTCTATTTGGTCTTGTTTCTAAAGTGTAGTTGTTTATTTGGTCTTGTTTCTAAAGTGTAGTTGTTTATTTGGTCTTGTTTCTAAAGTGTAGTTGTCTATTTGGTCTTGTTTCTAAAGTGTAGTTGTCTATTTGGTCTTGTTTCTAAAGTGTAGTTGTTTATTTGGTCTTGTTTCTAAAGTGTAGTTGTTTATTTGGGTCTTGTTTCTAAAGTGTAGTTTTTTTGGGGTCTTGTTTCTAAAGTGTAGTTGTTTATTTAGTCTTGTTTCCTATAATGTTGTTTAAAACAGTGATTCTCATACATTTCCATGTCAAGTACCTCCACATTAAATGTATTAAAATATTCCACAAAATGTGTTCGTTTTTTCCCCATGGCTAGTTTTTTTTACCCCCCAAGATTTTGTTTTGGGAAAATATCGATCTACAAGCTCACATCGCGACGCGTTGTGAGCTTGTAGATCGGATATTTTCCAAAATCAAAATGTTGGGGTATTAGATATTTTCAATTATCATATTAGTCGCATCTTGTTGGGATTGTTTTTGGATGATTTCCTTATTTTTAATTTTTTTAAATAGAAGTGTATATTTGTACGTCTCTAAATGTTATGATGAATTGAACAAGGTGGACCCTGTTGTAAACAAGTGTAATGCTTTATTGGGTCGTCCACTCGAATACTGGACCACTCGCCCCGGTGCTTGCCCGTTTTTCCTCCCGGAATTTTCCCCAGTGAGGGGGATAACTTTGTAATTATGCTATTGGCTGTTTGTATTCTTTTTGGAAAAATATAAAAAGATACTCCTGTGGAAAGGCTATATTATTTTACTTATATTGACCATATAAACAATTTAGTATTATGTAAGGTTTTGCCCACTCAAATGGTACCTCGTCAGATAATCCCCACATATCCTAGAACAACTTCACTGTACTAGCTTTTCATAAATTATATTTGTACTTAGGCTGTTCTGCTGTCATGAAAGTTTATAGTTAGAAAAATTCAAAGTCCAGCCCACCCCTCACTGGGGAAAATTCTGGGAGGAAAACAAAAACGGGGCGAGTGGTCTTGTTGTCGTCCACTCACAGTTAACAGTCTTTGTATTGAGTTTGTGCTTGAAATGTATTGTAATTCTGCAAACTGTTAATCAATCAAATCCATGGACCTAGCTGCTTATTTCTTTCACGCAACCACACAACCTGGCAACACTGGTCACACTTCCTGCTTGGTGTTAAAAAAGTTTGTAGGAGATTTATTTAGTTGCTTTGCTTTAAAAAAAAAAAAAAAAGTTTATTATAATTATTATAATAATTATTATAAAACAACACTTTGACAGTGAACACTGTGACATTCATAGTTCTCATAACAGCAACAACAACAACGTCGTACAACGAGCAGCAGCCAGGCGGCAGGCAGCGGGCCGGAGGCTGGAGATGCCTCTATGTTTACAGTTTATTGAGATGAAAGTTCCAGTCCCCACACAGTGACAGCACTCCATGTTTACGGCACGCACAGACAGACATAATATTCTGTAGGCTATAATACTATTAATTACACTGCACTGCACATTGTTTGCTTCATTTCCTTTATTTACTGCGGATTGCACCGAGGTTTCCATTGGGAAGCTTCTTGTAAAGAAATTTCCCCTGAAGCAAACCCGGGTTCACAGAGTCCTGCATGCTGACGTTTGATGTGGCACGCCGCACTGTTCATTAATTTCACCCGTGTCCGGTTAGGTTAGGATTTGTTACCACCCGCTCTCAGAGTAATTTATTTCACCTTGTCCCTGTTAGGTTAGGACTTCTCCCTCCCACAGAGTAATTCCGCCAGGTAAAACTATCAAAGTGAAATTCCTAGTTTGCTCGCTTTATGCAGTCAATGCAGACCCAGCTCCCAGACCCAACTTTGAGAATAGAATGGCGATAATTTTTTTGTCGCGTTACCGCAGCACGTTAACGCTGATAACGGCCCAGCATTAATATATATATATTTATATATATATATATATATATATATATATATATATATATATATATATATATATATATAGTATAGGGTTGGTATAACCGTATACTTCTACCTACTACCTAACTGCACAGGACAGCAGTTGTATCCCTGTTTACTTTAGTGTTTTAACAATTTTTCGGTTTTGTTGATAAATTGAATACTAGAGCGTCGCAGTCCCGCCCCTACCAGGGCCCAGGAAATGATTCCCCGTTCATTTTCCTCATAGACATTTCAAACAGTATTTATTTAAAAACCTTTTAAGCCTCGTACAAATTTAAGCCAACTCGAGTTGTGACAAATCATGACAACAAACACAATTTGTCAGGCCGAACAAATAATTAGAAAAAGAAGAAAACGGCAGGTTACAACACATTTTTGTTGTTTTTCTTCTTTGTAATTATTTGTTTGGTCCAAATTATTTGTTTGTTGTCATGATTTGTCACAACTCGAGTTGGCTTTGTCTTTGGCTTATAAGGTCTTTAAAAAAATACGTTTTGAAATGTCTATGGGAAAAATGCATTGGGATTTATTTCCAGGGCCTGGCGTAGCACGCGCACACACACACACGCACACGCACACGCACACACACACACACACACACACACACACACACACACACACACACAGGCTCGGAACTTCGGAAGTGGTGGAAGCCAAGGCAACGTGTGCATTAAGCTGTGGAACCTGCCTGATGCATGCGGCGCAAAATTGTATAGGCCACTGTTTGTTGTGTTGCGGCGGTAGCTAGAGGAAGCATGCCAGTGGGGTAACAGCGAGAACGGTGGCCTGTGATGCAGGTGTCGCGGAGGCGGAGGTTGCGCATTTTAATTAACTAATAAAGTAATTATTAATGTTACATTTGTGAAATGGAAAAAGGCGCTTACGACCTCCATAATATTATGCTCAATGCCTGTGTGAAAAGTGAGAGTGATTGGTGCAGGAGCTACGACAGTGTTTCTGACACAGACAGACATTCATTCAGACATTGAGTTAATTATAGTTTGATGATTGATGATGATTTGATTTGATGATGAGCAAGGTATACACTTTCATGTAATGACATTTACATAAATTAATAATGCATCATTATGAAATTGGTATGCTTTAGCCTTTATGCAAGTCATTCTCACCTTGTGAAGTTTCTAATCTGTGAGTCAGCCTTCAAATCGATGTAGCCCAAACCTACATTTCAGTGACAACTTCAAGTCCTCCACCCGTTTCTTCAGTCGAGTGATTTCATCCTTCATCTCATCCCTCTCACTCGATGCCAGGCCAACAGCGGCAGGTTCAGGGGCTGTGCAGTAGTCGTGGTCACAACAAGGCACTTTTATCGCAGTTTCAGCATCACCATCCACGCCTCTGACAGTCTGATCTGGGCTGTTAGTGGGTCTTTCTCTCCTCTGCCAAACACTAACGCGTTGACGGACTTCATATCCATTCCACTAGAACGCAGGCAAGGCCCCCTTTCTAAGCCAATGAAGTCCACCTGGAGTCTATCACGTTCTTTAATAAAGTGCCTATAGCACCGAGGAGTGACGGTGAAGCTTGCATATCTATGCCATCAGATGCCAAGAATATGACGTATGACCCCTTCCCCCAATATTAAGCATCATCATTCAACCTCTGTTATTTGTCCAAAGTCTGCCATAAAATAGTTAACGGTAGGCTTAGCCTACTTACTCATGCTTTATCCTCAGGACGGCGCGCCATACATCGATCCACTGAAGTGACATGAACTTGAAATGACTGGGCTGAATGAGAACAGCATGTGATACTGTACGTGTAGTGTACAATTAATCTAAAATTTACCTTTGCATACTTCATATTCATATTTTATAGAAACAATGTAGTCAGATATATTATATTCCTATAGTATTACTTTCAACAGTGAAAGTTAATTATTCTATTGCAATATTTTGGCTATGAAGAGAAAACACTTTTTATCTCCTCAAGTGGTCCCTGGACCACTGGTTGAAAACCACTGCTCTAGTGAGAACATAGAAATAGAATATGTTTGCAGCTGATGTGGACATGAAACGAAACATGAAATATGACCCCATATTATGCTACATCAACTAAAAACAAAACAATAGTGACAACAATCCTCATTCCCCATACCTTCTCTTTAAATAGAACATTGTTTCCACCTACTGGACCTGTGCAGTTACTGCACCATGTATCACTCCCAAGCAGAGTTGGACATAATTTCTGTTTTAGTTTAGGCCTACTAAAGAGCTGGTGAATACTCATTCCTTTGTCAATGTGAACTTCAAACAATATGTAGGGTCTTAATAATGCCCGGTATGATCTGTTTACATTCTTACCTTGTCTCTGCATTCTTCCACCAAAGAACATGTTGAAAATATGGGGGACCAATATTGAACAAATGGAAAGTAGTAAAAAAGTGCTTTGGACAAAACCACTTAACTAAATTGGACCCTCAAAATGTCTGCTAAAGCAACTAACTCCACCACCTCTCCCCCTCTCATGGAAGTCATTGACAATATATAAAGTCACACCAACTTTGAGGCAGTATTGCTTTGTTTTCAAAATGAAGGTTCTTAATTTCCTG
Source organism: Protomyctophum parallelum (assembly GCF_964188405.1). Lineage (NCBI taxonomy): Eukaryota > Metazoa > Chordata > Actinopteri > Myctophiformes > Myctophidae > Protomyctophum > Protomyctophum parallelum. Next base: position 49,284,478 of record NC_139709.1, on the reverse strand, counting down.
AAAAATGAACATTTTGGAGTTTCCTCCCGACAGCAGAGATATAGTCCATATAGACGACACCATCAGTGGCTGGCGACATCAAGTCTACAATGTTCCCATGTTGATCCACATGATTAGAATTATTTTGGCACCCTAGTTTTTGAGGGGTGCTATTCCCTCCGACATCTGGCTTTCGTTATTACATCATGTGGCAGCCAAGTGACGCCAAGTCTATGGACTTTTAACATTAAATGGTTTGAGCAACAAGTTAACTACAGTATAGGGTTGAATAGAATTGACACTGTGACCAATGTGCATGTGGAATGATCAAAATGGTGAATGGGTAAAGATGCCGTCTGGGAAACCGAAGGTCTCCAGTGCACCCCCTGGCTCTGGTCTATGGGCCCAAGTGTCTGTGAGCAATTACTGCTTCCCCACATTCTGTATCGAAAGATGCCTCCTGCTCCTATACAGTGGTGGAAAATGTACTCACATGTTTTACCAAGTAAAAGTACCAACCAGATTGTAGAAATACTCTGTTAAAGTAAGAGTCCAGTCATCAAAATTTAAAAGTAATTGCATCAAAATATACTTCAAGTACTAAAAGTAAAAAGTACTCTGTGAGAGGGAGGATGACTGATTTAAGCAGTCCCACCTGGCCTGAGTAAAACTAGAACTGGACTCAGAGCTGGGTGTGGCTGTGCACCTGTTGTGCATGGACTTGATCAAGGCACAACAGGTTAAATCAGTCATCTCCACAAACACTCGGGAGAGAGCCTCTGTCCGGACAGTAGAGAGCCATCTGCTCTCCTGTGTAAAGTATTATTGTGATGCTTTCAAATGGTTATGCCTGGCTTAAGAGGAATAAAACAGCCTACTTGAGAACAACTGCCTGTGTCGTGTCCTTCCATGCCCTGGGTTGTGACCCACTTCAGCCGCGTCAACTCCGGGGGTGCAGAAGCGCAGCTGCACCCACTGGCATTCTGTTTTAATAGCAGAATATGCACCCACTGTATAGTGACTGTCCTGAATGAAAATGTCACGTAGTCACATACCAGCTTGTGCAGCGTCGGGCGTGGGCCAGAGAGGTGTTGGGTCGCCGCCCATGGGCATTCAAATGCTAATAAGGTGGCTTTTGTTCTGCTGCCAGGTAGAGAGTATGTCGCATACATACATTACAGTACAGGATGCATTTCCATTTGACTACGAATCTACGATGATGAACACCGACTCTACAAGTAGCTGCCGAGGCTGACAGCACTATCTTCAGCGCCAACACAACGGCTCTTTTAAGAGCAGCTAATAGCCAGCCGCAGAGCAAAAGCCGCAAAATATGCCCGAAAATATCAACCCTACTGGAAAGAGACATTTACCTGGATCACGTACATTAAATGGTACGTCAATAAGCGACCGCCAGAAAGCGACTGCTAGCTGTTTATCATTGATCATGCTGAAATGTTGAAACAAAATACTGAAACAATTTAATGTGTTCGTTGTGAACTGAAACACTGTGTTCATTAGCAAATTGTAAATAAAGTAGGGGAGAGCCGCCAACGATGTAACACTTTGCACGTTTCATTTTTTTACTCAGAGATCCGTTTATCTACACATGTAATATTTTCAGGCAACGGACCTACACATGTCAGCTACCATAAACCACTTCAAGTTATTTTTTTTATAAAACAGGTCGGGAGTTATTAAACCGAACGTGGACGCTGTTCCAGTGTTACAATTGCTGCGCATGTCGGATTAATTGGCATGCATGATAAATGTAACAACGCTAAAAAACATCATTAAACATATCGTTTTCAGCTTAAAGCAATTATATTTCATTGAAGCAACTCCTTAGCATTGTTTTCATACCATAGACGTGATAAGAAAATGTATCAAAAATAAGGGAAATATTAAATAGTAGCCTATCGGGTGTACCAGTTTGGGCTTTTTTTTATTATTATTTTTTTGGCACCCACCGCCGTTATAGGAACGTGACGCGCCTGACCCACTTGGTAACATTTGGCGCCTGAACAGGGACATGGAGGGACAGCAGCGAACTCCTGGGACTCTGCAGAGGTGCAGCAGAACACTGCCACTCGGCATCAATTTCAGGCATATTTATCGACATGCGCCTGCAACAGGCGGAGGCACAGCGGCAGCAGTTGGACCTATAGGTACAAACCCCAGCTCTCCTCGGCAGCAGCAGCGGAAGGCAACAGTGTTGTCCACCTGAGGGTGGGGAAGCAGAGCATCAGCCACCATGGACAACGGCCTGCAGCTGGAGAACTGACCCCGCAGGAGCTGCGGGTCACTTCTGGTCCCTGGGTAGTGACTACACTGTCACATACTCATTATGCAGAAGGTCCCGTTTCACAGGTTTTCAAATGTATAAGTTATTTTAAAATGTCAGAGCTACAAGCTCACTTTGGCAATTTGAAAATAGCCGAAGTGATCTGATCAGAGGCTCAGAGCTAATAATCAAAATCTACAAAGTAGCTATAACTAAAGTTTTCAAACAATTAAGATCATTTGTATCACTCCCTCAGCTCTTGTCCAAAAATGAATCGGTTGTTCTGCATACTGCCACCAACGAAAAACTCCCCTTTAGGAGAGGAGAAAACGTCAGGCAGAACCCGACTCTGGGGTGGGCGGCCATCTGCCTCGACCGTGTCGGGGGGGGGGGGGGGGGGGGGGGAAATAGCTATTGGAAAATAGCAGATCTGCCGCAATACGAGCTTGTAGATCTGCCATTTTTGAAAAATTGTGAAAATGTGGCGAAAAATCTTTGACTATATGTTCTTTCAGAGCAAACGTTTTAATTCAAACCTTTGCTTCTGGGGGTGTCCCTGGAACTACATAACTTTCAGATGGGGGTCAGCGGCCAAATACAGATAATTCTGGAGGTCCTTGACATGAAATAGTTTGAGAACCACTGACATAGAAACATGGGTTTTTCAGAAAACTGTCAGGATTTAGAAGGCATTTGTAGAATCATCCTCAGGTCTAAATATGGCTTTTAAGTCAAGCCATTAAAGGTATATTCAGTGATTTCACTCAAAAAACCTTAGGTTTCGTTTTTGGCTGTGGGACCCAGCCTTTCGTCCAATCAGGATAGAGAGTCAAAAACGAAACCTAAGGTTTTTTGACCCCCAGGGGTTAACTGGGGACAGGGAGGAACTCCTTATATGGCCAGCACACTCTATAGTAGGGAGGATTATCACAACAAAACAAAAAAATAAGTGATATTTGAATTAAGTGAAATCACTGAATATACCTTTAAGCTATAACTAGACTAAGTTTGAACTTAGTTTGAGGTGGTGCAACTGGCTCCAAGTGCCTAACCTTAAAATACAATCGAATTCTCTCATAGAAGTTCAAGTGCTTAAACTTTACACAAAATGTAATCCTCCCATGAAAGTAGGCTACTAATAAAAGCATTCTGTATTAATCCATACAATTCTATATGTGTAAGGTATATGAAATAAAAATGTCTGCCCCAGCGATGGTCATGTTGTCATGGAAGTCTCCAAACACGGTGGGCTGGATGGCCACGCCTCCTCCCCAGTCCACACATCAGCTTGGCTCCTCCTTCCCACTGCTGATGTAGTAAACTGCTCCTCATCCACCTGCACAGAACAGGTTGTGTTTGATGGAGCAACAGGCCAAGTTGGAGGCACCGTAGTTAATGCTGCAGTAGTGGGCGAGTACTTTACCTCTTACCACACCCAGACGCCCCATAGGCAGACGTTGCAAGACGCAACCTAGAGCCTGGCCCCGCAAGACGCCAAGGCCAGTGACCATCACAGGGTTGAAGGGCACCTCAAGCTAGCCCACCAGACGCGAGGCCAACTGACTGACGATGATCAGCACGCAAGACTCCGTCAGTAGAAACCTGCGGAAAAACTAGTTAGTGCAGAAAACAGACAGGCAAACAGACAGACATTACTTTTTTTTGTTGATGCAATACTGGTCAGAATACTGCTCCGTTCTGCTGCTCTGTGGAGAGAGAGGGGGTTTTATTTATTCGTTTTCTCCGACTATTATTACTTGATGTTAAAAGTTAAACCCTATAGAGTAGAGATACAGTGTCAAGTTTCTCTGTGAGGCCTAGCACATGTGGAGGAACAAGATCTATGCCTCCAAGATCCACTTCCTGCTGAAAAGGCACCAAACCAACCTGTAGCAGAGGTCCTTAAGAGCTGCTTGTCATCTTGGAAAACAAATTTATTTTTATCAATCAATTAATGCGACCACTAATGGCAGGTATTATCTACACAGCTTAAAGTAAACAAAAAAAAAACTAACTAACCCTTTAATCTTGTTCCATGTTGAGTAGAGCTGGGACTCGATAAAAAAAAAAAATCGAATTAATCAGAGGCTTTGCGATTAATTAATCTAGATTAATCGCATTTTAATCGCATATCATTATTTGACCCGAGAACAGTGAGAAAGCAATTTTTTCAAATGGATTTTGGTATACTAGTGAATCAAGGAATAGTGAATACATAAGTTTAAGCAATACAACATTGTTTTTGTAGTAATAGGGGTAATAATTCTTTATTGAATAATTGCACACAACTGTGCTGTAATCCACGCTACCATCGGATAGCCTTTTAAATCCTATTTCCAATCCACGGGGACAAGCAAAGTGATCTCAGCGGCTTCCCCCAGTCTGGTGAACTGTCTGCGGTTTCTGGTGGTGTTATTGTCTGAAGAGGACACGGACACTTGGTGCGCAGGTCCGTCTGAAAACTGTCCAGTGACAACGTTCCGCGATGAAGAAAATAGTGCGATAAAAATGCGTTAATTTTTGGAATGCATTAATTTTTCTGTAGTTAATTAATCGTAATTAATCGCAATTAGTCCCGGCCCTAATGTTGAGACATGCCAGTAAATGCAAAGGTGTATGACAGTATGGGCCTGTTGCAGAGTCTGTTCTGTACAGCATTCAGTAAAGGGCAAGCCAAGGCCACAAAGCCTCAGGAGTCAGTACAAGCTAGCCCCTTTCGGGACCCTCGGTTACCTTTTCTGTATTTTGGACGGCGGGTACCGTAAGTTAGGGTCCCTTGAAAGTTAATCCACTCTCAAATAGACGCAGCTGTACCACTGTCTGGTCACGGACACCGCTTGAGTGTGTTTGAGATGTTTAGATGCAGAGTAGCAGTAGGAGACTGCGGGAACGTGTGCGAATGAGCGTTAATCGGCGTTGCCGCTTCTCTGAAATTCTCTCTTCCCAACTTTTTTCAGAAATCAGAATTGGATCTTGAAGAGGATTGCAGTCCTCGACAAGTCAGAGATAATCATTATCTCATGAATCCCCATTCATCATGTTCTGAAACAGTTTCCTCTTTAAAACTGTGTTTCTAAAATGTCTGAGCCCAGAGCCTAATAGAGGAGTTGCGATTAACGCTTCGCACACGTTTCCACGCTCTCCTGCTACTCTACACATCTTTGAAACATCTCATCAGCACTCCGTCTATTTGAGAGTGGATTAACTTTCAAGGGACCCTAGGGTACCGCCGTCTAAATTACAGAAAAGGTAACCGAGGGTCCCGAAAGGGGCTAGTAGTCCCAAGCCTCATCCACGATGTCTCTGGCTGGGTCTTTGCATGCTATTGGTCAGCCATTTCCACACCATGCTTCCAGAACGTGTCAGACCGGCTGGTGGAGAGCTGAACGATGCCCGAGGCTGCATGCTGGACCGCCTGGACGAGGCCCAAGGCTGCAGGCCGGCCAACGTGGGCTGATGGGCTCTGTGAAGAGGCACGGTCACACTCGACAGTCAGTTGGCTCCATGGTCCACGGAACTGCGGAGTGGAAGACAAAAGAACTCCAGGGAGTGACCCCCCCGGATGTTGAGTTAGTGGCAGGCCTTACTGGAGCCTGTTGTACAGTGTTGATTACAATATAAAAAAAGATATATACACACACACACAATTTACAGATTAAACAAGTGTAATTCTAAAGTGACAAAGAATTGAGCAGACAGCATTGGAACTTGAACATTAAAAAATTAAGCTGATAAATGGCTACTCTCTCTTGATTGGCTGAAACGAGAAATGTATTTTCTGTTTATTAAAGAGCTGGAGAGACAGGGAGACCCCTGTTACTGAACAAACACTCTAGTCTATAGCAATGATTATGGCCACTATCCGAATATTCATGAGTTTCAAATGTGGTCTTACGCCTGCAATATTGGGATCAACACAGGTGTTTCAAATGTGTCTGATTGGCATGATAAAACTATGTTCTACAATCAGACAAAATGATACACCCGTGTGTCCCCAACATGGCAGGTGTAGAACTACCTTGAAACGCATGAAGTGATTTAACAAAACACTTTTTGTTTTAACCAAAAAAATATCACGTACCGTAGGAGTAGCCCTAGGAGTGACCAGAGTCAGGACTTAGCTCTGGTCCATGGTTAGCCCCTCTCGGCACCCTCCATAAAGTTTCTGAAATTCGGACTGCGGCAGATAGGCTCATCATATGGAAGGTATTGTGCATTTTATGACTAAAGCATGAAACTTTCTACAGTGTTTCTATATACTATGAAGTTTGTTTTCAGACGTGGAACCACTTCTGAGTTGATGTCTGTAACTCGTTAGAGGCTGTACACATATCGGGTTGTCAAAAACATGCATTTTTCCCTTTTTTGCAGGCACAAAGACAGTATATCAATAAGAAGAGTTCTGGAACCCACTAGTCATCATCAAATTGCTTTAATAGGTTAAATTAACAGTAGAAGATATGTCAATTGGGTTTCATGGGTCATTAGGTCACACAAACACCTCACATAAACACAGACACAAAAATCGGATTTTCAACCATTTGTGTTCAATTGGATTGAGCATTTGACATATCTTCTTTTATGACTAAAGCATGAAACTTTCTACAGTGTTTCTATATACTATGAAGTTTGTTTTCAGACGTGGAACCACTTCTGAGTTGATGTCTGTAACTCGTTAGAGGCTGTACACATATTGGGTTGCCAAAAACATGCATTTTTCCCTTTTTTGCAGGCACAAAGACAGTATATCAATAAGAAGAGTTCTGGAACCCACTAGTCATCAAATTGCTTTAGTAGGTTAAACTAACAGTAGAAGATATGTCAATTGGGTTTCATGGGTCATTAGGTCACACAAACACCTCACATAAACACAGACACAAAAATCGGATTTTCAATTGGATTGAGCATTTGACATCTCTTCTTAACATATCCTATTTGCAGTAAAGAGTGTCTACAATGCAATGACATTATTAGAGAGGCCTAACAGTCTCCTGAGCATGAACAAAGGGCAGAATTTTTGCACTTGCATCGCTTCGTGCACCCTTTCTTACAACCACAATGTATCAGTTCATAGCAGCTCTGTGAGGCTTCTGGAAGGGTGGTCCACAGTGGCTGCCATCCCAATTCTTCTTTCACCCCAATCAGAAGGGCTAGGCTGGATGAAGGGAATGGCATAGAAGCCACATTGATGACCAACAGGGCACATTGGCACAAGTCCTGTCGAGTAAGATACAATCAAACCAAACTGCAGCGACGGCGGAAGTTGCCAGAAGAGGTGAAACAGTCTGTAGTACCCAAAGTTCACACTCGGTCTACTGACACTGACAGCCATGTCTGTACTAAGGACAGGGTGTGCTTCTTCTGCAACAAGTTAGCAGGCTCTCAAAAAAAAAAAAAACTCAGAAAAGTGCTACGTACATGAGGCTTCAACAAAACAGTTGGACTTCAATGTTAGACAAGCTGCTTTGGAAACGGAAGACACTGAGTTACTAGGCAAACTTGCACCTGGGGACATGATAGCCCTCGAGGCAAAGTATCATCGAAACTGCCTCCGGATGCTCTACAACAAATCAAGACAGGCTCATTCAAAGGATGGACATGAGGAAGAGACTCAGGTGCATGGTATTGCTTTCGCAGAGTTATTGGCCTTTATGGAGGAAAGTATAAGGTGATGACTGCGCCCCAGTATTCAAACTGGCAAACCTGGGTAAACTGTACCAAGAACGACTTAAACAGCTCGGTGCTACAGTAGATTATCGTGTCCACACAACCAGACTGAAGAACCGGCTTATGTCTCAGTTACCTGATTTAACGGCTTGTACACAAGGAAGGGACACACTATTAACATTTCAGGATGATATCGGAGATGCTCTCAAGAAGGCCTGTATATCTGTATATCACAAACCCTACTGTTGCGATTCCCAATATTATTTCCATCTTACATAACTTTAGCTCTTTCTCAGGCTACAAACTCAATCTCCAAAAAAGCGAATGCTTCCCCCTTAACATAACTGATTCCCAACTTCAACAACTTAACTTACCTTTTAAGATCACCCAGTCAGGATTTAAATACTTAGGGGTCCATGTTACTCGCTCCCAGTCGGCTCTACTCTCTGCTAACTTTACACCGTTAATGTCTCAAACAAATTCAGATTTTCAGAGATGGAAGAACCTTCCTCTAACACTAACGGGTCGTATTAACGTTATTAAAATGTCCATCCTGCCTAAATTTTTGTACTTATTTCAAACTATTCCGTTATATCTACCCAAATCTTTTTTTCAATCGCTAAACAAACTGATTACAACATTCATTTGGGCAGGGAAGCATCCCAGAATCAGTAAAAATGCACTACAGGAAAGCAAGGCAGAAGGAGGCCTCGCTCTCCCAAATTTTATGCATTATTACTGGGCTGCAAATATCCAAAAAACACTCTACTGGTTACATGATATCAATACTTCCTGGCACCCGACTGAAGCCAACTCCTGTATCTCTACATCCCTCCCGGCCTTACTGTGTTCACCTTACCCAATATCTCTATCTCAGTTTACAAAAAACCAGGTTGTCCTAACCTCATTAAAAATTTGGTTCCAGTTTCGGCGACACTTCAAATTCAGTTCTGCTTCCATTCTAGGTCCTATCACTAATAATCACAGATTCCCCCCCTCTGTTTTAGACGCTTCATTTTTACTGTGGAAACTAAAAGGAATCACTAGTTTCCAAGATCTTTATCATGACAATATATTTTCTAGCTTTGCACTTTTATCAAATAAATACAACCTTCCAAGTACACACCTGTTTCGCTACTTTCAGGTGCGACACTATATCTCCACACAATTTCCCTGTTTCCCATCATTACCAACTTTTCAACCATGGGAAAAAATACTAAAACTTAACCCCAATCAGAACTCACTCATCTCTAATATTTACACTAGCATTACATCCCTCAACAGTAATACAAATACAATTAAGAACAGAGCCGCCTGTGAGAATGAAATTAACACAACCTTCTCGGACAATTGGTGGGGTAAGGCAATTGAAAGGGTTAATTCTTCCACTTCGTGTGCACGATTGAGTCTTATACAGTTTAAAGTCCTCCACAGGATCCATTACTCCAAAGCCCGACTAGCAGAGATATATCCTAATGTGAACAACAGATGTGACCGATGTAACCACGCCCCTGCTGATCTTAGTCATATGTTCTTTTTTTGCCCTAAACTATATATATTTTGGGTCTCTTTCTTTAAAATCCTATCAGATGTCCTGGCACTGGACATCCAACCATGCCCTCGCATAGCCATCTTTGGGGTCCCCAGTGACACACTAATCCTTCAATCCACCCATGCAGATGTAATCGCATTCACCTCCCTTTTGGCAAGAAGGAGGATTCTGCTCATGTGGAAATCCCCTTCCCCCCCACCTATATCCACCTGGCTGGTAGACGTGATGTTTTTCATAAAGCTCGAAAAATTCAAATTCAAAACTAGAGGCTCAATCGGGAAATTCCATACTAGATGGCAGCCCTTCATAACATACTTCAACAGCTTGGTAACACTCCCGAGCGATCAGTCGTAATTTTATCTATTTTATTTAACTGCCCAGCATCAATTTCAACGTCCCAGGGAGGTATGCAGTAGGCTATATTATAATGTTTGTATCTTATTTTTTGTCTGTCACGTTCCTTTATTATTTTTTAGTTTTTTATTTATTTTCTATTTTGTTCATTCGTTGTTCTTTTTTGTTTACCTTGCTTACTTTACTATTTGTTTTCTCCTTATTGTGTTGTATTTACATTTATTTTGGTCCTTGTGTTCTGCCTCCCCTGTGACCCATGGGAGGGTGGGAGGGTGAACGGGAGGGTGGGCTGAGCAACCGTGACCACTTTTGGTCACTCTGCCCAGCCCAAGGGGAAGGGTTGCACAAAAAAAAAGAAAAAAGGGCGGGAATGTCACCAACAACAATGACTATGTGAAACTAACTTTGTACACCTCCCTGAATAAATAAATATATATAAAAAAAAAGAAGGCCTGTGATCACTACCGTGACGCCATGCATTTAGTGAGAGCAGCACAAGTGGTACGGAGAGAGATGTTTTCCAAGAAGTTAAACTTTGATGGCTCATTCCATCCTAACTGTCAGAAGGAGTCTGTACCTACATCTCTTTTGGCCTTGGTGAACATGATCCTGGATGGGGCCAACATCAAACACCAGACTCAGTTCTGGAAAAAGGAACTTCTACCGCTGCTCTTTCAATCTCACAGCTGTTGGTTTTCAACAGTGTCAAACATACACGAGCAGAAAAGTCATCAGGTAGGCCTACAGTACGTCACAACCGTAACCGTGGAACTCCACTTCCTCTGTATGTGGCAATGAAAGTCCATGCTGTCACACACAATAGAGGGCTAATTGACACTCTCTTCAGTCTGGGTATGTGTGTGGCATATGATCGCCTGCTGCAGGTGTCAGCTGACATTGCCAATCGAGTCTGCCAGCGTTTCATGGCAGAAGATGTTGTGTGCCCGCAAGAAATGCGCAATGGACTCTTCACAACAGCTGCGGAGGACAACAATCCGAGCTCTGGAACAGCAAAGGACTCCTTTTATGGCACTGGGATCTCCTTGATGCAGCACCCCGTGGTGTGCTTGTGATTAACCAGTCCACTCTATCCACTAGGTCATTCATGCCACTGCCACAAGCCTACACCAATGTGCCACCAGTTTCTCGGAGACAAAGACCTTCAGAGCCCCTCCAGTAAAAGGCCCAGTATCAAAGTCTTGATAGCAAGAACAAGAGAAGAAGAAGATGGGTGGTTGAGAACTGTGAAGGCAGCCTTGGATGATCCAGAAACCAACCAGGCAACCTGGGTGTCATGGTCTGCCTATCATGCTCACATCCAGCAGACAGTAATCCCCCCTGCAGCCATCAATGCACTATTGCCTTTATTCCTGGACAACGCAAACTCTGCTGCCATGATAAGACATTCAATGGACCTCATCAGAGCAGCACACGCAATAACCCTCTATTGCGTGTGACAGCATGGACTTTCATTGCCACATACAGAGGAAGTGGAGTTTCACGGTTATGAAACGCTGGCAGACTCCATTGGCAATGTCAGCTGACACCTGCAGCAGGCGATCATATGCCACACACATACCCAGACTGAAGAGAGTGTCAATTAGCCCTCTATTGCGTGTGACAGCATGGACTTTCATTGCCACATACAGAGGAAGTGGAGTTTCACGGTTACGGTTGTGACGTACTGTACGTGATGACTTTTCTGCTCGTGTATGTTTGACACTGAAAACCAACAGCTGTGAGATTGAAAGAGCAGCGGTAGAAGTTCCTTTTGCCAGAAGCTGAGTCTGGTGTTTGATGTTGGCCCCATCCAGGATCATGTTCACCAAGGCCAAAAGAGACTTCCGCCGTCGCTGCAGTTTGGTTTGATTGTATCTTACTCGACAGGACTTGTGCCACTGTGCACTGTTGGTCATCAATGTGGCTTCTATGCCATTCCCTTCATCCAGCCTAGCCCTTCTGATTGGGGCTGGGTGAAAGAAAAATTGGGATGGCAGCCACTGTGGTCCACCCTTCCAGAAGCCTCACAGAGCTGCTATGAACTGATACATTGTGGTTGCAAGAAAGGGTGCACGAAGCGATGCAAGTGCAAAAAGTCTGCCCTCAAGTGTACTGCCCTTTGTTCATGCTCAGGAGACTGTTAGGCCTCTCTAATAATGTCATTGCATGGTAGACACTCTTTACTGCAAATAGGATATGTTAAGAAGAGATGTCAAATGCTCAATCCAATTGAACACAAAAGGTTGAAAATCCGATTTTTGTGTCTGTGTTTATGTGAGGTGTTTGTGTGACCTAATGACCCATGAAACCCAATTGACATATCTTCTACTGTTAATTTAACCTATTAAAGCAATTTGATGATGACTAGTGGGTTCCAGAACTCTTCTTATTGATATACTGTCTTTGTGCCTGCAAAAAAGGGAAAAATGCATGTTTTTGACAACCCGATATGTGTACAGCCTCTAACAAGTTACAGACATCAACTCAGAAGTGGTTCCACGTCTGAAAACAAACTTCATAGTATATAGAAACACTGTAGAAAGTTTCATGCTTTAGTCATAAAAGAAGAGATGTCAAATGCTCAATCCAATTGAACACAAATGGTTGAAAATCCGATTTTTGTGTCTGTGTTTATGTGAGGTGTTTGTGTGACCTAATGACCCATGAAACCCAATTGACATATCTCCTACTGTTAATTTAACCTATTAAAGCAATTTGATGATGACTAGTGGGTTCCATAACTCTTCTTATTGATATACTGTCTTTGTGCCTGCAAAAAAGGGAAAAATGCATGTTTTTGACAACCCGATATGTGTACAGTATGTGTACAGCCTCTAACGACTTACAGCCATCAACTCAGAAGTGGTTCCACGTCTGAAAACAAACCTTTAGGTGTGTAGATGATATGCTGAAAGTTTCATGCTTTAGTCATAAAATGCACAATAGGTTTGCTTATCTGCCGTACTATTACTGAAATTCTATTGACTGTACCGCCTCCAGCACCGGGACTGGCTAGCTGCGTGTCCCTACGTTCCTGCCTCTGATCTGCTCTGTCTATATTTGTCATAATGACTGGATACCCACAAGAAATGTAATTGGGCCTTAGATGTCAAATTCTCAGGCATCTTCAAATCATGTATATATTGATTGATTGATGGATTGAAATATATAACAGTTTGCAGAATTACAGTACAATTGAAGCACAACTCAATATAAAGACTGTGAGTGGACGACCCAAACAAGCATTACACTTGTTTCCTCTGTAGGACAAATTCATCCTGAAACAAAAATAATTGTGGGTTAACGTCACCAACTCAGCGAGGGTGGTGATGCTATGACTTTATGGTGTAGAAGGAGCACTGTGACTCTAAGAAATGCTCAAGAGCCTGAATGCCTCCATCATGTGGAACATTTGTGTATAGCGCTTCCACAACAAAAGTCACCAATATACAATCTGAGGGTAGTGGGGCCAGGGACTCCAACATTGCAATTAAATGACCAGTATCTTTTACAAAAGAAGGGAGCTCTTAGGCTATAGGTCTGATAAAATAATCTACAAAAGCAGAGATATTAGAGGTTAGAGAATCGATGCCTGACACTATGGGGCGCCCAGGAGGTTGTGTGGGATTCTTGTGGACCTTAGGAATGGTATAAAACACCGGAATTCTGGGATTTTGCACACAAAGGAATTTAAACTCTTTTTGGGTTATTTCTTCTGAATGAGAAATAATAACCTCCGAAATAATCGTTTGGAATTAAAGGGTAGGATCGCCTGGTAGACGACTATAGAAGTGTCCTGCAACTGTCGTGTACACAATTATAAAATATTAACAGACATTCGTTAGCCAATCACAAGCACATATTTTCTGTGGTCACATGGTACAAGTATACCATTAATTATTAATTGGACTGTCATTGTAGAATTACTGTTGCCATAGTATTGTGCATATCATGGATATATATATTCTGGTTTATTTCACTTCATATTACACATTTAGTTGTATTTCTAGGGACTCTGTGTACTAAACCTTAGTTGGTCTAGGGACTTTAGGCACTAAACCTTAGTCAGCTGGTCTAGGGACTTTATGCACTAAACCTTAGTCAGCTGGTCTAGGGACGTTGTGCACTAAACCTTAGTCAGCTGGTCTAGGGACGTTGTGCACTAAACCTTAGTCAGCTGGTCTAGGGACTTTATGCACTAAACCTTAGTCAGCTGGTCTAGGGACGTTGTGCACTAAACCTTAGTCAGCTGGTCTAGGGACTTTATGCACTAAACCTTAGTCAGCTGGTCTAGGGACGTTGTGCACTAAACCTTAGTCAGCTGGTCTAGGGACGTTGTGCACTAAACCTTAGTCAGCTGGTCTAGGGACTTTATGCACTAAACCTTAGTCAGCTGGTCTAGGGACGTTGTGCACTAAACCTTAGTCAGCTGGTCTAGGGACGTTGTGCACTAAACCTTAGTAAGCTGGTCTAGGAACTTTGTGCACTAAACCTTAGTCAGCTGGTCTAGGGACGTTGTGCACTAAACCTTAGTCAGCTGGTCTAGGGACGTTGTGCACTAAACCGTAGTCAGCTGGTCTAGGGACTTGGTGCACTAAACACAAGCACAACTACTACAGACGTAACGCCTCGGGATCTCCCAGAAGGAAGCCAATAATGTTGCTCTGGAGAAGGAAGTCTGGAGCACTCTGGTGGAGCTGTTGCCCCCCGTGACTCGACTACGGATAAGTGGTTGAAGATGGATGGATGTATGAACATACTGAACTGACATATTTCCTGAAACAGAGAGCTGGTTGTTCTGTTGGAACAGGTTTTCTGCATAAGTGATAATTATTACACAATAGTCAACGTCATTTCTAAGTTTACATTTATTGTCACATCACATGGTACAAGCTCTTTGTGTGTGTTCACAAAACTAAAAATTATATTTCAATTTCTCTTTTTAAACAACAATTTGAACACATTGAAAATAGCAGATCTACAGTATAGGCTATTCTCACCAATCTCACCCCAAAAAACTATGGGAAAATACAAATAACAACACTTTAACAACAAATACAAACTTAACTGAAATTGAAAAAATAAGAACAATGATAAAAGTAAAACAAAATAGAACCTTTTCTCCCCCCCCCCCCCCCTCTCTTCTGATTGGATAAAGTTGGTATCCCGACCCAAAAATGTATTTTCCATTTGCTAGAGATGAGAGACATTGAGACCCCCATTGAGACACCAAGCTTGTAGGTCTGCTATTTTAGAAAAATCGAAGAACCACTGACATAGAAACATAACTTTTTCAGAAAACTGTCAGGATGTAGAAGACATTTTTAGAATCTGATCTCAGGTCAAAATGGGTTAAATAAATACTTTTTGAAAAGGGTTTCTAGCCACGGCTAATTTAGAACCCCTGTATAGATTCTCTGGAGCTCATGCTGAACCCTTTACCACATTGGTTACATTATGGTGCTTGTCTCCTGTGTTTCTCTGATCATCTATCACTGAACCTTTTCCCACCCTAATCAGTGGTAGGGCTTCTCTCCTGTATGGATTCTCTGGTGCTTTTTGAGAGACCCTCCCGCAGTGAACCCTTTCCCACACTGATAGGGTTTCTCTCCTGTATGGATTCTCTGGTGTTGTTTGAGAGGACCTTCGCGGCTGAACCCTCTCCCACACTGGTCACAGTGATAGGGTTTCTCTCCTGTATGGATTCTCTGGTGTTGTTTGAGATGATCTCTGCGGCTGAACCCTTTCCCACACTGATCACAGTGATAGGGTTTCTCTCCTGTATGGATTCTCTGGTGCTTATTGAGAGCCCCTCCCTCACTGAACCCTTTCCCACACTGATCACAGTGATAGGGTTTCTCTCCTGTATGGATTCTCTGGTGTAGTTTGAGATGAGCTCTGCGGCTGAACCTTGTCCCACACTGATCACAGTGATAGGGTTTCTCTCCTGTATGGATTCTCTGGTGTAGTTTGAGATGAGCTCTGCGGCTGAACCTTGTCCCACACTGATCACAGTGATAGGGTTTCTCTCCTGTATGGATTCTCTGGTGCTTTTTGAGAGTCCCTCCCTCACTGAACCCTTTCCCACACTGATCACAGTGATAGGGTTTCTCTCCTGTATGGATTCTCTGGTGTCGTTTGAGATGATCTCTGCGGCTGAACCCTTTCCCACACTGATCACAGTGATAGGGTTTCTCTCCTGTATGGATTCTCTGGTGTTGTTTGAGATTATCTCTGCGGCTGAACCCTTTCCCACACTGATCACAGTGATAGGGTTTCTCTACTGTATGGATTCTCTGGTGTAGTTTGAGAGGATCTTCGCGGCTGAACCCTCTCCCACACTGGTCACAGTGATAGGGTTTCTCTCCTGTATGGATTCTCTGGTGTAGTTTGAGATGAGCTCTGCGGCTGAACCTTGTCCCACACTGATCACAGTGATAGGGTTTCTCTCCTGTATGGATTCTCTGGTGCTTTTTGAGAGTCCCTCCCTCACTGAACCCTTTCCCACACTGATCACAGTGATAGGGTTTCTCTCCTGTATGGATTCTCTGGTGTAGTTTGAGAGTATGTCTGCGGCTGAACCTTGTCCCACATTGATCACAGTTATAGGGTTTCTCTCCTGTATGGATTATCTGGTGCTTTTTGAGAGTCCCTCCCTCACTGAACCCTTTCCCACACTGATCACAGTGAAAGGGTTTCTCTCCTGTATGGATTCTCAGGTGTAGTTTGAGAGTATGTCTGCGGCTGAACCCTTTCCCACACTGATCACAGTGATAGGGTTTCTCTCCTGTGTGAGCTCTCTGGTGTATTTTGAGTCTCTTGCTTGTTGAGATGTTTCTCCCAGCCTGATCACAGTAGGTAAGTTTCTTCACAGGTAGATGGTCAGGAAACACATCTAGGATGTGGGGAGATAATTAATCATAAAAAAAAAATATTATTTATATATATATGTCAGAGTCTGTTCCATGCACAATACAGAATTCAGGACGGCAACAGTAACTTTCAGGCCATTGGAGATTTGGCGAGTCGGGGACTGATTTGTTCCACAGCTGATTATAAGGGGTCCCCAAACTACAGCCCGCCGTAGTTTGGGGGCCGTCATTTTATGTGGCCCGCCTGCCTCAAGCAAAAAGAAGAAAAAAAAATATATATATAGGATTTTATTACATTTTTTCATTAGCACTGGATGAGAGCAAATAATTAGATTAATAAATTAAGATTCATTTGTATTATTGCTCTTGTATTGCTATTGGAGACACTGGGGAGGCACTGGGGGGGACAATGGGTGACGCTGGGCAGGCACTGGGGAGACACTGGGAAGGCACTCAGGGGGACACTGGGGAGGCACTGAGGGGACACTGGGGAGGCACTGGGGAGACACTGGGGAGGCACTCAGGGAGGCACTGGGGAGGCACTCAGGGGGACACTGGGAGGCACTGGGGAGACACTGGGGAGACACTGGGGAGGCAACTCAGGGGGACACTGGGAGGCACTGGGGAGACACTCAGGAGGACACTGGGGAGACACTCAGGAGGACACTGGGGAGGCACTGGGGAGGCACTCAGGGGGACACTGGGAGGCACTCAGGGGGACACTGGGAGGCACTCAGGGGGACACTGAGGCACTGGGGAGACACTGGGGAGGCACTCAGGGGGACACTGGGGAGGCACTCAGGGGGACACTGAGGCACTGGGGAGACACTGGGGAGGCACTCAGGGGGACACTGGGGAGGCACTTTGCAGACACTGGGCAGACACTGCAGGGCAGACACTGGGGTGGCACTTGGGGAGGCACTGGATGAGAGCAAATAATTAGATTAATAAATTAAGATTAATTTGTATTATTGCTCTTGTATTGCTATTGGAGACACTGGGGAGGCACTGGGGGGACAATGGGTGACGCTGGGGAGACACTGGGGAGGCACTCAGGGGGACACTGGGGAGGCACTGAGGGGGACACTGGGGAGGCACTCAGGGGGACACTGGGGAGGCACTGAGGGGACACTGGGGAGGCACTGGGGAGGCACTCAGGGAGGCACTGGGGAGGCACTCAGGGAGGCACTGGGGAGGCACTTTGCAGACACTGGGCAGACACTGCAGGGCAGACACTGGGGTGGCACTTGGGGAGGCACTGGATGAGAGCAAATAATTAGATTAATAAATTAAGATTAATTTGTATTATTGCTCTTGTATTGCTATTGGAGACACTGGGGAGGCACTGGGGGGACAATGGGTGACGCTGGGGAGACACTGGGGAGGCACTCAGGGGGACACTGGGGAGGCACTGAGGGGGACACTGGGGAGGCACTCAGGGGGACACTGGGGAGGCACTGAGGGGACACTGGGGAGGCACTGGGGAGGCACTCAGGGAGGCACTGGGGAGGCACTCAGGGGGACATTGGGAGGCACTGGGGAGACACTGGGGAGACACTGGGAGGCACTGGGGAGACACTCAGGAGGACACTGGGGAGACACTCAGGAGGACACTGGGGAGGCACTGGGGAGGCACTCAGGGGGACACTGGGAGGCACTCAGGGGGACACTGGGGAGGCACTTGGGAGACACTGGGGAGGCACTCAGGGGGACACTGGGAGGCACTCAGGGGGACACTGGGGAGGCACTTGGGAGACACTGGGGAGGCACTCAGGGGGACACTGGGAGGCACTGGGGAGACACTCAGGGGGACACTGGGGAGGCACTCAGGGGGACACTGAGGCACTGGGGAGACACTGGGGAGACACTCAGGGGGACACTGGGGAGGCACTCAGGGGGACACTGGGAGGCACTGGGGAGACACTCAGGGGGACACTGGGGAGGCACTCAGGGGGACACTGAGGCACTGGGGAGACACTGGGGAGGCACTCGGGGGGACACTGGGGAGACACTGGGGAGGCACTGGGAGACACTCAGGGGGACACTGGGGAGGCACTTTGCAGACACTGGGCAGACACTGCAGGGCAGACACTGGGGTGGCACTTGGGGAGGCACTGGGGAGGTACTGGACATTTCATATCACACACACACCATGATTCACTAGGCCCCTGGCCTAAAAAAAAAAAAAAACAGCTTGGCATGGCACGATTTATTTCAAGCATGGCGCAGCGCCATGCCAACAACATTGTGCAGGAAACCCTGGCACTGTTGCATGTACAGTACATGCACTATGCAGCCCTGTAGTGCTGCATGTACAGTACGTGCACTGGTTATCAATATTTGGTTATGTGTGGCTTTCTGGAGAAAAAAAATGTTTACGTTTAGGCACCCCTGCGATCGTCACACCTTTTCTGTTACAAAGTCACAGAAAAGAAAGAAAGAAAATCACATAATAGAAATATTCGGCGATGTACTCCAATCCAATCCACGATTGCCGACATATTCGTCCCATCGACCAACCTTAACTCCTGCGAGTTGCTTGATTCCATATTTAGATATTATCTTATCTTATCTCTTATTGACCCATAACCGATTGGAAGTTCAAACTTGGTTAAAACTAAATGTTGACTCATTGAAAAGTAATTCTTGCTTGGATACATATTTTTTTAGCAGACCTTGATTTGTACCGTTCTTCCCCATGCTTGTCCATGCAAACTGTTAATCAAGTTTTCAATCAATGGATCAATGAAGCAGCACATACCTATTCCGTGTAACTTTACGACAGGATTCAACATGGCTTCCTCCAGCAGTCTGCGTCCCGAGTCCATCTCTCTCAGTTCAGCCTCTGAAACAATAATAAGTTTGCACTTAAGTTTTCACACAAATATTCTTCCAAATGTAGTTTTTTTTTGTGGAACTGAATGCACGCCTTCCTGAGAGATTGTGTGTTAATTTTATAGAGCGTCGCAGTCCCGCCCCCCTTTCATGACGACGTGAGATCCAGAAGTGAATTCCCCCGTTAATTTTCTCCTTAGACTTTTCAAAAAGTATTTATTTAAAAGACGTTTACGCCGCAGACAAAGACAACTCGAGTTGTGACAAATCATGACAACAAACAACATTTTGGGCAGAAACTAATAATTACAAAGAAGATTAACAGCATTATAACTTGGGTCTCAACCCATGTGGTATACATGATCAGATGTCCCTGTGGTTTAGCAAATATCGGTGAAACTACTAGACAGTTAAAACAGAGAATGAGTGAAGAGTGAAGAGCTCTATTCGAAGAAATGACCGTGAATATCCTGTTGCCAGGAGGCAACAGGATATTGGTTCGACATGCGTCCGCACCTCCGACTAGCTTGTTATGGTTAGGTTAGGGTTTGAGGTGGGTTGTCGTTTTCCGGACCAATGGTATGTCGGACCAAATGCATGCACCCCCTGTTGCCATTCATTTCAATGATCTTAAACATGACATCTCCACTTTCCGCTTTATTGGTATAGAACAAACTACCAGCAAGAGGTGGGAACCATGATGTCCTTCTCAAACAACGCAAGGCTTACTGGATACACACATTGCAAACCCTCCACCCAAAAGGGCTGAATGATGAGCTATTATTAAATGTTATGCTGTATGTAATCCATAAAATGTATTCATTTCATTATTGATTTGAAATTCTTGTCCAGTGGGGTGCCACAAGCACTATGTGTGGTTTTTTTATACTTCATGTCCACTCTTGTTTGAGTATGGGTATGAGTATAACCTTATTTTGATATTAATTTACTTATAAATTGTACGTTGCGTTTGTGGCACGACTTTGATATTATTCCCTGTATTGTTGCAATTGGTGACTTTCAATAATATTCTAGGAATGTTCTGCAGAAGTACTGCACCTTAAGTCACATGGCTGGGTTTTTCACAGCTGCTATCTGATGAATGATTAATATATTCAATTTGATTGGTTGTCTAACCCTACAGTTGTGTATTTAATGAATGTCAGCCAATTCTTAAACTATGCCTGAAGAAGGCCGAAACGTTGCTACGACTCTTATCTAAATAAAAAACTCCTATGACCAGCTTTACAGGTTGAAGACAAAAAATTTAGGGCAGAAAAGTGAAGACGGAAAAGTGAGGACACGCATTGTACATTTGTGATGATTGCATTGGTTGAGCATGGAATTTGATGTATGATCATAAGATCTTAAGAGCGCCCCTCACTTCACACGGGTGTGATATTTACACTTAAAACACACACACACACACACACACACACACACACACACACACACACACACACTCACACACACACTTTTGCAATTCATACATGTATTGAAATGTATTGTAAAGCTCCAAGCTGTCCATTATCCTGCACTCTTTCTAAATAAACATGCATTTCTTCAAACGTTGCTATTCCTCTCCTGCAGTCTGTTATTCACCAGCCTGGGGGTCCACCTATGCTTTCTATGGCAGTGGTTCCCAAACTTCTTCATGTCAAGGACCCCCAAATTGACATGAATTAGCCCGCGGACCCCCATTTGAAAATATATGCCAGGGACCCCCATAAGAGAAGTTTTTTATGTCTCTAGCAGTGATTTTCAACCCGTTTAATTTCAAGGACCCCCCCAGTTTGACATGCATTAGTCTACGGACAGTACATTTAATAATGAATAGCATTTCTAATTAATTAGAGCGACAGAGAGAGAGAGAGAGAGGGGGGGGGGGGGGGGAGTGCGTGTGTGCGTCAATTTAGCAAAGGTGCAGACGATCAGAAATCAGCAGAAAGAGACCGAGGTTTGCGCTACTCTATGCCGAATTGAAGTGGACTCGCTCGGACCCAGACTTTTTCCCCTCCTCCCTGGAAATAAAAACGTCTGGGTTTCCATTCCGAGGCTAGTTTTGTTCACCACCATTCAGTCATAACTTAAGTTCTCAACGGTTAGACCAACCTGTTACTCTGTGTAACTTGAGGACGGGCTTCAGCATGGCTTCCAGCAGTCTCTCCATCTCTCTGTGTTCCGTTGGAAAGCCTCTGGGCGACATCATCTCTCTGTTGAAAAGCTCCAGTAGTTCCAGCTCGCTCCGCGGTGACAGTCCGCATTTGAGGTATGCTTTCAGCAGCTCTGATACAGTGACTGACATGGTCTCTGTCTGTCTGTGTGGAACAATAACAATAAATACTAATAATAAATATGTGACAGTCTAGTAACTGGAGATGCGTGAATCTTCGTCCGAGCATGGACATGTAAACACCCCGCCTGCCTCTGATTGGCCTACCGACACCCTCCGAGGTATGGAAGCCAAAAGGTGCCAAAATTCAAATTAAATGGCAAGTATACGAAAAGTCAATTGAAATAAGAGAATGCTTTTTCATTTTAAGGTCATTAACACTTTTTTCAGACAAAAATACATCTAAAATGCAATAGCATTTACATTTCATCTCCAGGTGTGCTCATTCTATGACAGAAATAAAATGATAAATAAATGATAATTAGATTTTACATTTTCATAAAATTGTCTGCTAATTTAGTGGACAATATTAAAATGCTATTGCAATTGTGAAAATGAAAATAAAAAAAGATAAATACTTTTTAATCTTCAGGTCATTAATGCATTTTTTGAGACAAAAATAAATAAACAATGCAATGGTATTTACATTTCATCTACTCATTCTATGATAGCCCTAGAACGGCTCTTGTTGTTACATACAGTATGTACAGTATTTACGAAGTATAATTAAATGATCACAGGCATTCTAGGTCTAATTCTATGACAGAATGAAAAAGCAAATCACATTCAATTCAAATGGATCCTTAAACCAAATTCCAATACCCCAAATCTCGGCCACTCGCTCACTCACACTCGCTCACTCCAGCATGGTGGTGTTACGGTGAAATTGGTGACCTGCTGAAATATGTGAAAATCTTGCAGACATCACATAATGCAGTGTCCGAATGAAAATCGTTGCAGTTTGTTCATTAGCAAAGTTCAACCTAGCGGTATTCAGGCCACATATTTAAAGACCTCCATGTAGTTGTGTGAAGTCCACAGGATGGTAACATATTTCGGCAGGTCACCAATTTCACCATACTTTGCCATGCTGTAGTGACCGAGTGGGAGTGAGCGAGTGGCTGAGATTTTGGGTATAGACCGATTCCGTACCGGTTTCATGGTCGCAGCCTACGTATTTCCTGTAGGCGGACTCGACGTAGCTGCGGGGGTAAAACCCTCACCAGGCGCACCTCTTCCACTACAGTGAACGGCAGAGTGACTGATGTTAGTTTGCCTCAAACTTTACTCCTTTACCTGCTTTTTTACTAACACTAACATTACAAAGATGCCCAGAACATCGAGATGAACCTGTGTAGTTTATGGCTGCTCCAACAGTAGTGGCAACATAACAAATAAAATAAAACGGATTGTCTAATATCCACCGCGATGGCTGAGACCAGAGCCATTGAGTAATGGTTGAGACAAAGCAGTGAAGAATCCTGCAAGATACATAATTTCAGTCTTATCCAATACCCAATCTTTCTGTTTTATGAACACAAGGCTGCTGTATTTTATACCTCATACTAAGCATTTAAAGTATGAGGTATAAAGTACAGCAGCCTTGTGTTAATAAAACAGAAATATTTGGTATTGGGTAAGACTGGCGTTATGTATCTTTCACTGCTTTGTCTCAACCATTGCTCAATGGCTCTGGTCTCCGCCACCGCGGTGGATATTAGACATTCCGTTTTTATTTTATTTTTATGTTGCCACTACTGTTGGAGCAGCCATAAACTACACAGGTTCATCTCGATGTTCTGGGCATCTTTGTAATGTTAGTGTTAGTAAATAAGCAGGTAAAGGAGTAAAGTTTGAGGCAAACTAACATCAGTCACTCTGCCGTTCACTGTAGTGGAAGAGGTGCGCCTGGTGAGGGTTTTACCCCCGCAGCTACGTCGAGTCCGCCTACAGGAAATACGTAGGCTGCGACCATGAGACCCGCTACGGAATCGGTCTATTGGAATTTGGCTTTAGCTAAAGTGATGGCTCTGGAAAGTGACGTCATAGGCCGACACCTTAGAGGTCTACTCTCCAACCGTGAAAGGTGATAGGTGGCAGTATGCTCATGCAGGTAGTGCTGCAGGGAATGGAATATCTTCTCTGGTATGGAAGCATAACGCAGTTACCTTGAATTGTAAACCATCGCAGACTAATGAATCGTATCAAAATAGTTTTATGGTATGCTAACAACACACGGATCTATCACTCATCAATCTTCAATCATGAAGCGACTTTATCCTTCAGGAAATGATAAAAAGATAAATAAAATGCGTAAGGATGAACTGCGGCAGCAGCAATCATGTACATAAACTGTTAAAAATGTCAACTTGCAGGCTGAGCCACCCTGGCTATAGCGGCCAGGCTAACAGTACTGCTGCTGCTTGCTGCAGTTTGTAATCAATAATCATCTATTAGTTGAGTCACATACTAAGGTTATGTGACCATCCTCTGGCAAGGATGTTTTGATGATTGATTTTACCTCTATGGACCCTTTATAAAAGATTTAGCTCCCAGGTCCCTCGCAAAAATCCCGGCATTTTTTGCTAGAGGGCCAAATTCAAAATGACGTCCGGCGCCATAGCCAAAAATGAACTTTTGATCTCTAGATGACCTAGAATCATGTATGAAGACACTTTTCCATACAAGTCAACCATGAGGGTTCCACATTTGACACAATTTTAATCATAAGACCTCGTTTTGGCCCCGGAATTCAAGATGGCCGCCATCCAGTGGAGTGAAAACATTACTTTTGAATAGGAAAGCAATCTATTTGGGGGTTGTAATTTTTACAGACACATAACACATATGTGTCAGATAGCATTCTGTCACTGGTTTCTGAATCATCAGATTCAGGTGACTCCACCCTCCTCTGTGCATCATCCTCCTCCTCATCCTCATCCTCCTCCACCTCCTCACTCTCAACTTCCTCGTCATCTTCAACTGGTAGGAGTGTTGGGAGAGCAGGCCGCAGGTGGAAGACAGGACGACAGCGACCACCCACCAACTCTCAATCTGTCTGAGTGGTGCTTCAGTGTGGGGTGGAGCACTAGATACACCAAGTAGTTGGTGTGGAGGCAGTGTTGGCGTAGGCTATCTCCATCTGGAGGGAGACCGATTCATTATTTTTTCTTCATTATCTTCTACTTGGCAGCACAGGCTTCTTGTCTCCATAGATTACCTGTCCCGTATATGCAAAGAACTATTGTTCTACCTCCTTCTCAAGGTCAAGGCTATCTCCACACCGTGAGAGCTGCTGCTTCAGTGCAGGTTTTATAGTGGTTTAGTTCCCGAGTTTTACGGACACGTACTGAATGATCTACAAGCTGAGTTGTAAGCTTGGAGATTTGCTATTTTCGTCACAACTGCGCAATCGTAACCATTAAACTACCTGTAACTAAATGACCCCGTGACCCGGACTACAACGAAATGAACATGTCTGACAGTGAGAGTGGCGTGCCGGCCTCCTCAGCAAGTTCAAGTGAAGATGAAGATGATGATGATGATGATGTGGCGATTGGTGGTGCAGCAGCTGCTCACGTCCAACCTTTTAGGTTTGAACCTGTAGCAGCTGCACTTGCAGCTCAGCCTCAGCCAGGCCCAGCTAGAGGATCTCCTCCAAGAGTGGGCAACACCAATTGGTAAATAATATAGTCTGCATAGTTCATTTTCATATCAAGTAGCTTAATAGTGGTAACCGTAAATCTATATTGCTGTTGCAGGTGTAACTGTGGGAAGTGCACTGTGCGGCCAACCCATGTAGAGTGTAAGTGCTGCCATAGCTACGCACAGACACTCAGCACCATGGCTGAGACTCAAGAGCCGATTCGATGCATCACAGACCACCCTGGGTTCCCAACTATCTGTCTGGATGTCAACGTCCTCAGAACAGCATACCATCATTGGTTCTACGACCACAGAGATGATGCTGAGGAACTTCACACTCAGCATGAGTGAGTGTCATATACATACATAGTCATAATAATATACATTACACAACCAAACACTTTACCTTTCCTTGATTCCAACATGGAGCTCACGCCTCATACATTGCTTTGCTTGCCAATAATTATAGTGGTTTTTAAATCGTCATTTAAACCTTGTCAAAGTGATGATACATCTCTAGAGGACCCCACTGACCAAATGGCTATGTTACATTATACTACTCACATCTCCTTATACAGGTTTTTTTACCAAATTGACATTTGCACCATGTAATTTACCTTGCAGTGTAGTAATTGATACCAACACATTACTCATTTAGTTGCCACAACATAACACAATGTCAAAAACAATATTTCACCAAAACCAGAAAACTATTTTTTTATTTCTTCTTTCTCAGGAAGTTCCGCTACATCGCCTACAGACAGTTTATTTGGTGGAACTGGCACAGACTTGGGAGACGCAACAGAATCCCCATTCCCTCATGTGCTGTTCATGTCATTAGACAGACTTTTCCTAATGACCCCGGAATTCCCTACACTGGCTTCAGGCTGCCATAAAATCCCAATGTAACCTTTTAATTACAATAAATGGCTCCTCTACATATTACCAACTAGAAAAAGTGCCCTACTGGGCACAGGTCTCCACCAGGATGAGCAGATGTGAAGAATTCCAGGCAAAGGTTTTTCCTTGGCCTCTAGGGAGTTGGCATACAAAGTTATCCACAGATCCGTGCAGTTAGAGGTAAAAACACTTTTTGGCCAGTTATAGCGCCACCTTGAGGCTGAGTTGAAATTGTTCATGTGGCATTTCGTCCTCTGCCTAGTGGGAATGTGGGTGCACAATTTCACGGAAATCACGCGATGTGTTCATGATTTGCAGCATTTTGTTTGAAACTGAGCACTCCTGTGAACTTTGGAAGCCAATCTTAACCAATCAGGATGGAGTCTGAGAAATCTGAAAGACCGGTTTCGTTGAATGGCTCTAGAGAGACTGTGTACCAATTTGCGTGATGTTTGGACAAAATCTGTAGGTGTACTGTGCAAAAACTTGTTTTGCACAAAGCGGCCTCCTGGTGGCGCTATAACAGGCCGTTCTGGAAATCTGAAAGACCGGTTTCGTTGAATGGCTCTAGAGAGACTGTGTACCAATTTGCGTGATGTTTGGACAAAATCTGTAGGTGTACTGTGCAAAAACTTGTTTTGCACAAAGCGGCCTCCTGGTGGCGCTATAACAGGCTGTTCTGGAAAGTTTGGGGCAGAGGTTCATCGTTGGCATCCAGGGAGTGTGTGTGCAAAATATGGCATCGACCGGGTTAACGGTGGCCGAGATTAGCTGTTCACGGACACACGGACGGACGGACACACACACGGACGGACGGACACACGGACGGACGGAGTGCAAAACATACTCTCCCCACATGCCTTCGGCCTGGTGGAGACAATAATGGCTTCAGGTGCTTTCATTTGTGCTTGTAGTAAATGTCTTTGTGCCCCTTCATATTTTGATTCTTGAACATAAATATCCAGACATAAACATGTACTCTGTGAAAAGTTCAGGTCGTAGGCATTTCGGCAGGATCACATTGCAGGCATAGTAGATTGTAAACATTGAAACGATTTCCTGGATCTCAGATGTACTTATTATTATAATTTATTAACTAACAGCTTTGATGGATAAGCACAGGGAAGTACAATCTGCTAAAAGGATGAATCCAAGAAATGCTATGGCTTGTTTCCGTTGGGGTCCTTTTGTACTCAATTCATCAAAACATTTGATAGACAAATACTGTATACAATACTATGCAAAAGATCATCATTAAAAGAAAACAATGCGTGTTGTCTTCTAGTATACTTGTCTGCTTGGAGGTGCAGGGGCAGGTAGACCATATGACATGCCGGGTGCATGATTATGAAATCCGATTATTTGCAGGATCATATCTGCCGATACCGATTCAGATATTATACAGATGACCACAATGGAAACAAGCCTAGGCCCTAGGGGCTTGGACCAAAGCCTGTTTATAAAGTATACAATCAATCAATACTCTTTCCCCGTTTCTATTTTCACTACTGAAGGAAGGACTAACAAATGAGATTAGTACACAAATTAAACCAGCAGAACCAGCAGAGTAGTTCTGGAGCAGCGGATTGTGTGTCCCTTGTTTTTCCCTAATGGGACTGATCGAGGGTAACTACTGGGACGTAAGTCGGGACTTGATCACCCCGACTGGGTCACCCGAGTGAGGGGTATGATGTTGGAAGACCTGAAACCTGTGTATTCTTTTGGTATTCATTTGTTTTAGTTTTTGTTGGGATGGGTAGATCTAGGGTAGAGCTGGCCAGAGCTGGTCATTTGATCTCAAGTGTGGGCGCCCCTGGTTCGATGCTGGATGATTCTGGGCTGTCCTATCAACCTCACCACCATCACCACCGCAAATTCTGTCATTGACACACACACACACACACACACACCAACACACACACACACACACACACACACACACACACACACACACACACACACACACACACACACACACACACACACACACACACACACACAAAAGCAGTATAACAATGACGGAAGTATGCATAGTATATAGGGATATATCAATGTAATAACTGCGTGAGACAACATAATGCTATTGTAGAAACTCACCGTAGATTGCTACTTGTTCTTGAAGCGACTCACATAGGACGCTACGGCATGGCTCACCTCAGGGCGAGTAGCATCGTGGCACAAGGGTGGTGGGGACAGAGGCATTGCGATCTGGGTGCCATCAATGTCTCCCGACACTTTGCAGACAACCATCTGCATCATTTTAGCTGTGTATTCTGTAACCAAATGGCAATATGTTCAAGATAACTGCTACAGCAGCAATAGTTGCTA
The DNA here is from genome assembly GCF_964188405.1 of Protomyctophum parallelum. Lineage (NCBI taxonomy): Eukaryota > Metazoa > Chordata > Actinopteri > Myctophiformes > Myctophidae > Protomyctophum > Protomyctophum parallelum. The sequence goes on along the minus strand of NC_139709.1, from coordinate 49,255,889 downwards.
CAAGGCTGCTAAATTATATTGTAGAATGTAGACACTCACCATAAGTGGCTTCAGTTTTCACTGGGCGAAGTGAATACTCTCCCTTCTTGGCCTTCGGGAACACAACTGACCATCTGAGCCTACCATCTTTTCGAACTGCCTGCATGCGGCCACTGTTCTCATTGTAGTGCATGGCAGCAAGGTATGTTCTAATGAACGAGTAGAGAACAAAAATAGAGCATGTCTCTGAATAGTAAAGCCATACATACAATCGTAATACCAGGGGTAAGCAACCTTTGGCACCGGTTCCATTGGCACAAATGAGGGTTATCACTGGCAAACTGGCATATTTCGGAGAGAGACGATTTCTGGTTTTAAATATGTCATTAAAATGAATGTTGACACGGCACGCTGATTATCTAGAAAATAAAAACATGGCACTTAATTTAATTAGGTTGCAGACCCTTGGTTTATACCATAACATTATTTCAAAATGTATTGCCTACCTGGCATGCATTCCTGTGTAGGAGAAGGCTGTGTGCTTTGGGAGGAATTGGAGGATCAGTGAATGGTACGCCTCTAAACTGGATGTCTGGTGGTCTGTGGACAGCAGTGAAATGTCCTTCGAGATCATAGTGAAAGAGAACAATCTGCCACTTGGCCAAAATCATGTCTCTTTCTTCTTCTGTGCTTGATGCAGCAGACCAGTACAGGTGGTTGATGATGGACTTCCGCCAAAGCCCCGCATCAACGCTTTCCTTCCTGGAGGCCAGCAAGTCGATCTGCTTGGCGATGCCTACACATAGTATACATAAGTATATGTAATTAGTCTACAATATAAACACGATTGTTTGATTGTTAGTTACAATTACTAAATATTAGTTATTGATTAGAAATGGTGAGTTTGTTGGTTTACTAATTCAAAATAAATACAAAATAGCACAAGCACTGTAAATACACATTAGATCATACCTTTGGCAATGTGCCATATGTCAAACCGATGGTTGACTCCAATCCAGAACTCCCGAACCCACTTTGCTACCTGACGATTTCTGTCAGTGATGAGTGTTCCCACTTAATCCAGCAGTGTCTAGGAACACCTTGGTTCTCTGCAGTCCAACCAGTTCACACCATGATGAGCTCTTGACCTCGTTACTCTAAGATGGAGAACAAACAAAACAAAACAAAACAAAACACATGTAAAGGAGAAACCAGATGGATCAGCCACTACAGATCATTGAGCATTTTACAACTTGAAATGAACACAACAGAACATACCTGGACAATCTCAACATGCAAAATTGTGTTGATTCTCTGCTCAATGACGCTGACTGTTCCAAACTTTGCCGAGTGTCCAGGGCTGTCACTCCTTCCATCCCCTGACAACACCAGTGGTCCAGGCATCTCTTCAAGGGACCTGATGATGTCACTTTGCTCATCCTTCCACAGTTTGACAATGGCAGGTAGAAGGTGTGCTTTCTGGTGCCTGAAGAATGTGTTGCGATGGATTGTTGCCAGTCCCATAATATTGAGCATTCGAAGAGCTTTGGTCGGCATGCTTCCCGAAACAAGAATGGCAGCGGAAAGCAGCAAATTCCCAGCAGCAATCTTGCCAATCTTTGGCTGGCTGTTCCACTGCTTCACATGGCCACACGATGTGCAAGACTGAGTGATGTAGACTGCTGTTCCATTTACTCTGACTTTGCCAGGTGTCTTCTCAAAACACAACTCACAGGTTTGGAAAAGGGTCATTAGCTGCGACTCAAACACAATGTATTTCTGGTCCTCCACAGGACCTCGGTATGCGGTTGCTGGCTCTCTGGAAAAGAAAGAATAAATTAAATATTAACCACTTATTCTGAGACAAACATTCTCCAAAAATAACAAATCTACATGTTCACAACTTGTAACATTTACGGCACATTGTGAGCTTGTAGATCTGCGTAGAGATATCCTGTACAAGGGACACTGGAGGATGTCAAATAGACTATCATACGGAAATACAATAAATTATGGTAAACTTCATAAAGTATAAAGGGTAAGTGATAGAACTCTCAGATAGTACAGATTTAGAGCTATCAGCTATGGGTTGAATAGTTGTGATTTCATTGTATTGGAAAATACAGTTAGAGCTGTTAAACGATGGCTTGAACATCAACACACCACATGATGTGTTTTGGCAAAGCATAAATGTGGCACCAAACTAAATGGCCACTGACCGAGTCACAGATGTCATCTCCTCATCCGCTTCATCCTCTGATGGGACATAATCTTCATCATCATCATCATCCATCCCTTCCTTCTCCTCCTCCTCCTCCTCCTCCTCCACCTCCATGACCTCTAGCTCACATAGGAGTTCACATTGTAGGCCTACCCCAATGTCGACCATTTTGGGCGAGCATTGAAAACCTGCAATTATAGTCAATTGAGTACTTGTAGTTATATGGTGAATGGTGAATTTACTAAAGCGCTTTATATAGATTGAACATTACATTCACCCATTCTCACACACCGATGCCACAGGAAGCCATGCAAGGCAAATGGGATAAATTAGAGGTTCAGTGTCTTGTTCAAAGACACTTCGACACACAGGGCCAAGTCTGACACTGTTTACATTACTCACCAACGGTCTTATGTGGAGTAGCTATCCAGGAGCACTGCGTTCCTCGAGTTACAGCAGGAACTTCAGGAAGTAAAGCCATGGATATTGCCTCGGGCTCGACGGGCTGACTTGGGGTCACAGAGGAAGACATAGACGTCGAAGGAGCCTCTACCTTTTGTGTGACCGCGGCTGCCAGGCACTTTATAAAAAAAAGCACAGAACATAACCATTACAATATGCAGTGCCAATGTAATAACTGGATATGGGGGGCGGCCAGTACACTACCAGTACTGAATCTATTAAACTATAATATATTACACTGTAACATACACTTGCTGCTGTTGGTAGTTTACATACCTAAAGTTTACATACCTAAACTAGGTTCATATCTAATTAATTTGCCGTTTTAATTTTAACAGTTTGACTGTTTTTTACGATTAACCCGCATTTTAATCAACCCCCCTTCACTGCCGAGATTGTTGTATTACCTTTAGAGCACACGCTGAATTATTTGGGCTTTTAATCCGCGAAAATCGAGCGAAAATAGCTCCCCCCGTTTGTTATGAACGATCGAACCACCCGCCATCTTGCTACACCGAGAAGAGGCAGCACAGGACCCGCCTCCATGAGGCGTTGAACCCAATGCGTTTGCATTGGCCTCAATTTCCCAGAAGCCCTAGCAGCTCACAGCATGTGACGATTTCCGGTTCATTGTCAACACGAAATGCACCTCCTCTCTTCCTAAGCGGCGAAAAAGAATTTTCTTTTTTTTGTTTACATTACGGCGGATTAAACACATAAAACAAAAGTCGCGTAAGTCTTTTATGGCAGCGACATTAACCTGGAGTAATCCATTCCCGGCACGGAAACTGTTAAAATCTTTCCATCCAGATAACTTTTCAGAAGGTGTAATCCCTTACATAATTATGCAAATCAAATGTTCATTCATATACATTTAGGCCTATGATTTTGATTGACTGAAAATGAATACAGTAACAGTTTGCAAATAGTACAGTGGTATGATTTTACAATGATGCTAAAAGGATAAAAAAAAAAAAAAAAAGGCACAGTGGCTTGTTTCTACTGTGGTCCTGTGTTTCTCAAATAGGGTCAGGGTAAAACTAACCATAGAACCTGTGAGTAATTTTTTCCAAATATAACGTGAGTTGCTCTGAGTGTACAAATGGAACAAGAGTCCATTAGGTTCCATGTGTACAAGATCAGATTTAAATTATTACGGATGATAGATGTGGGGTCCCAAAGATCAAAATGTTACCAAATATCCTTCCCTTATAGGGATGGGGTCCCCGACATATATTTTTAAATGGTGGTCTAGTATTCATGTCAATTTGTGGGTCTTTGGGAAAGATTGAGAAACCAGAACCACTGCTGTGTCATTATGTGTTAGCTACCGAGTTCAGGTCTATTTGCAATTCAGTCTACTTGGGATGTCAGCAATTATTCGGTATTACATTAGTAAAACTACCTGAGACGTTATTCAATTATTATAAACCGCGACATTATTATAAGTAATTACAATACAATGGCGGGATATTCTAAACCACGTTGGTAGGAGAGTAATCAAATAGACGTACTGTACATTACTTCGGTGACAGTATTCTACAACAACACAAAACAAGATTCTTACCCTGTTTACTTCCATAACGTGTAAGGCCCTCGACTTCGGCCGAACTACTGTCGCAGCGGACTGGCCACATACACCAACAGTGGATCGATGGACAGAAGGGACGGCGTCTTTTTTTAGTCGTGGCCTCGACACAAAACCAGCCTTCCACTGCCCATATGCTTCGTAATCCGTAGGGACGAAGTGCTCTCCACATATATTGGACACGCCTGGGACTCCCTTGTTCCAATCGGACCGTTTGATGCGCACAAAGGTGTCCCACTTCTTGGCTGTTTTGTCGTTCTTGGGCCAAACATGTATTGGTCGGCCTTCCACAGCGACATTGCTGCACCCACCGATCACGCACCGCTTTGGCATAGTTTTTTTAGAGAAAATAAAAATATATCGCGCCAAGCTCTCTCTCATGGGACCGGGTTTGTGCGTGCGTAGTGTGTGCTGTGCCAAGACAAGAGTGAAGTAGTGAACGTCGTCAAATCCGTCAAGAACTTCTGTGCAGTCCTTTTCCCCCGCGCTGCTGGAGGTCTGATAAGGAAGTGGGTGATAAGGAAGTGGGCGTGTCTATCCGAGTTAGCATCCACTGTTGACGTCACACAACCGTGTCATCAACAGATTCCGAAGATTTTCCCCAAAATGGTGGATGTAATGATTTTATTTTATAAACCTAAAATGTCAAATGTGTATTTTACCCCCAGACATTTGTTATATATCGTTGGAAAACGTAAAGGTTTTCTGAGAGACGTGTGTCAACAGTTTTGCAAATAAAAAATATGTTACCCTCTCTTTAACTGCGAAGGTGTGAACACTCTTGGCCACATTGCGAGCCAGGCTTCCTGCTGAGGCGGCCTGGCTCACATCGAGTTCACATCCCAGTGAAGTTTAGGTAGCTATTTGGGCACAATCTAGACCAATTAGGCCTATGTATTGCATTTATGCCTTGAACGCTGAAAACGTCCTACATGCTTGGTTGTTAAATGCTTATTGGTCAGGCCTAGGGATGTTGAATCTGGATTCATGTCTGATTGTCACCATGCTGATTGTGTAATTATGTCATTAACTGTTAAGGATCCCTGGCTATTGAGACAAATATGCCTTAAAACATTATACTTGCCCTCTATAACTAAAAATAAAAACACCATAAACATTTTATTTCTTTCGTGAAAAGATAATCTTTCACTCAATAGGAACTGATTCCGTCGCAAGTTGACGATGTCATATGTGTGGTCCAGCCCTATGTAATGTTAGCACATGCTAATACAAATTATTTAAAAATATTGCTTTGATGCTCATATTAACCTTAGGAAGTATTAAGTTGTTTTTTGAGTGGTGCAACCACTCCAAGGAACAGCAATGTCCGTGTCCGAGTGTCCGCCTATGTGTTGGTTCACCCGCCTATGTGCCGTTAATGAGCACGAGTATGACTATTAGTACCAGTAGGGGCGCTGTTGTGCCAGAAACAGAGAGAGAGAGATAGTGCTGTACTGTTGTCTGCTAATGAGAGAGAGAGAGAGGGGAGTGGGGGAGAGGGGAGTTGCACCACTCAGTTCACACAGGTGTGATTTGTATTAGCATATGCATTCCATACATTCCATAGGCCATATGACATCATCAACTTGCGACAGGAGCAGCTCCTATTGAGTGAAAGATTCTCTATTTATGAAATAAATAAAATATTGAAGGTGTTTTTATTTTTTTATTTTAGTTGTAGAGGGCAAGTATAATGTTTTAAGGCATATTTGTCTCATTAGCCAGGGATCCTTTTAAGCTTAAAAGTTACAGTAGACTATGTAAATCAATGGTCCCATTACTGTAAAAAGCCAAATGTTTTTGTAGCATATAACCTAGGGCCATTCTATAAAAACTACAGGTTGGATTGCCAGGTACTTACTGTGCAGCATCATTATTTTTAGCATCATTATTTTTAGCTCCTGCTAGTGGCAGGGGTTGAGGCTTGGCTGTTGGTTTGGTCCCAAATATCATATCTTGAAAACTGCAGGCTGGATTCCTGTGTAACATCATGCTCCGCCTATGATTGGTCCGACTGATTTTGGTGACCCATATTCCTTCCTCTAGCGCCACCATTTCGCCAAAAAATAGGAAATACCTCTTGCTCACACTTGACAAGATATCTTGAAAACTTCCTCTGCTCCCCAGTCAACCAATGGCCTTTCCTAGTGCCTAACTAATGAACATAATTGCTAAGAAACTTGCTTGTTGAAGTTTTTGGTTGGTGAACCCTAACCATTCGAAGGACCCCATTTTCCCTGTAGTGACAATGACGATGTTGTTATTTTGGTCTGGTTTGGTTTAAGGAGCAGCACAACCACAGCAGTAGAAGGGCTCCCTCGTAACAGAGATCTTGTATCTCAATGGAATTCACCTGTAAAAAAATAACGGTCAAATAAAACGATAACGTACAATTCATGCTTAATTGCCTGATGGAGCATATATTATGCTCGAGCCTTTTCAGTTGTAGAATACACCTGCGTCTTCCCAAGTCCTGGGGCCTCACCCATTGCAAATCTGAGCAGGCATGTGCACTGAAATGTCAAGTGTGAACACACATGCGGACACACCTGAGTTGCGATGTGATTGCAAACATTTGCATTGTAAAAACAAGTGTAGCCATACCCGGAGATAAGCCTGGCAGGGGGTGGGGGGGGGGGGACTGCAGTAAGAGGAGAGGACAAGCATGCATAGGCGATGACGTAAAGATAGAGGGATGAGAAAGGAAGTGAAGGGCCGACTGTACATGCATGTCACAGTGGTGACAGAATAGAGAGCTTGTCTTAGACAGTACTGGAGGTAATGAGGCCACTGTACAGAGAGGGACACGAGGAAGGAGAAAATGCAAGGGGGGAGGATAGTTGAGAGGAGGAGGACCTGTCATTCGGCCTCTCCCTGTAAGGCACGTGAGGTTTCACGGCGGAGTGCGGAGGGCTCAAGTTGTAGGTGCCGAAGAGGAAAAGTCTTGACTAAATATAAATGAGGGACGGGGTGGAGAGACGTGAGATAAGGGGAGGTCAGCGGGAGCGACGGAGATAAAGGAAACTTTGTTTTGACTGCAGTTAAGGAACCTGTAAGCCTGTGTGCCCGAGAGCTGGTGTGCCTGAGGGTTGAGGGAATGGGGGTGGTGGGTTCAGGGAAGAAGATAAGGAGCAGAGGAAGATGCTGCTGAGTCCCATGTGAGTGAGCTGTAATGTAGGTTGTGTGCTGAAGGAGCAAGCGTTGGAGGAAATATAAACTGGGGGGGGGGGTGTTTGAAGGCAGAGCATTATCATTTTGTTCTTCTGCCAGGAGTGTGTGAGGTTGTGCGTGGTATCTCCTCGTGCAGCAGTACAGTCAGTCGCATAATCATCTTCCTTGGCAGCTGTGGCTCTGGAGGTATGAGTGGCCTTGTGGAAACCTGAAGGTTCCCGGTTAAATCCCCGGCTCTTCCTGGCTTCATGTTGAAGAAGTGTCCGTGAGATGAACCGCATTGAACTTCTACCGTTGCAGGGTGCTTCCCTGCATGGTGGCCTCCACCATCTGTGTGAATGGATGAATGTAGCACACATTGTGAAGGATATTTCATTTCATTCATTCATACATTGGGAGGTGAAGCGGCGAAGAGTCGACGCCAGCGTCCTCACTTCCCACTTTCACACACCAATGGTGGCGAGCTCACACCGACCGACTCATTGGAGGTCATGTAGGGTTCAGTGTCTTGCCCAAGGACACTTTGACATGTGGACAGGAGGAGCCGGGATTCGAACCGCCGACCCAGGGATCATTGGACGACCTTCTATACCAGGCCTCCTGCAGCACCCAAGTGACTTAAAAGCTGAAATGCAGTCATTGTACCTTAAAAACTGAAATGAAGTTTAGTATTAATACCGTATCTGGTCCTAAGTGGACATGGTTCTGGATTTGTTTGTCTTCTGTCAAAGCTATAGAGTTTTATGGGGGGTAAAATGGAAATTTGTGTCCTATACATCATTATTTGAATGAATTCATTTGACTTAATAAATAGATAAAAATACTTTTACTAACCCTTGCCATTATTACAATGTGTATGCTAGCAATCAATATGGGAACCCATCGGCCAAAAAAAGAAAAAACAGTGCTGTTCTTGAGAGATTAGCTAGCAATTAACTGCATCTGAAAAGACTGCATTAACCTTTACACTCAACTGCCAGCATGCTAGCTAGTTTCAGCCGCAGTGTCACTTCTCAACAGCATGCTCAACTGCACTGCTCAAGTTGAATCACTCCTGACGCTTAGTTTTCTCTGTCTCATATATCCAGGGACAGCATCATCATCAGCATAACGAACTGTGCGACCAGCGTGTACGCGGGCTTCGTCATCTTCTCCATCCTGGGCTTCATGGCTCACCACCTGGGCGTCCCCGTGGACGAGGTGGCTGACCACGGCCCGGGGCTGGCCTTCGTGGCCTACCCAGAAGCCCTCACTCTGCTGCCCATCTCGCCGCTCTGGTCCCTGCTGTTCTTCTTCATGCTGATCCTGCTGGGACTGGGCACGCAGGTGAGACCCGGGAGCACGTGTTCATGGACATTTTGTTTGGTTCGGTGTATTGGTGTGAATTCAGTCTCAAGGTTGAGAATACCACAATACGGGTATTGCAAGTGGAATCACATTATCTCTGTTTCAATTAGTTTTTACCATTTTTGTTATTTTCCTAATTGTTTGTTTGTTTTGTTTTGTAAAGCAACTTTAAGTATAGAAAAGCTACATAAAATGCATACATTGTGTGCCATGGTTGGAATGCCGTACTTTATGTCTAACTTCTTTCTCCTGGCTGATATTGTCTGAGACTTTAGCTCATTATTATGTGTATCTCTGTGTTTGGCATACTAAAGTTCTTGATTTTTGACCCTGTGTTGTTTGCCGTACTTGTAGTTTTGCCTGCTGGAGACCCTGGTGACGGCCGTGGTCGATGAGATCGGAACAGACTGGATCATGAGGAACAAGATGGTGGTCACTGGGGGAGTGGCTATAGTGGGCTTCCTGCTCGGGGTTCCACTGACCACACAGGTACATCACCGTGGTTACTGGGGGAGTGGCTGTAGTGGGCTTCCTGCTCGGGGTTCCACTAACCACACTGGTACATCATACACGTTGCACAAACACATAGCGTTGCTGTCGAGCGGAAAGCTTCATAGTTTCACCTTTTTCTTTTTATATATATATATATATATATATATATATATATATATATATATATAAATATATAATATTAACATACAAATATAAATATAACATATTAATGGCCTACTCAATCATACTACAGCATCACACAAAAGTAGCATTTAGAAAAATGTTTTCTAAATCATGTCAATTTTCTGAAAGATTTGAGGCACATTTTAACGATTTTTCCAAAATAGCAGACCTACAAGTTGTGCCACTCGGTGGTGCACTATGAGCTTGTAGATCTGCTATTTTTCAATAGCTAAAGTTTAACTTAACTCTAGTGGTGTGTGGAGTGCATTAGTGCTGCAGTGCATGCAGAAGAGGTATTGTGATGTTGTATGAGTGTAGTGTGACATCTAGTGGTGGAACGTTGTGTGTCGCACTTTTAATATTGACTTTTGCCTTTGTTTGCTGTGTGTGTGTTTAGGCAGGAATCTATTGGCTGTTGCTGATGGATAACTACGCTGCTAGCTTCTCTCTGGTGGTCATCTCCTGCATTATGTGCATCTGTGTTATGTATGTCTATGGTAAGTAACCACGGTCATCTCCTGCTGTATCTCACCACTACACACACACACACACACACACACACACACACACACACACACACACACACACACACATAGTAGTGAGTTATTCTATTGATGAATCTCTGGAATTATTTGAATTCGAATAATTCCAATAAACAATTTTCTTTTATTAATATGTTGCCTTTCTATGTTTTTATAGGTGTTATATATCAATGATAGATTATGAAACGATTATTTATTTATTTATTTTATAATCATTTAGAATTTTAGACCTTGAACACCTATAAGTTGTTACACTTTTCAACATTCATTTAGACTGGGTCTAAATGGGCTAACTGTTCCGGCCCTACTTCTCTGCGTGGTGGACTGTGACTGACTGTGTTGTGTTGCATGATGGGTGCAGGCCACAAGAACTACTTCAGAGACGTTGAGATGATGCTGGGATTCCCTCCTCCACTCTTCTTCAGGGTCTGCTGGAGATTCGTCTCTCCTGTCATCATCAGTGTAAGTGCACGCACGCACGTCGCACGCACGCACACACGCATGCACGCACTCACTCACTCACTCACGCACTCACTCACTCACTCACTCACTCACTCACTCACTCACTCACTCACTCACACACACACACACACACACACACACACACACACACACACACACACAGTTGAATTACTGTGACTCACTTTTGATGATACTGTGTATGTTGTCAGTGCCCTGCGAAAATGTGTTCCAATGTCATTTTCATGTAATCAACTTCTCACATCCCATGGAACATGACCTGAAATTTGTCAGAACATTTCATAAGTTAACAATGACAAATGCCAGAACATTTGGGATTGCATGAACCGGTGTAAACTCACAAAAGCCTGCCAACGCTGTATTTTATACAGTCCCTGGCATCATGACACATTGTCATTATGGACCTGACCTACATTTCAATCCGGCCGCTGTTGCTTTATTCCCGATATAAAGTTTTACACTTCTGCACGTCTTGCTAGAGAATTGAACCCTTGCAACTATGATCAGTGGTATTTCCACAGAAAGCATATTAGTGCACTAATCTGCTATGCCGACCAAGAAACACGGCGTGATGGATTAGTGTTCTGAACTTTTATTTTCTTTCTCCTTTTTTTTTTTGTCATGTGATAATATGACCAGCCATAGCAATTATTAAAATCTCACTGTTTTTAAACTAGTATTCAACAATAAATGCCTGAAACCAGATGATGATGATGATGATGGTGGTATTCAACTGAAGGCTTAATAAACTCTCTTCTTCTCTCCCACATCTCCTTCCAGTTCATTCTGATTTTCACGGTAATCCAGTACAAGCCCATCACCTACAACGACTACGTGTACCCCAATTGGGCCCTGTTGATCGGCTTCTTTATGGCCATGTCCTCGGTGGTCTGCATACCCATCTATGCCCTCTACAAGATCTCCAAGTCCCCGGGAAACACCTTCATGGAGGTACGGCGCTGTGTCCCATTGAACGCCCGGGAGAAGAGTGCTTCTCCTGGCTTATCTGCTGCATACTCACTGGTGTTTTGCACAGTGGTTGGTTATAATGCACCATAGACCATAAAAAACATACATATAATATCTACTACAGAGGACCTGGCACACAGTTTGACAACACTGGGACCGAGGTCTTCATTTCTATTTGTTTTTCATTCTCCCTTTCACTTATTCTTTCTTGTCTGTCTGTCTCTCTGTGTGGCTCTCTCTCTCTCTCTCTCTCTCTCCCTCCCTAGCGGGTGCGGGCTGCATGCCGGGCAGACCCAAAGTGGGGCCCTGCCCTCCGCGAGCACCGGATAGGCGTCTATGCGCCCATGGCGTCCGAGCCGGACGCCGTGGAGGTGTGCCCGCTCAAGGAGAAGGAGAAGGAGGAGCCGAAGGAGGAGGAGCAGAAGGAGCAGGAGAAGAAGGAGGACATCAGCCTCACCATCCAGGGAAGCAACGGCTCCACCACCACCAACACACACAACAGCCCCAACCCCAGCGCATAGACACTCGGGGGGCGGGGGGAGGGGTGGGGCCACGCAGCCTCGGTCGCCCACATTACTGAGGGGAGGGGAAGGCTTCGGCCTCGGCCCTCGGCCGCCCCGGCATCTGCTCCCTCATTCACCTTCTCTCCCTTTCCCTCCCTTCATCCCTCCCACGTCCTCCAACCTCATACCCACCCATTCTCCTCACCCGACTTTCCCACAGTCCTCTGTGGGGGAGATCCCATTCGCTGGAGACCTTTACATATTGTAAGGGCTTATTATTTCTGTCCTAACCTCTTCTATCTGTCTGTCGTCTCTATAGAAAAGAAGAAAGAAAGAATGAAAGAAAGATAAATTAGGTCATCGTCCCAAAAGTTCCTTTTTATTTTTTATTTTTTTTAATCTTTTTTTCTTTAGTCGGGGGTTTGGGGATGTTGTTTAATTTGTTTATTTTTCCTTTCATTTTTCTTTTTTGTACAACTTGACCTATGTTTCTTCTTCTTCTCATTGGGGAGATGGAGGCAGATCCTGTGGAAATACGCGCAGCGTAGCAGCTGGAGGGGCACTCACCTTTTCCCCCTTGTTTCTTTTTTGTTTGCTAACGTTTATCCGTTTGAAATCAGCTGCTTTCTAGTGAACGTGCTGGCGGTTTGAAAGCTGGAGACAGAATGACTTTTCATAGTATGATTCTGTGCAGGGGTAATTGAGGAACGATACGTTGTTTCATGGCACAAAAAACTGATCTCCACCATAGTCACCCTCCGTTGAGACGAAGCCCGTCATTTCATGTTGCTGCTTGAGGGTGACTCAGAGCACAAGGAATTTACAAGCACACTTCCTGATCGTTGTTTTTTTTGTACCTTTTTAGTGTCACCGCTGCTTTTAAAAATGGCCACTGCTGTTAAACATGTGTATTATGTGCACATGCTCACAATGCGCACACAAATTACACACATGTTCAAACACAAGGCATGTTTGTCTCCAGCTTTCTAAATGTCCATCCTGACCGAAGCCCAAGAGATCCTAATAATACCCAATCTCAGGGTCCCAAAAGAGCTACAATTCCTGGGTGGACGTTCTTCCTTACCTGTGGAAACCTTGCTTCGACTACAGGTGCTTAATAATCTAGGATTGCAGATTTTAGGGAACTAAAATTGGCTAGTGTTAATGTTTCATTGTTGGAAATCCAACACGTACGAGCGGCGCCCGTGCAGAAATAATATAGGTGGATGCAACTCATTTTTGTACATAAAAGTGCCATCTCTTTTTAAGTCTTCCAAGCGTTCTTTCCAAGTGAAATGCATCCTGGTACGTGGCGGGTCACTTCAGGCGGCTTGACCAGAGCATAGGATAAAGACGCACAACGTTCTTGTGTCACGGTAGTCTCTCACAACATGTAGCCATGTGCCCCCATCAAGGCATGTTACCAAAAACGTGTTCAACATGCATGAACTTTTGTGTCTTTCATCACTTTTTTTTTCTTTTTCAGATAGAAAAAATATATATATATCAGACTGGTATCCATTCTGTCGCTTTGCAACGGAACCTTAAATGTTTTTGTAGGCATTGTTTTTTTAAAAGCTCTGAGCCAAGCGGTCGGGTGACTATACGGGAAAACGGGAAGGAGAAAGGCCAATCGGTTGGCTTGGAGATGGAGCTTGTCTCCATTAAGGAAAAAACAAACAAAAAAAAAACTTTACTGAATTACGTAGGTTAAAATGTAGTTGTATAGTATTGTTATTTCAATAGAATTGTCTTATTTTACCTCTCATTATTGTAAAGTAACATAGTAAATAATTATAAGGAAGACAACATATGTTTATTTTGTAAAGAAGTTACAGAATCTTATTGAACATAACCGTACTGTTTACCATTCCTCAACCATGACTTGATTCGCTGTCACTTTGTTGGAGGGTGTGATAGGGTAGCTTTGATAGGATAGTGACTGGTGTTCTGTTATCTCCAACATCTCAGTATGACCACGATGGACATATCATAGTAGAGCTATGATCTTAGCAGTATTGACTGGGTTTACACAAAGAAAAGTTTACTTCTGAAAATGTGACATTTTAATGGGAGAATAACAATGGGGGAAATCACCACAAAGTCACGCTAATACAGCAAGGATTAGGAGTCCATAAGGACACTAAAACTAAGTCTAGGTCATTAATATAGCCAGCCTAACAGACTAAAGACTCAAGGTGCTGTGGCTGGACTCAGAAGTTCAGAAGGTTCAGAAGAGATGAAGTTGAAACGTTCATCACAGAGTAGCCTTAGATATAGTGAAGGCGAACACAATAAGCTCAAAGTGGGTCTTGTTTTCCAAATGGTCATGAATTAAACTCACTTGTTTTTTAATTAGTATTTTTTTAATCTGCTTTTTGTAATAGAAAGCCTCTCAGTATTTAAATAAAAGTTACTGTCTGTCACACAACGCAAGACTTTATAGAGCAGACGAGATCCTGTTAATCACTGTGCCAGTTCAACACTGGTTCAAAACATTTTAATCTCATCCATTCACATGTATTTTTTACATAACTATTCTCCAGAAATGATATCTAAAAAAGAACACAACATCAAATTGTTTCATATCAACTACAGCTAAATCGGGTTCTTCCAACACTTAGCAGCTCTGTACACTGTAAAAGAAAAAAGCTGCTGTTTTAAAAATAATATTTTTTTATGATACCCCATTTGCATGAGTAAACTGGCTGAAGGACGAAGTGTTAAAATGTCAGTGCATGATGGGGGTGCTGGTTTCATCATTATGTCTTGCTTAGGGCTGCAACAGCGATGTAATCGATTACAAATATATATTAATAATCAATCCCTATATTTGGGGCATGTCATTATTGGTGAAGTAAAAGAAAATGTAACAAAGTATGTTTCACTATTTTTGCATGACACTGTTGTGCAACAAAGTAGAAAATAACACTTAAAGGATGCATTTAGACATTTTCAACCTATCTTCCTATAAGTGGTAAACATATCATGAGCGTTAGTGAGGACCAATTATAATATGTGGATAGGTTGAAAATGAGTGAAGTCGTCCTTTAAGTATTTAATTGACTTGTTGATGTGTAAAATTGATTTAAATGTCTATAATAATAGCTTTTTGATTAGCAAAGAGTAATGGAAAATTCGCTAAGACTAAAGGATAGTTGCAGCCCTAGTCCCGTGTATATCTGCCTTCTGTATAGCCAGTGGTGCATAGCCTCCACGATGCTACCATGCTATCTAGCTATATCACACCCCTCAACATCTTTGCTGGTCTGCCTATCCCTTTGTACAGTCATGTAAAAAACAAAAAAACATAGTAATTGTAAGAGCGATGTGTGTACGTGTGTGTTTTTCTTTGTTTTTATTCGAGGGACGGGAGGTGTGTTTGAGGTGTGCTGGGGTTTGATCACTGTGTTAGTGTCATTTAGGCCATGTTGAGTGTTTTGTGTATTTTCTGTGTAGTGGATTTACTGCTGAGTCTGCGTGTAGCGCAGCCATAGTTTCATATTGATGTGTGTGTACCTCTAATCCACCACAACTAGCAAAGTCCTTATTCTGCTAATGTGTATTTTAATAATTTTTTTTCTTCTTTTTTTTTTCTTTTTTTTACTAAAAGTGAAAGAAAGCTACACATGTTATGTTCAGATTTTAATCACCATTTATCCACGTTCAAAGACACTGCTCTTTTGTCTTATTGAAGTTGTATTATGTAGAGAAATAAATATGAGATAAAAAGCCAGCTGATATCAAAATTGCCAAACAAAAAGCTTTGGATTGAAACTTGAACTACAAAGGAACGCTTCGTTTTTACAGTGAGGTTGGTGAGATAGCTGCAGGGGGAGGAACGTGCTTATCTGTGTAACACTGGCGTGTGTTACAGTACCTAAAGCATTGTTACACATCACAGGGCCGGCGGTGGTACAGGATAACATACAGCCAGGCACACTACAGTGTAAACCCGTTTACAATCCGTTTACAGAGGTACGTGTTTGGCCTTTTACCCAAACTGTTGTTTTTAATCTGGGATTCGTGTTTTATAAGACCTTACATGTGGCAAAAAAAACAAACAAACACACACACACACACACACACACACACAGTGATAACTCAAATGCCAAAATCACTAACATGGTAAGAGAGATTGAATCGACATTTTCACACTTTTAAAGCTGCTTTTTATGAAATGCCAATATCCACATAGTTGCTTCCAAGATGAGCGTGAGAGGCACATTCTTTACTCAACTGTGGTAGTGTCTCTGTTATGACACTGTACAATATCACTCGTCACCTCCTCAATTAGTTTTACCTTCCATCTTGAGAAGCACTTTGTTATATATTGTTGATACCAGGCTAGTATCCAGTTACTATTTGAAATGGACTTGTTTTGCTTCTTCTCAGCTGGTCATTTTAGACTGGAACATAGCAGATAGCGTTATCTCATATGGGTGAGACTACACCCATTTGGCCTTCCAGGAAGACCAAATCCAACTGTGAAATTAATTGAAAAGGGTTTCAATGAAGGATTTACACTGGCCTGGACATACTAACACTATATGTAGTGACCTCATACAAAGATGGCTGTTAAGCCTCTGGATGTTGAAGAGGACTCGTAGGTTTTGAGCTATTCTGAACACAAACTGACAGTGCAACTCCTCTACTGTACTAAAAAAGAAAGTAAAACTGATCCCCAACTTTATTATTTTTGCAGTTATCTGTAAATTGCAGAAATTACCTCTTGAAGTTCTTACTACTACTCATAAAAAGAATTATGTCATCCTTATCGTCTCAGCACTTTAAAATAATTTGTGTTCATAAGCAACAGGAAAAACATTATAGTAGCACACTTCCAAGCACATACAAAATACATCAAGTTAATGCCTTTTTCAATGGTCTGGCTGGAAAAAAGAAATACTCAGTGGATGAATTCTGTGTTGTTACTATGCCAATGTAATTATCATGGGGAAGAGAGGAAAGGAAAAGCACAAATGAAAAAGAGAACACAGTTCTTCTGGTGTCTTCTATCATATCTACTGTATCTATATCTATCTATATCTATCTATCATTCTATCTATCTATCATTCTATCTATCTATCTATCTAACCATGTCTCTTCTTGTTCTTCAACCTTTAGGGCCAAAATCCATTGAAATGTTTTAGTCCTGTCAGATGTATATCGTAAACTGTTCAATTACAAAATGGAAAATAAAATCTATTTTAAAGATCAACGCATTGTGACGTTTTTGTCCCACATACTGTATTCATGTTGTTTATTGATTCCACTAGGCTAACTATATGCTCTGCTGTTCTTTCTTTGAGATATAGCACATGACAAACTGGAGCAAAGAGTGAAATTGACACATACATATTGTGTCCGTACTACATACGTACCTACAGTACAGTATATGTAGGACTAGTAGCGTACCAAAGTTTGTGCTATTGCAATAGAGAATGCATTGGGCGTTTAAGTTAAATAACTACAAAACATTTCAAAGTAAAAAGTTTCAGAATGTGTCTCCACCATAGCTGAATTATATAAAGTGTGAATGGAGTTTCTAGGTGAAAGTGATTTTTTGACGTGCCAAAATTAATTGACCCCTATTATAAATGTATAACATTTGAAAGCACTATATTTCTAAAACTATTAAACATGTCCAACGTAAGAAGAACCTAAATAGGTTATAGGCCATGGTCTCGGAGTGATTTTCATCTTTTTTTCAAATCCTCGTTTTTAATCCTTTTTCACTTTGTACAAGTGAGCAGTGCAATGTTGTGCAACATTGCACTGCTCACTTCACAGGGGTGTGATTTTTATTATTATTACAGTATTAGTTTTTTTCTTATGAAAGCAGAGAGTCTTCTGTTTCATACGGTATATATTATGTACATGTCGCTATAGGCCTTATTTTGTGAATAATAGTTCTTCAGGTCCTTCATTCTCTGAAATCCTCTCTGAAAAATAGTATTTTAGACAAGGCATATAGCGACATGTACATACTATAGACATATCTGAAATTGTCTCAGTAACAGGGGGGGCAACACATGTCTTGATCAGTGTACCAGGCAGTCTACCTTCCGATCGTTTCAGAACGATAGTGTATTGTGTAACGGTGAGACACGTTAGTCGTTGTTGACAGACATGTCTGGACATGTTCTGGGGCAAAGAACCTCAGGAGAGATAAGCGGTGGAAAGGAGGAGAGAGAGAGACTCTAATCAATGTGTATTCGTTATACTGTACATTACAAACGGGTCGATTACGTCGCAGACGCCTTCATTGCGGTCTTATCACTGCAATTATAATGAATAAAAAGTCGGTTACAACCACACTACGGAGTACGGATAGTGTTGCCTGGCGAAGGCTCTATGGCTAATGGTGATCCACGGTGTCGAGTCGAGAATCGCTATACGGGCTTATTTGCCCAAACATGGGTGGTCAAGACATATAAAGCGGCCAGTTGATCATCTCTCTCATAATACGTCATTCGTTTCGCGTATCATTATGACATGGCGACCGTTGCAGATTATTCTTATATACGGGCAGAGGGCTCTCTTTTTTCGAGAATGAGAGGACGAGGTGGAAAGCGATCGCAACGCGGGCCTGGGGGGGGTTCCACGGCGGTGATCTCTCCTAGTAACGTCGGGCAGAGGGCTATTTTTCCGAGTGAATGAGAGGACGAAGCGGCGGTTGCAGTTGGAGGCGTTATATCCTTTTTCCGAGAATGAGAGAGATGCAAAGCGATCACAACGCGGGCCTGGGGGGGGTTCCACGGCGGTGATCTCTCCTAGTAACGTCGGGCAGAGGGCTATTTCTTTCCGAGAATGAGAGGACGAAGCAGCGGTGAAAGGCAGTTCGAGGCACAGCCACAGTGGGTAAGTGAGTGGGGGGGGGGACTGAAACTGAAATGCGACGATCCGAAACGAAGAGGGGGGGGCCTACATTGCTGCCTCGGGAGAAACCATGTAGAAACAGGAGGGGAGGGGAATCAAGTGTATTCACACACACACTAGCATGGGTACCTCCATTTTAGATCCCCTTGACATCTGCGTTGGTCTATGCCGTGCATGCCGGCGAGGCCGCCTCCAGTACGTCGTAATGGATACGGCATGCAGCATAGACCAGACCTCTTTTCAGGAGGGGGGGGCTTTTAACTCCCGGATCACATAACGGACCTTCCTAGAGACATCGGTGTTACTTTCTATGTTGTCCGGGCGCGTATAAATATGAAGCACATTAATCATAAAAAAAACCAATAAAACGCTTTAGAGCGTTATGCGCAGACGGCATTCGATATTAATAAAGCGCTTTAGAGCGTTTTGCGCAATCGATGTGTTAATGAGCACCGAAGTCCTGACATAACTCGCTCATCCCTTCGATTCCCCTGGTTCGCAGAAGTAATTTCTCTATGGAGAATAACATAGGCTCATCTTAAAATCGTTTCATATAAGCGTTGTGGTCCAAAAATAAACAATCTGTCTCAGTGTTATTGTCAGGGAGGTGTCTCTGTATCGTTTCAGTCACTCATATGATACAGTCTGCTTCTAGCGAAAATGTAACTAATTCAGTAGCAGTAACATTAGCGTTTTCTCTCAGTCAGTTGATTCTTAATATCCATATGAGTGAAGCGGCCAGGGTGACATGTTTATTTTTCAAACACAGTTCTTATATGAGGAGATCTAAAATGGGGATTATAATGCAAATAAAAAGTACACGAACCTGTTGATTTGCGCCCTCTACCGATATTGACGTCAGACTTCGGTGCTCTATACACTTCTAGAGATAGATTATTGTACAGTAAAATACAGCCTGCCCCTTTTCTCAACTGTCCACTATTTTTTTCCACTGGATCTCTATTCATTAATTTCATTATTTGTCTGTCATACAACAGGGCTTAAGTGGTTAATAAAATGTCCCCCTCTGTCCGTTTAACAAATCAAACCCTGAGTATATATTCACCCTTAAGTCAAAGGTCAGAACCTGTCCTATAGTATCAGTTCTGGGTGGACTAAACTACATACTAATTTACTAAAGTACATACTAATTTGACTTGTATTACACTTTGTTTTATCATATCTTATTCAGTTTATTTTATTTTAGATATTATCGTGCGATACAGACAGGTTTCGACACTGACTCTGGGGGAGCCTTGAGCCCGGGAGCGAACTGGTAACCTCATGGTTCCCATCTAGCTGCTCTACTGGCCACCCTACCCCTGAGCCACTGCCGCCCCATATAGGCCTATATGTAAAGAGTTCTGCACTGAAATAGAATTAAACTCAATGATACTGTCATTTTGCAAAGTTTCAAATTCATCAATCCTTATATTGATTCTTTGAATCAGTGGACAGTGGAAAGATTGACAGACAGACACGCACCCAAGGGACCCTGCTCACATGAACGCGCATGCACGATCGTGCAGTGTACGCGTGTGATTTATTTTAAGAATATCCAATATGTTTGGAAACCTTTGAATAATTTACATATCTACATAAATCTTCTCTTCTTGGCATCCCTGGCATAAAACCTTTACAGATGGGGTTCTTTGGCCAAATGCAAATACATATCAATTTGGGGGTCCTGTACTGAATAGCGCTGAGTCCAGTCTGCTGATCCGCAGTGAACACTGACAGGAGAAGAGACACTTTGCACTGCAGTCCCGAAGAGTCATCATGAAGTGAAGTGAAAGCAGCTCCTCCGAGCACCACTAGAGCCCGCTAGCATTCTACTATCAATCTCAATAGACTGGCTGCTTTACACACATGCCCCAAGTGGAGACATGCCTACTTACTTTATCATTTATAACCTAATTTAATTATACACAGTATAGTAGCTTGATTTCATTTTATTCTCTTAATGTCTTTGTTGCTCATTTGTGTGTGTGTGTGTGTGTGTGTGTGTGTGTGTGTGTGTGTGTGTGTATCTCAAGTGTAGTCTTCTTGAAGACATCTCTTCCTTGGATGATGCTAGTCATTACTACGTCTTTCAGTTGGTGGTACTCCTCAGTGGTGAGGTGAATGGACTCCAACAAAGACCCACAACATCTGCACACACCCCTAAATACACACATCACACACAAGAAAGTATATACAGACACAAAACTGTACACTGACTGAGTCACAGATACAAGAATACCCATACTTCAAATATATTTTGAATAGTGTATATGTGAAAATAATCGTCTTATCGTGAACCAAAGCATATTCTCAGCACATCTTTTTGGGCAGATCTTTGTGAAATATATTTCCTTGGGATAATAATAAATACACACAAAGTGCTGTGAATTAGTCAATATGTTTTTACTTGGGGTTGATGGTGGTCCAACCTGCTTTCCATTTCTGTCCTGGAAGACTGGAGAGGAAATGATTTGATTGATTGATTGATTGAAATATTTATTAACAGTTTGTAGAATTTACAGTACATTTTAAGCACAAACTCAATACAAAGACTGTTAACTGTGAGTGGACGACCCAATTAAGCATTACACTTGTTTACAACAGGGTCCACATTGTTCAATTCATCAAAACATTTAGAGACATACAAATAGACACTTCTATGTAGCTAAAGAACAGAACAGGAATTCATCATATAGGAAGCAAAAAGGGAAAAGATATATATACAGTGAGGGGAAATGGGGTGGGGGGGGGATTCAGATTTTACAGAGGCCAGTTTCGAATTGCAGCCATCCGTAGGTGCCCTTTGAGAGCGGTTTTGAAGGAGTCAAGGGATTCACATGTCTTAATGACTGTTGGTAGGGCGTTCCACATTTTGGTGGCATAGGAGCGAAAAGAATTTAGTCCCTTGTTTGTGCCGAATCTGGGTTGTACATGGTTTGTTGCACTCCCTCTGGTGTTGTGGGTGTGGACTTCGTTTACATTAAGGAAGTATTTAGACAGGTACATGGGTATCTTGGTGGTGTATCGAATCTTGTGGACCAGACCCATTGCAAGATGCTGTACTCTGTCGTCGACCCTAAGCCATCCCAGCCAGTCAAAGTGGGCAGGGGTGAGGTGGGTTCGGGGGGTGAGGCCAAGTAGGAGCCTGACCAGTTTGTTTTGGGAGGTCTGGAGCCTTGTTTTAAGGGCCTTTGAGGTGCTGTGGTACCAAGAGGTGGATGCATAGTCAAAGAAACCTTGTACGAGGGCTCCTGTTAAGGTCTTCAAGGTGTTTTTGCTGACCAGTGAGGAGATCCTGTAAAGGAATCTTGTTCTTTGATTGACTTTTTTGATTACGTTGGTGGCCATCTTATCACCGGAAAGATTGGCCTCCAGGATGGAACCTAGGTAGGTAATTTGATCTTTTCGTGTGATAATATTGTCACCCACTCTAACCAAGAAGCCATCTGCCTTGCTGAGATTACTATTTGATCCGAAGAGGATGGATTCAGTTTTTCCCAGGTGTAAGGATAGTTTGTTATCAGCGAGCCAGGTGCAGATTCTACCGAGTTCAGAGCTGAGGGTCTTTTCAACCTGCAGTTTGTTCCTGTCCGAGACCAGCAGTGCTGAGTCATCTGCGAACAGGAACAAGCTGCAGTCACAAGCTGAAGTCATGTCGTTAACATATATTAGGAACAGTAAAGGCCCTAGTATGCTTCCTTGTGGGACGCCACAGCTCACTGGGAGGGGAGGGGACAGTGTTCCGTTCACCTCCACCATCTGTTCTCTCCCCTCCAGGTAGGATTGCATCCAGCTCACTGATGTGCTATCAAAACCAATAGCTTTAAGCTTGTTAACCAGTATGGAGTGGTTCACGGTGTCAAGAGAGACAGCAGAGAAGAACAAAAAAGCAGTTATAATTTCTTTTGGGGGGGGGGGATGAAAAAAGGGTTGTTTATGAGAAATCGTAAAACGGGAGAAGAATATACACTGTATATTGAAAGATTTGCACACGTTTTCACGATTTTTCTAAAACTCTACAAGCTCATACTAGCGCGGCACTCGGTATGAGCGGTATATCTGCTAATGTTTCAATCGCTAAAGTTTCAAATAATGGTTAAAAGCGTCCCAGGTCTTAATGGGCCAACAGAGTTCAACCAAGTATACTCGGTTAACCCGTTAAAACCGGTGAAGCATCTGTGTCATTTCAGAGCTGTGATTTACATTCGGACATTGACGCTGCGCAACGTCACATATTTGGGAACCACCAGTTCCATGCTGGAGGGATGGAGGGCGGAGGAGGCCGAAATTTGAGCATTGGAATTGTTGGTCGGTTGTTACGTCATACAGAGTATAAATTAGAGTCAGTACTCAGTATGCTCAGTATTTCAGATTAAACAATCAAAAGATAATACAACAAAAATGGGCACACTGGAGTGACACTGGAGCTGCATGGTGTCACCACCATGCAGCAAAGAACATACAAACAGGTGTAAAAGGGCTCTTATTAAGCTGACCGTCTAAAAACGAGTTATTGAGGGGGCGCTATAGGTGCTAGCCCCTCCCATGTCCAGCTTTGAGGGTCTGTGTAAACACAAACATTGAAGACAAAAGTGTGTAAACACAAACATTGAAGACAAATTGTGATTGGCCGGCCTGATTGGATAGGAGATGCGCCATTGGTTGAGAATGAGATGATCTATGATGACGTATAAAAGGAGATGATGAAGATAAGCCATAGTTACGACAACTCTGTAACCTTCATGGGGCCAGTCCAATGGCGGCTCTTCTACATAGTTTTATTGGCGAATAGTGACAAAGGCCTGAACCGGAAGTTTACAGAATGCATTGGAGTCTATAGGCTTCATCGTGACAAACGTGTTTAGTACAGTCACTGGAAGGGGGTATCATGCACCCCCCGGGAAATATACTTCTAATCAGTGTTTTCTTATTGGAAAAAAAATTGCTGAAAATGATGAGCTATGATGAGCTATTGTCAAAATGTCCCACCTACCTCAAAACACCCTTTTCGGTATATGGCTCTGCCTCTGGCGAAATTGTGTAAAAGCAAATATGAATTCACTAAAATTACATAAATAGACATGGTAGTCTGAAATTGGTCATGGAGTATCTTGACACATAGGGGTAAGTAGCAGAACAGGATTTGGGGGGTTGCTACCATTATATTCTTAAATATGACCCACATCATCCTCAAAAACACAAGAAAATATGCTTGACTAATAACAACAAAGATGGTTATTTTCCAACACATTATGGTGTGTATCACTGCCTCACTTACCTCAACACTACCCATATCCCTAAGCTTCAATTTGAGCCCAAGATAACCTTTCTATCTTTTAAATTACTCTTTCTGTAGCCAAAATTCTGAACTATACCTCAAATCGGTGAAAATTGTATATTTAGTCAGTATCAGCTGATACATTTGGAATAAATGACTGAGTTTGAACTGACTCCCACATCATGGAATATTTCTTACTTGAATAAGCCATGTTAAGAAGTTTGCAAAATGTCCCATCTACCATTTTTATGCAAATGAGTGCCTCCATATATCAAAATAATCGATTTTCACTATATCTCAGCCAATATTGTACTTAAATGAACAAATAAGGTGTCTAGACCTATGTTTTGAGGGTCAAGGATCTCAGTGAAACTATTCTTAAAGTGACCACATGTGCCCGTGGCATGCTGGTGTACAAATCAGTGCCGATTAAATCAGTTCCTCTATCTCGTCGGCTTCTTGTCCATGCTCTCCAGTCAGTGTCAAGGAGATCAACCAGTGAGGTTGGTAGGACTGCACCGCAGGACACACTGGATTAAAAAACTCTTTAGTTTCAACCACCCCTGCCCTTCATCATAGGGTTTTGTTTTTTCCAAAAAAGCTTCATCAGTTCGCTTGTATAAGGCAACACGGTGGTTCTCTTCAGAACAGAGTAGCATGGAGGAAGACGAGCCAGGTCAACTTTAGATTTAGAAATTAGTTTGTCATCTTCCCCCACCACTCTTTCACTGAAGACTCACAATTCAAATAGCTCTATAGCTCTAGCCAAGCCATGTGGCCCATAGGGCAGGAGTCTAACAAGTACACTCCCTGGCATGACTAGTATGTCGAAGGGACCCTTTGGTATTACCCAGCTGGGGATCGAACCCCTGACCATCCAGTCTCAGAGTGGACGCTCTAACTACAAGGCCACTGAGATGTAGATGATATCCAGGGCCTCTTACGGGTGTGTAACTCTAGAGTGTACAAAATGGAACCAAATGGACCTGTAAGCCTTGCGGAGCCATGAGGCCCATAGGGCAGGAGCCTATCTCCTGTTTCTGTAGTAGGAGGCAGCTTGATGTACACCACAAGTACACCCCTGGACATGATGCTAGTATGAAGCAGGGACTTACCCCAATCCAACCCTTGATGCTGAGTACGAAGCAGGGACAAGCAGGGAGGTACTGGGTCCCATTTTTCTGAGTCTTTGGTATGACCTGGCCGGGGATCGAACCCCGACCTCCCAGGCTCAAGGCAAATGCTCTGACCACAAGGCCACTGAGCTGTTGATATCCAGGGCCCCTTACGGGTGTGCAACTCTGAATGTATAAATGGAACCATACTGGTTATGGGGGTCTTTGAAATGTGCCTTGTGCTACACTATATGGAACAGATCCTTAATTAGTATAGTTGGAGAAATTCAATTCGTCTGCTGTATGGACAGAGTTGCGAGTCTTCAGTATGGTAAATGGTGCATTTAGAAAAGCGCTTTTAACCAAGGCGCTTTACATAGATTGTGCATTACATTCACCCATTCATACACTAATGGCAGCGGAAACCATGCAAGGCACCAACCTGCACATCGGGAGCTCTGGGGGAGCCCGGTTTTGAACATCCAGCCACTCTACCCCTGAGCCACCGCCGCCCCGGCCCCAGTGGACGTCACCCGTGCCAAGTTGCTGCGGACAATGGTGGGGGCAAATGACAAACCCACTTCTTAAATCTAAAGTTGACCTGGCTCGTCTTCCTCCATGATACTCTGCTCTGAAGAGAACCATCGTGTTGCCTGATAGCTGATGTAGCTGATGAAGCTATTGTGGAAAGACCAAAACCATATGAAGGGCAGAGATGGTTGAAAATCCTTGTCATTGGAGACCATGGACAAGCAGACAAAGAATACTGATGAGATCTATGAACACGATGACTGATTCATGCTAGGGTGGTCACAGTTTGTACATGTTGCTTACATTTTTGCCTTTGAGTGTGTACAGGAATATGATGGAATACTGTTACAGGATTGTGTGACCGTTTTAAATTTGTAGTGCATATTGCAGGCCATTCTATAGCCTAGTGTGTATACTGCCGTATACTATTGTTCATACTAAGGATGTTTTTAGTTTGTGATGTTATGCTACAGTATATTCTAAATTATAAAGCTTGCTTAAAAACACAGCACCTGTCTAGATGTTATATGCAATATTGGTATCTCTTACTTGGTATAAATGTGATGTTATTGCAATGGCGGCACTGATTTTTACACTAGCATGCCACGGGCACATGTGGTCACTTTAAGAATAGGTTAACTGAGATCCTTGACCCTCAAAACATAGGTCTAGACACCTTATTTGTTCATTTAAGTGCAATATTGGCTGAGATATAGTGAAAATCGATTGTTTTGATAATGGTGACACTCATTTGCATAGAAATGGTAGATTGGACACTTTGCCAACTTTTTAACATAGCTTATTCAAGTAAGAACTATTCCATAATGTGGAGTCAGTTCAAACTCAGTTATTCAATCATTCATTAAAAATGTATAGCTGATACTGACTGAATATACAATTTTCACCGATTTGAGGTATAGTTCAGAATTTTACAAGATAGAAATGTTATCTTGGGCTCAAATTGGATATGGATATGGATAGGGATATGGGAAGTTTTCTATAATTACGTATACAAGTGAGGCAGTGATTTTCACCCTAATGTGGACCACATTTCTTTGTGTTTCTTAGGATGATGTGGGTCATACTCATATTTAAGAATATAATGGTAGCAACCCCTCAAATCCTGTTCTGCTACTTACCCCTATAAGTCAGAATACTCCATGACCAATTTCAGACTACCATGTCTATTCATGTCATTTTAGCAAATTAATATTTGCCTTTACACAATTTCGCCAAAGCCATATACCAAAAAGGGGGTTTTGAGGTAGGTGGGACATTTTGACAACTTTTTATCATAGCTCATCATTTTCAGCTCATTTTTTCCAATAAGAAAACACTGATTAGAAGTATATTTCCGGGGGGTGCATGATACCCCCCTCCAGTGACTAGACTAGTTAGCCTACATGAACCACATGACCCGGTGACCGGGCTGTTTTCTGCCCCCTCAATGTCGTAACTCTGTCTTACTCTATGGCTCTGATAAGAGCGCCCCTCACTTCACACGGGTGTGATTTATTTGAACTGTGTAATAGGCTGAGTGGCCCATTGCCAATTGACTACTACTAAGTACTAATTAAGTAATTTGACTTCCTTTTTCACAAGACAAGACTAATAAAGTAGACTGAGGCTGCACAAGTTCATCAAATGTTATACAAAATAATATATCTACATCCCATATTCCTATGTTTATATCTTTAAATACAGTAGCATAAATGGACTGTGATATCCAGGGCTGCCTGCAACAGTTAATCGAACTATCGATTCAGTCAAATTATATTTCTGCATCGACCATTCATAAGGAAAATCAAACTTTAAAATGTACTGTAGCCTGTAGGCCTACTCCTTATCAAGTCAGATAATCTTCATGCATATAATATCATGCATTATGCATATATAATCATTTTTACCGTAGACAAAGTAGATCCAAGGAAGCCAGCAGTCTAGTCCTCCTGGACAACACAATATTACATTCCTAATGTTAGAAAAGCCAAACAAACATCAGATTGTCCTGCCTCCTCTCCTCACTATAGCCTCGCTCCCACTACTGTAACCCGACACCATGGGTAGCAGCAGCAATCCAGGCTGAGTAGCTCACTATGATGAATTGAACATGGTGGACCGGCAGTAGCTCCTCTGCCTGCCCTGCACCAATCACTCCTACTTTTCACACAGGCATTGACCATAAATAATACAGTGTAGGCAAACACATATTGGGGGGTAGCAGACACAGGCATGCACGGCACGCACACACCACACACACACATACACACACACACACACACACACACACACACACACACACACACACACACACACACACACACACACACACACACACACACACACACACACACACACACACACACACAAAGCGGCTCGGAATTTGGACAAAGTGGTGGAAGCCAAGACAACGTGTGCATTAAGCTGTGGAACCTGCCTGATGTATGCGGCGCAACATTGTATAGGCCACTGTTTGTTGTGTTGCGGCGGTAGCTAGAGGAAGCATGCCAGTGGGGTAACAGCGAGAACGGTGGCCTGTGATGCAGGTGTCTTGGAGGCGGAGGTTGCGCGTTTTAATTCACTAATAAAGTAATTCTTAATGTTAAATTTGTGAAATGGTAAAATAATGCAAAATAATGCATATGAAATTGGTATGCTTTATGCAAGTCATTCTCACCTTGTGAAGTTTGAAGTTTCTAATCTGTGAGTCTGAGCCTTCAAATCGATGTAGCCCAAACCTACATTTCAGTGACAACTTCAAGTCCTCCACCCGTTTCTTCAGTCGAGTGTGTTGGAATGTGATCTACTATATTGTAAATAATTCTTATCTTATTCTGAAGTGACAGGAAGTGCCTATTAACGTGTGTTCATATATTGGCCAAATAAACACATCTCATCAGTTCTGTTGCGTACTAGCCTGGGTAAACCCACTCCCCCTGCTGGACAACATTTCATTCTGCCAGGAGGGGTGAGTCTGGCTAAATGGTAATACAAAGTCCTTAAGATTGTATCAGCTTTGGTACGAGCCAATCCGCGACCGAGCTCAGGGCTCTGTGATTGACAGCGCACGTTGGCCAATCAGGAACGATTTTAGCAGTTGATGACGTGTGAACTCCTCGACTCATTCACAACAACAAACATGGGAATGAGGAAGTAGGAACGGAACGCGTTTAGATGACGCCTCTTGTTTTGATATACGCTGATTGGCTGAAGGGGTTGTCCGTCAACGCTACTCTCCCCCCCACGGCTAAACAGCCACACAGGCGATTATGCCAGACTCACCCCTCCTGGCAGAATGAAATGTTGTCCAGCAGGGGGAGTGGGTTTACCCAGGCTAGTTGCGTACAGCTGACGAGGAGGATGTGAACTGACGCTGCTGCTTGTGTCTTATTTAATTCCTCCGTATACCCACCAGTCTCCATAGCTATCTAGACTCTTCCTAACACTGCAATGGTAGCTCTGCTAACAGGTTATGGGACCCAGCAGGAAAAGTATTGGAAGCCGTGGAGTAGGCTGTGTTTGTTTGACGGAGACGGAAGCCATTTCGAGGTATGGCAGACCAGATTTTTCGCCTACCTGAGACTGCGAGGGCTGAAGAGCACCATATTGAATGCGCCTGACGACGGCGACAATGTGGACGCCGAAAGAAATGAGGAAGCATATGCTGAGCTTATTCAAGTACTCGACGAGAGAAGTTTGTCGTTGATTGTGGATGACGCAGCAGATGATGGGAGGTTGGCGTTGAAGATTCTGAACGATCACTATGCTGGTAAGGGAAAACCAAGAGTGACTAGTTTGTACACAGAGCTTACGTCGCTCCAGAAAGCTGATAATGAAACAATCACAGACTATATTATAAGAGCAGAAACTTCTATCACGGCACTGAGGAATGCGGAAGAGACTATAAGTGACGGCTTATTGACAGCTATGATTCTGAAGGGCCTGCCAGAGTCATACAAGCTATTTTCTATCCACATTACACAAAGTGATGACAAGATGACCTTCGCTGAGTTTAAGACCAAGCTGAGGAGTTACGAGAGCGCTGATAAGTTCAGTGGCAAGTGCAACTCTGTCGGCGACAGCGTGATGAAAGGCAAAGACGTGAGACTGTCCTGTTACGAAAATAAAAACAGAATATTCAAAAAAAAAAAGACTGTCCTGTTACAACTGCAGCCAGAGGGGGCATAAGGCTTTCGAGTGCACTAAGGCTGCTGTTGGTCGGAGGGAGCAGAGACAGTGGTGCAGTTTTTGCAAAAGTTCCACGCACAACGAGATCAACTGCAGGCGGAGAAGACTGAGAGACGTCAACGTGAAACAACATGCCATGGATGAAGAGGAGCACACGTCCGCTTTCAAGGTTTGCCAAGTGGACGCGCCGGGGGACCGAAGCAGAGACTCTGTCAGGGCATTGCTCTGAGCAGAGGGCTGATGGTCGACACCGGGGCTACGTCACACATTGTGACCGACGTGAAGAAGTTACGAAACTTCGACGAGAGTTTCGAGCCACGAAAGCATGTTCTGGAGATGGCTGATGGAGTGAGGGCCTCTGGCATAGCGCTGAAGAGAGGTACTGCAAACGTTTGGCTGAGAGATAACAAGGGTCGTGAGGTGGAAACGATGCTGAAGGGGGCGCTCTACGTTCCATCCTTTCCCCAAGACATTTTCTCAGTCAACGCAGCTATATCCAACGGAGCCACAGTCTTCTTCAAAGAGAGACAGAACAAGCTCATCCAAAATGATGGTACGACATTCGACATTAAGGTACATGACAGGATGTTTTACTTAAACACTGTTGATAAGATTACTAATGTTGATGAATGTCATGGGTGTTATGATATCAAAACGTGGCATGAAATTCTAGGACATTGCAACTACGAAGATGTGTTGAAATTGCAGAATGTAACTGAGGGTATGGACATTAAAGGCAAGGTTGATATTTCCAAATTGTCATGTGAAGTGTGCACAAAAGGTAAATTTGCTCAGAGCCGAAACAGAGAGCCAGACCAAAGGGCTAAAGCTGCACTACAACTTGTACACACTGATTTATTTGGACCAATCGATCCAACGGCTAAAGATGGATTCAAATATACTCTAGCATTTACTGATGATTATTCAGGAGCAATTTTTGTTTATTTCTTGAAATCTAAGAGTGACGCAGTCAAAGCTACAGGAAAATACATTGCTGATGTTTCACCTTATGGGAAAATTAAGTGTATTCGATCAGATAATTGTACCGTGTATGCTTCTGGTCTATTTCAAGCATTGCTAAGCAAAAATGCCATCAGACATGAGATCTCAGCTCAGAATGGGACAGCTGAAATAAATAGGAGAACACTGTTTGAAATGGCCAAATGCATGCTGATTGAAAGCAGTTTACCAAAAGAATTGTGGACATATGCAGTAATGACTGCTGCTGTTATTCGAAACAGGTGTTTAAACAAGCGTGTAGGACAGACCCCATATTATATGTTGACAGGAAAGAAGCCAAACCTTTCGAGAATGAGAACATTTGGGTCACCATGCTATGCATACAAGCAAGACAAGAAAAAGTTGGATTCACGATGTGAAGGAGGTATTTTCGTAGGCTATGACAAAAACAGCCCAGCTTATTTGGTGTTTTATCCTGACACAGGGAAAGTACTTGTAGCTAAACACAGATTGGTAAAGTTCATTCAAAAGAGTGTCATTGCGAGTCAGACACAAACCGAGCAAGAAATGGAGGAGGATGATGGTTGCAGTATAAGGGGGGCTGTAAACTATCTACCTAAAGTTAAGGAAACCATTGTAATCCCAAAAGAGACACAAAAACAAGAGGCAGAGGCAGAGATGAGTGATCTGGTTGACGTTCAGGCAGGTGAAGGTAGCCAGAGTACAACTTATCCAAAAAGAGAAAGGAGACCACCTCAATATTTAAAGGATTACGAGTGTCAAGCAAAATCTGATGACCAGGGAAATGTAACCTTTGATTATTGTTATGGAGTGATGAGAGAAAATTATAAATTTACCCTGACTATACTGCCAGAGGGCAAGAATGCAGTGGGGGGTGAAAACAAAAACAGGGTGATGATGCATTATTGTCACAACACAGTAAAACAAAAGAAAAGAAGGAAAAATAAGTGTTTATTTGTGTTTGGGTGATCTGATTGTGATTTATTTAATCTGCTATTTATTAATGCTTATTTGAAACAGGTATTTGAGAAATGACATGGGTATTTGAAGTTTTATTATTGCAACCAGTAATGTGATGTGACAGATGTAAAAGAGATGCTTGCATTTTGCACATTTATTGAAGATTTTTATTGATTTGAACAAAGTGATCATTGTGTGAAATGTTGATGAGATGCACTGTTTAATATGCAAGTTTAGGATTGTATTTTATTGTTTACCAATATGCGATCAAGTGGGGGTGTTGGAATGTGATCTACTATATTGTAAATAATTCTTATCTTATTCTGAAGTGACAGGAAGTGCCTATTAACGTGTGTTCATATATTGGCCAAATAAACACATCTCATCAGTTCTGTTGCGTACAGCTGACGAGGAGGATGTGAACTGACGCTGCTGCCTCCTTGTGTCTTATTTAATTCCTCCGTATACCCACCAGTCTCCATAGCTATCTAGACTCTTCCTAACACTGCAATGGTAGCTCTGCTAACAGAGTGATTCATCCTTCATCTCATCCCTCTCACTCAATGCCAGGCCAACAGCGGCAGGGTCAGGGGCTGTGCTAGCCCCTCTCGGAAAAAATGTCAGAAACTTCAGTACCATTGGGTTCTGCTTGGAGGGCTAGGGCTGTGCAGTAGTCGTGGTCACAACAAGGCAGTTTTATCGCAGTTTCAGCATCACCAGTCCATCCACGTCTCTGACTCTGACAGTCTGATCTGGGCTGTTAGGGTCTTTCTTATGGAGTTACATTTGTCTCTTTATTAACCAAACAAAAGAAAAATTAACCAAACAAAAGAAAAACATTTGAGAGAGAAAAAATCTAAACAGAACAAAAAACTATTTTTAATTCAAACAAATTAAAAACGCAATCAAAAAATATATTTGCAAGCCAAAAAAAAAATGATTTGAAAGAAAAGAAAAAATAATTGAGAACAAAACTTTTAAAAATTATTATTATTATTATTTTTTTTAATTAAAAATTAAAAATTAAACTACATAAAACAAAATACTTACTAAATGTTTGGGTAATAATAATATGTGTTGTGCTAAATAAAATGTTTTTAATGTTTTTTTTCCTTCGTTTGCGAATGAAAGTTTTTTTTTTCTCATTGCAAAACGCCTTCTCTCTCAAAACCTATGTCTTTGGTCTCGATTTTTTTTTCTCTCTCAAAACCTATGTCTTTGGTCTCGATTTTTTTTTTCTCTCTCTTGGATTATTTGTGTGAGGGGTGAAAGTTCAGAAGGCGGGTCCTACGCTGAAAAGATGTAAGACACCTCTCCATTGGCCACTGTCTTAAACCCTTGCTTAGGGTGCAAATCTCAACTGTTTTGGACGGGGGTGGGCTCGTTGGAATCGTGTCGCCCCCCTGGGGGCGTCTTTGGGGGGCTCAAGGTTCAGGGACCCCCAGGGACCCCCCAGGGACCCCCCAGGGACCCCCCAGGGACCCCCAAATGGTAACTGTCATTTCTCAACTGTTTTGGACGGGGGTGGGCTCGTTGGAATCGTGTCGCCCCCCTGGGGGCGTCTTTAGGGGGCTCAAGGTTCAGGGACCCCGAGGGACCCCCCGGGACCCCCCAGGGACCCCCAAATGGTAACTCTGTCATTTCTCAACTGTTTTGGACGGGGGTGGGCTCGTTGGAATCGTGTCGCCCCCCTGGGGGCGTCTTTAGGGGGCTCAAGGTTCAGGGACCCCGAGGGACCCCCCGGGACCCCCCAGGGACCCCCAAATGGTAACTCTGTCATTTCTCAACTGTTTTGGACGGGGGTGGGCTCGTTGGAATCGTGTCGCCCCCCTGGGGGCGTCTTTGGGGGGCTCAAGGTTCAGGGACCCCCAGGGACCCCCTGGGACCCCCAAGGGACCCCCAAATGGTAACTCTGTCATTTCTCAACCGTTTTTGACGGGGGTGGGCTTGTTGTGATTGTGTCGCCCCCCTGGGGGCGTCTTTGTGGGTCTCAAGGTTCAGGGACCCCCCCGGGACCACCCAGGGACCCCCAAATGGTAACTCTGTCATTTCTCAACCGTTTTGGACGGCGGTGGGCTCGTTGGAATGGTGTCGCCCCCCTGGGGGCGTCTTTAGGGGGCTCAAGGTTCAGGGACCCCGAGGGACCCCCCGGGACCCCCCAGGGACCCCCAAATGGTAACTCTGTCATTTCTCAACCGTTTTGGACGGCGGTGGGCTCGTTGTGATTGTGTCGCCCCCTTGGGGGCGTCTTTAGGGGGCTCAAGGTTCAGGGACCCTGAGGGGCCCCCCGGGACCCCCCAGGGACCCCCAAATGGTAACTGTCATTTCTCAACTGTTTTGGACGGCGGTGGGCTCTTTGGAATCGTGTCGCCCCCCCCTGGTGGCGTTCTCAAGGTTTTGGAGGTTCGGGGACCCCCCGGGACCCCCCAGGGACCCCCAAATGGTAACTCTGTCATTTCTCAACCGTTTTGGACGGCTCGTTGTTATTGTGTCGCCCCCCCTGGGGGCGTCTTTGGGGGTCTCAAGGTTCAGGGACCCCCCGGGACCACCCAGGGACCCCCAAATGGTAACTCTGTCATTTCTCAACCGTTTTGGACGGCGGTGGGCTCGTTGGAATCGTGTCGCCCCCCTGGGGGCGTCTTTGGGGGTCTCAAGGTTCAGGGACCCCCCGGGACCACCCAGGGACCCCCAAATGGTAACTCTGTCATTTCTCAACCGTTTTGGACGGCGGTGGGCTCGTTGGAATGGTGTCGCCCCCCTGGGGGGCGTCTTTAGGGGGCTCAAGGTTCAGGGACCCCGAGGGACCCCCCGGGACCCCCCAGGGACTCCCAAATGGTAACTCTGTCATTTCTCAACCGTTTTGGACGGCGGTGGGCTCGTTGTGATTGTGTCGCCCCCTTGGGGGCGTCTTTAGGGGGCTCAAGGTTCAGGGACCCTGAGGGACCCCCCGGGACCCCCCAGGGACCCCCAAATGGTAACTGTCATTTCTCAACTGTTTTGGACGGCGGTGGGCTCTTTGGAATCGTGTCGCCCCCCCCTGGTGGCGTTCTCAAGGTTTTGGAGGTTCGGGGACCCCCCAGGGACCCCCAAATGGTAACTCTGTCATTTCTCAACCGTTTTGGACGGCTCGTTGTTATTGTGTCGCCCCCCCTGGGGGCGTCTTTGGGGGTCTCAAGGTTCAGGGACCCCCCGGGACCACCCAGGGACCCCCAAATGGTAACTCTGTCATTTCTCAACCGTTTTGGACGGCGGTGGGCTCGTTGGAATCGTGTCGCCCCCCTGGGGGCGTCTTTGGGGTTCTCAAGGTTCAGGGACCCCCCCGGGACCACCCAGGGACCCCCAAATGGTAACTCTGTCATTTCTCAACCGTTTTGGACGGCGGTGGGCTCGTTGGAATGGTGTCGCCCCCCTGGGGGCGTCTTTAGGGGGCTCAAGGTTCAGGGACCCCGAGGGACCCCCCGGGACCCCCCAGGGACCCCCAAATGGTAACTCTGTCATTTCTCAACCGTTTTGGACGGCGGTGGGCTCGTTGGAATGGTGTCGCCCCCCTGGGGGCGTCTTTAGGGGGCTCAAGGTTCAGGGACCCCGAGGGACCCCCCAGGGACCCCCAAATGGTAACTCTGTCATTTCTCAACCGTTTTGGACGGCGGTGGGCTCGTTGTGATTGTGTCGCCCCCTTGGGGGCGTCTTTAGGGGGCTCAAGGTTCAGGGACCCTGAGGGACCCCCCGGGACCCCCCAGGGACCCCCAAATGGTAACTGTCATTTCTCAACTGTTTTGGACGGCGGTGGGCTCTTTGGAATCGTGTCGCCCCCCCCTGGTGGCGTTCTCAAGGTTTTGGAGGTTCGGGGACCCCCGGGACCCCCCAGGGACCCCCAAATGGTAACTCTGTCATTTCTCAACCGTTTTGGACGGCTCGTTGTTATTGTGTCGCCCCCCTGGGGGCGTCTTTGGGGGTCTCAAGGTTCAGGGACCCCCAGGGACCCCCAAATGGTAACTCTGTAATTTATCAAAGTGTGTGAGAGAGAGCTATAGTAAGAAGAATATGCAGATGAATATAAATTGTTCTCTCTGTCTCTCCCTCCCATCAATAAAGATCTATCATAAAAATGTCAAGAGTTACCATGTGGAAGTCCCCAGGGGTCCACGAACCTCCAAAACCCTGATAATGCGCCCAGGGAGGCAACACGATTCCAACGAGCCCACCCCCGTCCAAAACGGTTGAGAAATGACAGAGTTACCATTTGGGGGTCCCTGGGGGGTCCCGGGGGGTCCCCGAACCTCCAAAACCCTGAGAACGCCCCCAGGGGGGCGACACGATTCCAACGAGCCCACCGCCGTCCAAAACGGTTGAGAAATGACAGAGTTACCATTTGGGGGTCCCTGGGTGGTCCCTGAACCTTGAGACCCCCAAAGACGCCCCCAGGGGGGCGACACAATCACAACGAGCCCACCCCCGTCAAAAACGGTTGCGAAATGACAGTTACCATTTGGGGGTCCCTGGGGGGTCCCGGGGGGTCCCTCGGGGTCCCTGAACCTTGAGCCCCCTAAAGACGCCCCCAGGGGGGCGACACGATTCCAACGAGCCCACCCCCGTCAAAAACGGTTGAGAAATGACAGAGTTACCATGTGGGGGTCCCTGGGGGGTCCCTGGGGGTCCCTGAACCTTGAGCCCCCTAAAGACGCCCCCAGGGGGGCGACACGATTCCAACGAGCCCACCCCCGTCCAAAACAGTTGAGAAATGACAGAGTTACCATTTGGGGGTCCCTGGGTGGTCCCGGGGGGTCCCTGGGGGTCCCTGAACCTTGAGACCCACAAAGACGCCCCCAGGGGGGCGACACGATTCCAACGAGCCCACCCCCGTCCAAAACAGTTGAGAAATGACAGAGTTACCATTTGGGGGTCCCTGGGGGGTCCCTCGGGGTCCCTGAACCTTGAGCCCCCTAAAGACGCCCCCAGGGGGGCGACACAATCACAACAAGCCCACCCCCGTCCAAAACAGTTGAGAAATGACAGTTACCATTTGGGGGTCCCTGGGGGGTCCCTGGGGGTCCCTGAACCTTGAGACCCACAAAGACGCCCCCAGGGGGGCGACACAATCACAACAAGCCCACCCCCGTCAAAGACGGTTGAGAAATGACAGAGTTACCATTTGGGGGTCCCTGGGGGGTCCCGGGGGGTCCCCGAACCTCCAAAACCCTGAGAACGCCCCCAGGGGGGCGACACGATTCCAACGAGCCCACCGCCGTCCAAAACGTTTGAGAAATGACAGAGTTACCATTTGGGGGTCCCTGGGTGGTCCCTGAACCTTGAGACCCCCAAAGACGCCCCCAGGGGGGCGACACAATCACAACGAGCCCACCCCCGTCAAAAACGGTTGCGAAATGACAGTTACCATTTGGGGGTCCCTGGGGGGTCCCGGGGGGTCCCTCGGGGTCCCTGAACCTTGAGCCCCCTAAAGACGCCCCCAGGGGGGCGACACGATTCCAACGAGCCCACCCCCGTCAAAAACGGTTGAGAAATGACAGAGTTACCATGTGGGGGTCCCTGGGGGGTCCCTGGGGGTCCCTGAACCTTGAGCCCCCTAAAGACGCCCCCAGGGGGGCGACACGATTCCAACGAGCCCACCCCCGTCCAAAACAGTTGAGAAATGACAGAGTTACCATTTGGGGGTCCCTGGGTGGTCCCGGGGGGTCCCTGGGGGTCCCTGAACCTTGAGACCCACAAAGACGCCCCCAGGGGGGCGACACGATTCCAACGAGCCCACCCCCGTCCAAAACAGTTGAGAAATGACAGAGTTACCATTTGGGGGTCCCTGGGGGGTCCCTCGGGGTCCCTGAACCTTGAGCCCCCTAAAGACGCCCCCAGGGGGGCGACACAATCACAACAAGCCCACCCCCGTCCAAAACAGTTGAGAAATGACAGTTACCATTTGGGGGTCCCTGGGGGGTCCCTGGGGGTCCCTGAACCTTGAGACCCACAAAGACGCCCCCAGGGGGGCGACACAATCACAACAAGCCCACCCCCGTCAAAGACGGTTGAGAAATGACAGAGTTACCATTTGGGGGTCCCTGGGGGGTCCCAGGGGGTCCCTGGGGGTCCCTGAACCTTGAGCCCCCCAAAGACGCCCCCAGGGGTGCGACACGATTCCAACGAGCCCACCCCCGTCCAAAACAGTTGAGAAATGACAGAGTTACCATTTGGGGGTCCCTGGGGGGTCCCGGGGGGTCCCTCGGGGTCCCTGAACCTTGAGCCCCCTAAAGACGCCCCCAGGGGGGCGACACGATTCCAACGAGCCCACCCCCGTCCAAAACAGTTGAGAAATGACAGTTACCATTTGGGGGTCCCTGGGGGGTCCCTGGGGGGTCCCTGGGGGTCCCTGAACCTTGAGACCCACAAAGACGCCCCCAGGGGGGCGACACAATCACAACAAGCCCACCCCCGTCAAAAACGGTTGAGAAATGACAGAGTTACCATTTGGGGGTCCCTTGGGGTCCCTGAACCTTGAGCCCCCTAAAGACGCCCCCAGGGGGGCGACACGATTCCAACGAGCCCACCCCCGTCCAAAACAGTTGAGAAATGACAGTTACCATTTGGGGGTCCCTGGGGGGTCCCTGGGGGTCCCTGAACCTTGAGCCCCCCAAAGACGCCCCCAGGGGGGCGACACGATTCGAACGAGCCCACCCCCGTCCAAAACAGTTGAGATTT
Source organism: Protomyctophum parallelum (assembly GCF_964188405.1). NCBI lineage: Eukaryota > Metazoa > Chordata > Actinopteri > Myctophiformes > Myctophidae > Protomyctophum > Protomyctophum parallelum. The sequence continues at coordinate 49,217,306 of NC_139709.1, read as the reverse complement.
GCACCCTAAGCAAGGGTTTAAGACAGTGGCCAATGGAGAGGTGTATGGAGTTACATTTGTCTCTTTATTAACCAAACAAAAGAAAAATTAACCAAACAAAAGAAAAACATTTGAGAGAGAAAAAATCTAAACAGAACAAAAAACTATTTTTAATTCAAACAAATTAAAAACGCAATCAAAAAATATATTTGCAAGCAAAAAAAAAAAAGATTTGAAAGAAAAGAAAAAATAATTGAGAACAAAACTTTAAAACAATTATTATTATTATTATTTTTTTTAATTAAAAATTAAAAATTAAACTACATAAAACAAAATACTTACTAAATGTTTGGGTAATAATAATATGTGTTGTGCTAAATAAAATCTTTTTAATGTTTTTCTTCCTTCGTTTGCGAATGAAAGTTTTTTTTTTCTCATTGCAAAACGCCTTCTCTCTCAAAACCTATGTCTTTGGTCTCGATTTCTTTTTTCTCTCTCAAAACCTATGTCTTTGGTCTCGATTTTTTTTTTCTCTCTCTTGGATTATTTGTGTGAGGGGTGAAAGTTCAGAAGGCGGGTCCTACGCTGAAAAGATGTAAGACACCTCTCCATTGGCCACTGTCTTAAACCCTTGCTTAGGGTGCAAATCTCAACTGTTTTGGACGGGGGTGGGCTCGTTGGAATCGTGTCGCCCCCCTGGGGGCGTCTTTGGGGGGCTCAAGGTTCAGGGACCCCCAGGGACCCCCTGGGACCCCCCAGGGACCCCCAAATGGTAACTCTGTCATTTCTCAACCGTTTTTGACGGGGGTGGGCTTGTTGTGATTGTGTCGCCCCCCTGGGGGCGTCTTTGTGGGTCTCAAGGTTCAGGGACCCCCAGGGACCCCCCAGGGACCCCCAAATGGTAACTCTGTCATTTCTCAAATGTTTTGGACGGGGGTGGGCTCGTTGGAATCGTGTCGCCCCCCTGGGGGCGTCTTTAGGGGGCTCAAGGTTCAGGGACCCCGAGGGACCCCCCTGGACCCCCCAGGGACCCCCAAATGGTAACTCTGTCATTTCTCAACTGTTTTGGACGGGGGTGGGCTCGTTGGAATCGTGTCGCCCCCCTGGGGGCGTCTTTGTGGGTCTCAAGGTTCAGGGACCCCCAGGGACCCCCAAATGGTAACTCTGTCATTTCTCAAATGTTTTGGACGGGGGTGGGCTCGTTGGAATCGTGTCGCCCCCCTGGGGGCGTCTTTGTGGGTCTCAAGGTTCAGGGACCCCCAGGGACCCCCCAGGACCACCCAGGGACCCACAAATGGTAACTCTGTCATTTCTCAACTGTTTTGGACGGGGGTGGGCTCGTTGGAATCGTGTCGCCCCCCTGGGGGCGTCTTTAGGGGGCTCAAGGTTCAGGGAGCCCCAGGGACCCCCCAGGGACCCCCAAATGGTAACTCTGTCATTTCTCAACCGTTTTTGACGGGGGTGGGCTCGTTGGAATCGTGTCGCCCCCCTGGGGGCGTCTTTAGGGGGCTCAAGGTTCAGGGACCCCGAGGGACCCCCCGGGACCTCCCAGGGACCCCCAAATGGTAACTCTGTCATTTCTCAACCGTTTTTGACGGGGGTGGGCTCGTTGTGATTGTGTCGCCCCCCTGGGGGCGTCTTTGGGGGTCTCAAGGTTCAGGGACCCCCCCGGGACCACCCAGGGACCCCCAAATGGTAACTCTGTCATTTCTCAACCGTTTTGGACGGCGGTGGGCTCGTTGGAATCGTGTCGCCCCCCTGGGGGCGTTCTCAGGGTTTTGTAGGTTTGGGGACCCCCCGGGACCCCCAAATGGTAATTCTGTCATTTCTCAACCGTTTTGGACGGGGGTGGGCTCGTTGGAATCGTGTTGCCTCTCTGGGCGCATTATCAGGGTTTTGGAGGTTCGGGGACCCCTGGGGGCTTCCACATGGTAACTCTTGACATTTTTATGATAGATCTTTATTGATGGGAGGGAGAGACAGAGAGAACCATTTATATTCATCTGCATATTCTTCTTACTATAGCTCTCTCTCTCACACACTTTGAGAAATTACAGAGTTACCATTTGGGGGTCCCTGGGGGGTCCCTGGGGGTCCCTGAACCTTGAGACCCCCAAAGACGCCCCCAGGGGGGCGACACAATAACAACGAGCCGTCCAAAACGGTTGAGAAATGACAGAGTTACCATTTGGGGGTCCCTGGGGGGTCCCGGGGGGTCCCCGAACCTCCAAAACCTTGAGAACGCCACCAGGGGGGGGCGACACGATTCCAAAGAGCCCACCGCCGTCCAAAACAGTTGAGAAATGACAGTTACCATTTGGGGGTCCCTGGGGGGTCCCGGGGGGTCCCTCGGGGTCCCTGAACCTTGAGCCCCCTAAAGACGCCCCCAGGGGGGCGACACAATCACAACGAGCCCACCGCCGTCCAAAACGGTTGAGAAATGACAGAGTTACCATTTGGGGGTCCCGGGGGGTCCCTGAACCTTGAGACCCACAAAGACGCCCCCAGGGGGGCGACACGATTCCAACGAGCCCACCCCCGTCCAAAACAGTTGAGAAATGACAGAGTTACCATTTGGGGGTCCCTGGGGGGTCCCGGGGGGTCCCTGAACCTTGAGCCCCCTAAAGACGCCCCCAGGGGGGCGACACGATTCCAACGAGCCCACCCCCGTCAAAAACGGTTGAGAAATGACAGAGTTACCATTTAGGGGTCCCTGGGGGGTCCCAGGGGGTCCCTGGGGGTCCCTGAACCTTGAGCCCCCCAAAGACGCCCCCAGGGGGGCGACACGATTCCAACGAGCCCACCCCCGTCCAAAACAGTTGAGATTTGCACCCTAAGCAAGGGTTTAAGACAGTGGCCAATGGAGAGGTGTCTTACATCTTTTCAGCGTAGGACCCGCCTTCTGAACTTTCACCCCTCACACAAATAATCCAAGAGAGAGGAAAAAAGAATCGAGACCAAAGACATAGGTTTTGAGAGAGAAAAAAAAATCGAGACCAAAGACATAGGTTTTGAGAGAGAAGGCGTTTTGCAATGAGAAAAAAAAAACTTTCATTCGCAAACGAAGGAAAAAAAACATTAAAAACATTTTATTTAGCACAACACATATTATTATTACCCAAACATTTAGTAAGTATTTTGTTTTATGTAGTTTAATTTTTAATTTTTAATTAAAAAAAATAAAAATAATAATAATTTTTAAAAGTTTTGTTCTCAATTCTTTTTTCTTTTCTTTCAAATCATTTTTTTTTTTGCTTGCAAATATATTTTTTGATTGCGTTTTTAATTTGTTTGAATTAAAAATAGTTTTTTGTTCTGTTTAGATTTTTTCTCTCTCAAATGTTTTTCTTTTGTTTGGTTAATTTTTCTTTTGTTTGGTTAATAAAGAGACAAATGTAACTCCATACTTTCTCTCCTCTGCCAAACACTAAGGCGTTGACTGACTTCATATCCATTCCACTAGATGCTACATCAACTAAAAACAACACAATCCCCACACCTTCTCTTTAAATAGAACATTGTTGCCACCTACTGGACATGTGCATGAAACCAGTCTTCAGTTCATACTTCTGGATTTTTTGGAGTTGAAACTTGACTTGCATTTTTGCAGCTCTATCTTCTGTGGGTGAAAGTAACTCACAGATCGGCGATGTTCTGTTGTAGTCTCAGATGCATACAATGTATTATTAGCCTATACATGCATACTGTATTACATGTATCACTCCCTAGCAGAGTTGGACATCATTTCTGTTTTAGTTTAGGCCTACTAAAGAGCTGGTGAATACTCATTCCTTTGTCAATGTGAACTTCAAACACTATGTAGGGTCTGAATCATGCCCGGTATGATCTGTTGTTCTTGGATCTGGAAACCTTCTCCTTTACAACTTGAGCAGTGAACCTTTTTTTAAACACCATAACCTTCACACTTGACATTTTTCTGGATCCCTGGATTTCTGGATCTGGTTCTATTGTACATCTCTTTCAGGGTGACTCCAAACTGATGAACTACATTCTTACCGTGTCTCTGCGTTCTCTGCATTCTTCCACCAAAGAACATGTTGAAAATATGGGGGACCAATATTGAACCAATGGAAAGTTGTAACAAAACCACTTAACTCCATTGGACCCTCAAAATGTCTGCTAAAGCAACTATAAACTCCACCACCTCTCCCCCTCTCATGGAAGTCATTGACAATATATAAAGTCACACCAACTTTGAGGCAGTATTGCTTTGTTTTCAAAATGAAGGTTCTTAATTTCCTGAAAAATGTATATTTAACATTTCCTGAAAAATGAACATTTTGGAGTTTCCTCCCAACAGCAGAGATATAGTCCATATAGATGACACCATCAGCGGCTGGCGACATCAAGTCTCAGATGCACGCTGGAGCCACAATGTTCCCATGTTGATCCACATGATTAGAATTATTTTGGCACCCTAGTTTTTGAGGGGTGCTATTCCCTCCGACATCTGGCTTTCGTTATTACATCATGTGGCAGCCAAGTGACGTCATGTGGCAGCCAAGTCTATGGACTTTTAACATTAAATGGTTTGAGAAACAAGTTAACTACAGTATAGGGTTGAATAGAATTGACACTGTGACCAATGTGCCGCATGTGGAATGATCAAAATGGTGAATGGGTAAAGAGGCCGTCTGGGAAACCGAAGGTCTCCAGTGCACCCCCTGGCTCTGGTCTATGGGCAATTACTGTGAGCAATTACTGCTTCCCCACATTCTGTATCATGAAAGATGCCTCCTGCTCCTATACAGTGGTGGAAAATGTACTCACATGTTTTACGAAGTAAAAGTACCAACCAGATTGTAGAAATACTCTGTTAAAGTAAGAGTCCAGTCATCAAAATGTACTTGAGTAAAAGTAGCCGAAGTGAGATTGAAGATCTGATCAGAGCTAATAATCAAAATCTACAAAGTAGCTATAACTAAAGTTTTCAAACAATTAAGATCATTTGTATCACTCCCTCAGCTCTTGTTAAAAAATGAATCAGTTGTTCTGCTGGATTTATTGAAACCAACGTTGAACTGGTAACACAAAAATACACAAATGCTTAGACTAACATGGCATAAACCTAATACAGCACATAGGCTAATCATAAATTAAAGAAAATACATACAAAACATTTGTCAAGTGACAGGTGTGCACCTATGTCTATACCGACACCAGACGGCCAAAACAATGGCACTTCCGGCCCAACTTTGACATACATTGAATAGTTCTTAACTTCTTGCATATATGAACAAAAACTGAAATGAAATACAAAACAAATTACAGCAGTTACAATTTGCCTCCGAGATGTAGTGGCTGTGGAGTAGAAGTAAAATACTCAGTAAAGTAGAAATACATTGTGCCCAATAATAGTACAAATTAAATGTGCCTATACTTACATTCCACCACTGGCTTCTGAATTGATCACAATATAATTTAATAACAGAACACTATTAGTGTTTTGTTATTAAATTATATTACTGGGAGGAAACCTCATAACGTTTTACACTTATTAAATAAGTGTAAAACGTTATGAGGTTTCCTCCCAACAGCAACGATAATGTATGTAGACGAGCAAATCGGCTAACTAACCAATCACATACTGTATTCAGTTCAATGAAAGGAGAAATGAGGTCATAATGTGCCTCAAATATGACATCAATTTGTGGCAACACAAACATTAAATGCCTTTGAAGGGGAAATTTAAGTCATATATAATATATATGAACCTTTATTGAGAAAGGATATCCCCTTGAGATGTATCATCTCGTTTTCGAGGGGGTCCAGCAACATACAGCAAATACAGATCAATACATTAGACAGAAACGTTACAACAAGTACATCCATGCATACGTTACAAAACAAAACAGAAAGCTCTCCCAAGCTGGCAGCTCCCACCCCACCTAATCACCCAGAAAATAAGGCATGGATCAAAAATCAGAAATCTAAAATCTAAAACAAACTGTTACATATACTGTATGCACATGCAGTAAAATGCTTTGACGACATGAGATAGATACACAATTACAAACGTGCACATGCATAGATGTCAAATCAAGTATGTAAATATGTAGACTAGCAAATCGGCTAACCAATCATATCAATTCAGTTGTTCATGAGCTGATGTATAATGATAAGAGCGCCCCTTACTTCACACAGGTGTTTTTTTTAATGATTTAGTTTAGGTACCCAATGAATAGACCCTTGTGTGTCTGGGCCTCAGTGTACTTGAAGAAATTGACTTCCCATTAATCCATTTTGGACGGGAACCCCTTTTGGTGTTTTAAGCATTATGTTATACTTTAGCTATTGGAAAATAGCAGATCTGCCGCAATACGAGCTTGTAGATCTGCCATTTTTGAAAAATTGTGAAAATGTGGCGAAAAATCTTTGACTATATGTTCTTTCAGAGCAAACGTTTTTAATTCAAACCTTTGCTTCTGGGGGTGTCCCTGGAACTACATAATTTTCAGATGGGGGTCAGCGGCCAAATATAGATAATTCTGGAGGTCCTTGACATGAAATAGTTTGAGAACCACTGACATAGAAACATGGGTTTTTCAGAAAACTGTCAGGATTTAGAAGGCATTTGTAGAATCATCCTCAGGTCTAAATATGGCTTTTAAGTCAAGCCATTAAGCTATAACTAGACTAAGTTTGAACTTAGTTTGAGGTGGTGCAACTGGCTCCAAGTGCCTAACCTTAAAATACAATCGAATTCTCTCATAGAAGTTCAAGTGCTTAAACTTTACACAAAATGTAATCCTCCCATGAAAGTAGGCTACTAATAAAAGCATTCTGTATTAATCCATACAATTCTATATGTGTAAGGTATGAAATAAAAATGTCTGCCCCAGCGATGGTCATGTTGTCATGGAAGTCTCCAAACACGGTGGGCTGGATGGCCACGCCTCCTCCCCAGTCCACACATCAGCTTGGCTCCTCCTTCCCACTGCTGATGTAGTAAACTGCTCCTCATCCACCTGCACAGAACAGGTTGTGTTTGATGGAGCAACAGGCCAAGTTGGAGGCACCGTAGTTAATGCTGCAGTGGTGGGCGAGTACTTTACCTCTTACCACACCCAGACGCCCCATAGGCAGACGTTGCAAGACGCAACCTAGAGCCTGGCCCCGCAAGACGCCAAGGCCAGTGACCATCACAGGGTTGAAGGGCACCTCAAGCTAGCCCACCAGACGCGAGGCCAACTGACTGGTGACAATGATCAGCACGCAAGACTCCGTCAGTAGAAACCTGCGGACAAACTAGTTAGTGCAGAAAACAGACAGGCAAACAGACAGACATTACTTTTTTTTGTTGATGCAATACTGGTCAGAATACTGCTCCGTTCTGCTGCTCTGTGGAGAGAAAGGGGGTTTTATTTATTCGTTTTCTCCGACTATTATTACTTGATGTTAAAAGTTAAACCCTATAGAGTAGAGATACAGTGTCAAGTTTCTCTGTGAGGCCTAGCACATGTGGAGGAACAAGATCTATGCCTCCAAGATCCACTTCCTGCTGAAAAGGCACCAAACCAACCTGTAGCAGAGGTCCTTAAGAGCTGCTTGTCATCTTGGAAAACAAATTTATTTTTATCAATCAATTAATGCGACCACTAATGGCAGGTATTATCTACACAGCTTAAAGTAATAAAAAAAAAACTAACTAACCCTTTAATCTTGTTCCATGTTGAGTAGAGCTGGGACTCGATTAAAAAAAATTATCTAATTAATCAGAGGCTTTGCGATTAATTAATCTAGATTAATCGCATTTTAATCGCATATCATTATTTGACCCGAGAACAGTGAGAAAGCAATTTTTTCAAATGGATTTTGGTATACTAGTGAATGAAGGAATAGTGAATACATAAGTTTAAGCAATACAACATTGTTTTTGTAGTAATAGGGGTAATAATTCTTTATTGAATAATTGCACACAACTGTGCTGTAATCCATGCTACCATCGGATAGCCTTTTAAATCCTATTTCCAATCCACGGGGACAAGCAAAGTGATCTCAGCGGCTTCCCCCAGTCTGGTGAACTGTCTGCGGTTTCTGGTGGTGTTATTGTCTGAAGAGGACACGGACACTTGGTGCGCAGGTCCGTCTGAAAACTGTCCAGTGACAACGTTCCGCGATGAAGAAAATAGTGCGATAAAAATGCGTAAATTTTTTGAATGCATTAATTTTTCTGTAGTTAATTAATCGTAATTAATCGCAATTAGTCCCGGACCTAATGTTGAGACATGCCAGTAAATGCAAAGGTGTATGACAGTATGGGCCTGTTGCAGAGTCTGTTCTGTACAGCATTCAGTAAAGGGCAAGCCAAGGCCACAAAGCCTCAGGAGTCAGTACAAGCTAGCCCCTTTCGGGACCCTCGGTTACCTTTTCTGTATTTTGGACGGCGGGTACCGTAAGTTAGGGTCCCTTGAAAGTTAATCCACTCTCAAATAGACGCAGCTGTACCACTGTCTGGTCACGGACACCGCTTGAGTGTGTTTGAGATGTTTAGATGCAGAGTAGCAGTAGGAGACCGCGGGAACGTGTGCGAATGAGCGTTAATCGGCGTTGCCGCTTCTCTGAAATTCTCTCTTCCCAACTTTTTTCAGAAATCAGAATTGGATCTTGAAGAGGATTGCAGTCCTCGACAAGTCAGAGATAATCATTATCTCATGAATCCCCATTCATCATGTTCTGAAACAGTTTCCTCTTTAAAACTGTGTTTCTAAAATGTCTGAGCCCAGAGCCAATAGAGGAGTTGCGATTAACGCTTCGCACACGTTTCCACGCTCTCCTGCTACTCTATACATCTTTGAAACATCTCATCAGCACTCCGTCTATTTGAGAGTGGATTAACTTTCAAGGGACCCTAGGGTACCGCCGTCTAAATTACAGAAAAGGTAACCGAGGGTCCCGAAAGGGGCTAGTAGTCCCAAGCCTCATCCACGATGTCTCTGGCTGGGTCTTTGCATGCTATTGGTCAGCCATTTCCACACCATGCTTCCAGAACGTGTCAGACCGGCTGGTGGAGAGCTGAACGATGCCCGAGGCTGCATGCTGGACCGCCTGGACGAGGCCCAAGGCTGCAGGCCGGCCAACGTGGGCTGATGGGCTCTGTGAAGAGGCACGGTCACACTCGACAGTCAGTTGGGGGCTCCATGGTCCACGGAACTGCGGAGTGGAAGACAAAAGAACTCCAGGGAGTGACCCCCCCGGATGTTGAGTTAGTGGCAGGCCTTACTGGAGCCTGTTGTACAGTGTTGATTACAATATAAAAAAAGATATATACACACACACACAATTTACAGATTAAACAAGTGTAATTCTAAAGTGACAAAGAATTGAGCAGACAGCATTGGAACTTGAACATTAAAAATTAAGCTGATAAATCGCTACTCTCTCTTGATTGGCTGAAACGAGAAATGTATTTTATGTTTATTAAAGAGCTGGAGAGACAGGGTTACTGAACAAACACTCTAGTCTATAGCAATGATTATGGCCACTATCCGAATATTCATGAGTTTCAAATGTGGTCTTACGCCTGCAATATTGGGATCAACACAGGTGTTTCAAATGTGTCTGATTGGCATGATAAAACTATGTTCTACAATCAGACAAATGATACACCTGTGTGTCCCCAACATGGCAGGTGTAGAACTACATTTGAAACGCATGAAGTGATTTAACAAAACACTTTTTGTTTTAACCAAAAAAATATCACGTACCGTAGGAGTAGCCCTAGGAGTGACCAGAGTCAGGACTTAGCTCTGGTCCATGGTTAGCCCCTCTCGGCACCCTCCGTAAAGTTTCTGAAATTCGGACTTTACTTTAGATAGGGTCCTTATGCATTTATCCCACGCGATATGGTATACAGACGTACATACCCTCGGGAAAGGCTGTGCTGCAGCCTTTTGTTGGTGGTGAGATGTTTGAAAAGAAGCATATATCGGCTATAGGAGACAACAGAGCATTTTCATGTGGCGCAGAAGCCGTTAAGTATTTGTTTGACCGTTTTGGCTGTTCTGAAATTCTATTGACTTCCCATTGTACCGCCTCCAGCACCGGGACTGGCTAGCTGCGCGTCCCTACGTTCCTGCCTCTGATCTGCTCTGTCTATATTTGTCATAATGACTGGATACCCACAAGAAATGTAATTGGGCCTTAGATGTCAAATTCTCAGGCATCTTCAAATCATGTATAATTATATTGATTGATTGAAATATATAACAGTTTGCAGAATTACAGTACAATTGAAGCACAACTCAATATAAAGACTGTTAACTGTGAGTGGACGACCCAAACAAGCATTACACTTGTTTCCTCTGTAGGACAAATTCATCCTGAAACATAAAATAATTGTGGGTTAACGTCACCAACTCAGCGAGGGTGGTGATGCTATGACTTTATGGTGTAGAACGAGCACTGTGACTCTAAGAAATGCTCAAGAGCCTGAATGCCTCCATCATGTGGAACATTTGTGTATAGCGCTTCCACAACAAAAGTCACCAATATACAATCTGAGGATAGTGGGGCCAGGGACTCCAACATTGCAATTAAATGACCAGTATCTTTTACAAAAGAAGGGAGCTCTTAGGCTATAGGTCTGATAAAATAATCTACAAAAGCAGAGATATTAGAGGTTAGAGAATCGATGCCTGACACTATGGGGCGCCCAGGAGGTTGTGTGGGATTCTTGTGGACCTTAGGAATGGTATAAAACACCGGAATTCTGGGATTTTGCACACAAAGGAATTTAAACTCTTTTGGGGTTATTTCTTCTGAATGAGAAATAATAACCTCAGAAATAATCGTTTGGAATTGAAGGGTAGGATCGCCTGGTAGACGACTATAGAAGTGTCCTGCAACTGTCGTGTACACTCTGAGATATAGTCAGCCTTATTGAGAACAATTATACAATATTAACAGACATTCGTTAGCCAATCACAAGCACATATTTTCTGTGGTCACATGGTACAAGTATACCATTAATTATTAATTGGACTGTCATTGTAGAATTACTGTTGCCATAGTATTGTGCATATCATGGATATATATATTCCGGTTTATTTCACTTCATATTACACATTTAGTTGTATTTCTAGGGACTCTGTGGACTAAACCTTAGTTGGTCTAGGGACTTTATGCACTAAACCTTAGTCAGCTGGTCTAGGGACGTTGTGCACTAAACCTTAGTCAGCTGGTCTAGGGACGTTGTGCACTAAACCTTAGTCAGCTGGTCTAGGGACTTTGTGCACTAAACCTTAGTCAGCTGGTCTAGGAACTTTGTGCACTAAACCTTAGTCAGCTGGTCTAGGGACGTTGTGCACTAAACCTTAGTCAGCTGGTCTAGGGACGTTGTGCACTAAACCGTAGTCAGCTGGTCTAGGGACTTGGTGCACTAAACACAAGCACAACTACTACAGACGGAAAACCCATTGGAAACAAATCTACCTGACATGATACCGACTATGTAGTCAATTAAGCATTCAACTAAAAAAAATATGGTTTGTCTTGTTTGAAGTCACTGATGAATACCCTGGTACTAGGCAGGTTTCTGAACTGTCCCACCAATGAGGCACAAATGGAGTAGACAAGAATGGTAGCATCTTATGAGAATGAGTGAGGACCAGTTATATGAAAGTGATCACCAGTAGCCACCCTTTCCTGTGGCAATATACTGAACTAGGGTGAGAAGTTCAGTCACACGAGAGAGACTCAGAGTAGAGTCGCTGCTCCTTCTCCTGGAAAGGAGCCAGCTTAGGTGGTTCGGGGCATCTGGTTAGGATGCCTCTCGGGCGTCTCCCTAGGGAGGTCCTCGAGGCACGTCCAACTGGGAGGAGACCTCCCGGGGCAGACCAAGGCGCAGTTGGAGGAAACACCTCAACTCACTGGCCTTGTAACGCCTCGGGATCTCCCAGAAGGAAGCCAATAATGTTGCTCTGGAGAGGGAAGTCTGGAGCACTCTGGTGGAGCTGTTGCCCCCCGTGACTCGACTACGGATAAGTGGTTGAAGATGGATGGATGTATGAACATACTGAACTGACATATTTCCTGAAACAGAGAGCTGGTTGTTCTGTTGGAACAGGTTTTCTGCATAAGTGATAATTATTACACAATAGTCAACGTCATTTCTAAGTTTACATTTATTGTCACATCATATGGTACAAGCTCTTTGTGTGTGTTCACAAAACAAAAAATTATATTTCAATTTCTCTTTTTAAACAACAATTTGAACACATTGAAAATAGCAGATCTACAGTATAGGCTATTCTCACCAATCTCACCCCAAAAAACTATGGGAAAATACAAATAACACTTTAACAACAAATACAAACTTAACTGAAATTGAAAAAATAAGAACAATGATAAAAGTAAAACAAAATAGAACCTTTTCAGCCCCCCCCCCCCATCTCTTCTGATTGGATAAAGTCGGTATCCCGACCCAAAAATGTATTTTCCATTTGCTAGAGATGAGAGACATTGAGACCCCCATTGAGACACCAAGCTTGTAGGTCTGCTATTTTAGAAAAATCAAAGAACCACTGACATAGAAACATAACTTTTTCAGAAAACTGTCAGGATGTAGAAGACATTTTTAGAATCTGATCTCAGGTCAAAATGGGTTAAATAAATACTTTTTGAAAAGGGTTTCTAGCCATGGCTAATTTAGAACCCCTGTACAGATTCTCTGGAGCTCATGCTGAACCCTTTACCACATTGGTTACATTATGGTGCTTGTCTCCTGTGTTTTCTCTGATCATCTATGACTGAACCTTTTCCCAACCTGATCACAGTGGTAGGGCTTCTCTCCTGTATGGATTCTCTGGTGTAGTTTGAGATGACCTTCGCGGCTGAACCCTCTCCCACACTGGTCACAGTGATAGGGTTTCTCTCCTGTATGGATCTCTGGTGTAGTTTGAGATTATCTCTGCGGCTGAACCCTTTCCCACACTGATCACAGTGATAGGGTTTCTCTCCTGTGTGGATTCTCTGGTGTAGTTTGAGAGGACCTTCGCGGCTGAACCCTCTCCCACACTGGTCACAGTGATAGGGTTTCTCTCCTGTATGGATTCTCTGGTGTAGTTTGAGATGACCTTCGCGGCTGAACCCTCTCCCACACTGGTCACAGTGATAGGGTTTCTCTCCTGTATGGATTCTCTGGTGTAGTTTGAGATTATCTCTGCGGCTGAACCCTTTCCCACACTGATCACAGTGATAGGGTTTCTCTCCTGTGTGGATTCTCTGGTGTAGTTTGAGAGGACCTTCGCGGCTGAACCCTCTCCCACACTCATCACAGTGATAGGATTTCTCTCCTGTATGGATTCTCTGGTGTCGTTTGAGATGAGCTCTGCGGCTGAACCTTGTCCCACACTGATCACAGTGATAGGGTTTCTCTCCTGTATGGATTCTCTGGTGTAGTTTGAGAGTATGTCTGCGGCTGAACCTTGTCCCACATTGATCACAGTGATAGGGTTTCTCTCCTGTATGGATTCTCTGGTGCTTTTTGAGAGTCCCTCCCTCACTGAACCCTTTCCCACACTGATCACAGTGATAGGGTTTCTCTCCTGTATGGATTCTCTGGTGTAGTTTGAGAGTATGTCTGCGGCTGAACCTTGTCCCACATTGATCACAGTGATAGGGTTTCTCTCCTGTATGGATTCTCTGGTGCTCTTTGAGAGTCCCTCCCTCACTGAACCCTTTCCCACACTGATCACAGTGATAGGGTTTCTCTCCTGTATGGATTATCAGGTGTAGTTTGAGAGTATGTCTGCGGCTGAACCCTTTCCCACACTGATCACAGTGATAGGGTTTCTCTCCTGTGTGAGCTCTCTGGTGTATTTTGAGTCTCTTGCTTGTTGAGATGTTTCCCCCATCCTGATCACAGTAGGTAAGTTTCTTCACAGGTAGATGGTCAGGAAACACATCTAGGATGTGGGGAGATAATTAATCATAAAAAATATATATTATTTATATATATATGTCAGAGTCTGTTCCATGCACAATACAGAATTCAGGACGGCAACAGTAACTTTCAGGCCCCGATTGGCCATTGGAGATTTGGCGAGTCGGGGACTGATTTGTTCCACAGCTGATTGTAAGGGGTCCCCAAACTACAGCCCGCCGTAGTTTGGGGGCCGTCATTTTATGTGGCCCGCCTGCCTCAAGCAAAAAGAAGAAAAATAAATAAATATATATAGGATTTTATTAAATTTTTTCATTAGCACTGGATGAGAGCAAATAATTAGATTAATAAATTAAGATTAATTTGTATTATTGCTCTTGTATTGCTATTGGAGACACTGGGGAGGCACTGGGGGGACAATGGGTGACGCTGGGCAGGCACTGGGGAGGCACTCAGGGGGACACTGGGGAGGCACTGAGGGGACACTGGGGAGGCACTGGGGAGACACTGGGGAGGCACTCAGGGAGGCACTCAGGGGGACACTGGGGAGGCACTTTGCAGACACTGGGCAGACACTGCAGGGCAGACACTGGGGTGGCACTTGGGGAGGCACTGGATGAGAGCAAATAATTAGATTAATAAATTAAGATTAATTTGTATTATTGCTCTTGTATTGCTATTGGAGACACTGGGGAGGCACTGGGGGGACAATGGGTGACGCTGGGGAGACACTGGGGAGGCACTCAGGGGGACACTGGGGAGGCACTGAGGGGACACTGGGGAGGCACTGGGGAGGCACTCAGGGGGACACTGGGAGACACTGGGGAGGCACCTCAGGGGGACACTGGGAGGCACTGGGGAGACACTCAGGAGGACACTGGGGAGACACTCAGGAGGACACTGGGGAGGCACTCAGGGGGACACTGGGAGGCACTCAGGGGGACACTGGGGAGGCACTCAGGGGGACACTGGGAGGCACTCAGGGGGACACTGGGGAGACACTGGGGAGGCACTTGGGAGACACTGGGGAGGCACTCAGGGGGACACTGGGAGGCACTGAGGAGACACTCAGGGGTCATATCACACACACACACCATGATTCACTAGGCCCCTGGCCTAAAAAAACAAACAAAAACAGTTTGGCATGGCACAATTTATTTCAAGCATGGCGCAGCGCCATGCCAACAACATTGTGCAGGAAACCCTGGCACTGCTGCATGTACAGTACATGCACTATGCAGCCCTGTAGTGCTGCATGTACAGTACGTGCACTGGTTATTAATATTTGGTTATGTGTGGCTTTCTGGAAAAAAAATAATGTTTACGTTTAGGCACCCCTGCGATCGTCACACCTTTTCTGTTACAAAGTCACAGAAAAGAAAGAAAGAAAATCACATAATAGAAATATTCAGCGATGTACTCCAATCCAATCCACGATTGCCGACATATTCGTCCCATCGACCAACCTTAACTCCTGCGAGTTGCTTGATTCCATATTTAGATATTATCTTATCTTATCTCTTATTGACCCATAACCGATTGGAAGTTCAAACTTGGTTAAAACTAAATGTTGACTCATTGAAAAGTCATTCTTGCTTGGATACATATTTTTTTAGCAGACCTTGATTTGTACCGTTCTTCCCCATGCTTGTCCATGCAAACTGTTAATCAAGTTTTCAATCAATGGATCAATGAAGCAGCACATACCTATTCTGTGTAACTTTACGACAGGATTCAACATGGCTTCCTCCAGCAGTCTGCGTCCCGAGTCCATCTCTCTCAGTTCAGCCTCTGAAACAATAATTAAGTTTGCACTTAAGTTTTCACACAAATATTCTTCCAAATGTAGTTTTTTTTTTGTGGAACTGAATGCACGCCTTCCTGAGAGATTGTGTGTTAATTTTATAGAGCGTCGCAGTCCCGCCCCCCTTTCATGACGACGTGAGATCCAGAAGTGAATTCCCCCGTTCATTTTCTCCTTAGACTTTTCAAAAAGTATTTATTTAAAAGACGTTTACGCCGCAGACAAAGACAACTCGAGTTGTGACAAATCATGACAACAAACAACATTTTGGGCAGAAACAAATAATTACAAAGAAGATTAACAGCATTATAACTTGGGTCTCAACCCATGTGGTATACATGATCAGATGTCCCTGTGGTTTAGCAAATATCGGTGAAACTACTAGACAGTTAAAACAGAGAATGAGTGAAGAGTGAAGAGCTCTATTCGAAGAAATGACCGTGAATATCCTGTTGCCAGGAGGCAACAGGATATTGGTTCGACATGCGTCCGCACCTCGGACTAGCTTGTTATGGTTAGGTTAGGGTTTGAGTTGGGTTGTCGTTTTCCGGACCAATGGTATGTCGGACCAAATGCATGCACCCCCTGTTGCCATTCATTTCAATGATCTTAAACATGACATCTCCACTTTCCGCTTTATTGGTATAGAACAAACTACCAGCAAGAGGTGGGAACCATGATGTCCTTCTCAAACAATGCAAGGCTTACTGGATACACACATTGCAAACCCTCCACCCAAAAGGGCTGAATGATGAGCTATTATTAAATGTTATGCTGTATGTAATCCATAAAATGTATTCATTTCATTATTGATTTGAAATTCTTGTCCAGTGGGGTGCCACAAGCACTATGTGTGGTTTTTTTATACTTCATGTCCACTCTTGTTTGAGTATGGGTATGAGTATAACCTTATTTTGATATTAATTTACTTATAAATTGTACGTTGCGTTTGTGGCACGACTTTGATATTATTCCCTGTATTGTTGCAATTGGTGACTTTCAATAATATTCTAGGAATGTTCTACAGAAGTACTGCACCTTAAGTCACATGACTGGGTTTTTCACAGCTGCTATCTGATGAATGATTAATATATTCAATTTGATTGGTTGTCTAACCCTACAGTTGTGTATTTAATGAATGTCAGCCAATTCTTAAACTATGCCTGAAGAAGGCCGAAACGTTGCTACGACTCTTATCTAAATAAAAAACTCTTGAACCAGCAAGTGGCGGTGTACGGGTCTCTCCTCCTTCTCTGAAATGTCTATAGGCCTAAGGAAAATGAACGGGGAGTCATTTCCTGGGCCCTAGTAGGGGGCGGGACTGCAACGCTATATTTTCTACATTGTTTTGGAGACCGACGAGTCCTGGCACACGGAAAAGCAATAAACATGTGAAATGTAAACAAGACAATAGGCTTTTGTGAGATATACTGACATACCACACGCACACACACACACACACACACACACACACACACACACACACACACACACACACACACACACACACACACACACACACACACACACACACACACACACACTACAGTTAAGCGCACACACCACCTATCTTGGAGAGTTGGAGGGGTGTACAATCACTCGACAGATACACATGCACGATCTCAGACTCTCATGCACGGTGGTCTGAAACCCACCAAATCTGTCTCTCTTTTGAAGATATTCAGAATTATGATCGGAGAGTACCATTGTCCAGCACATACACCAGCTTAAGAAATGTGAATCCCTGGGCCTCCTTCAAAACCGCTAAACAGCACTTACGGGCGGCTGCAATTCGAAACTGGCCCCTGTAAAAAGTCCTTCACTCCTGTAATTTTGAGGGGCGTTAGCCCCCTCCTATGGCTATGACCAGCTTTACAGGTTGAAGACAAAAAATTGAGGGCAGCAAAGTGAAGACGGAAAAGTGAGGACACGCATTGTACATTTGTGATGATTGCATTGGTTGAGCATGGAATTTGATGTATGATCATAAGATCTTAAGAGCGCCCCTCACTTCACACGGGTGTGATATTTACACTTAAAACACACACACACACACACACACACACACACACACACACACACACACACACACACACACACACACACACACACACACACACACACACACACACACACACACACACACACACACTTTTGCAATTCATACATGTATTGAAATGTATTGTAAAGCTCCAAGCTGTCCATTATCCTGCACTCTTTCTAAATAAACATGCATTTCTTCAAACGTTGCTATTCCTCTCCTGCAGTTCTGTTATTCACCAGCCTGGGGGTCCACCTATGCTTTCTATGGCAGTGGTTCCCAAACTTCTTCATGTCAAGGACCCCCAAATTGACATTAATTAGCCCGCGGACCCCCATTTGAAAATATATGCCAGGGACCCCCATAAGAGAAGTTTTTTATGTCTCTAGCAGTGATTTTCAACCCGTTTAATTTCAAGGACCCCCCCAGTTTGACATGCATTAGTCTACGGACAGTCCATTTAATAATGAATAGCATTTCTAATTAATTAGAGCGACAGAGAGAGAGAGAGAGAGAGAGAGAGCGAGAGAGAGGGGGGGGGGAGTGCGTGTGTGCGTCAGTTTAGCAAAGGTGCAGACGATCAGAAATCAGCAGAGGTTTGCGCTACTCTATGCCGAATTGAATTGAAGTAGACTCGCTCGGACCCAGACTTTTTTCCCTCCTCCCTGGAAATAAAAACGTCTGGGTTTCCATTCCGAGGCTAGTTTTGTTCACCACCATTCAGTCATAAGTTCTCAACGGTTAGACCAACCTGTTGCTCTGTGTAACTTGAGGACGGGCTTCAGCATGGCTTCCAGCAGTCTCTCCATCTCTCTGTGTTCCGTTGGAAAGCCTCTGGGCGACATCATCTCTCTGTTGAAAAGCTCCAGTAGTTCCAGCTCGCTCCGCGGTGACAGTCCGCATTTGAGGTATGCTTTCAGCAGCTCTGATACAGTGACTGACATGGTCTCTGTCTGTCTGTGTGGAACAATAACAATAAATACTAATAATAAATATGTGACAGTCTAGTAACTGGAGATGCGTGAATCTTCGTCCGAGCATGGACATGTAAACACCCCGCCTGCCTCTGATTGGCCTACCGACACCCTCCGAGGTATGGAAGCCAAAAGGTGCCAAAATTCAAATTAAATGGCAAGTATACGAAAAGTCAATTGAAATAAGAGAATGCTTTTTCATTTTAAGGTCATTAACACTTTTTTCAGACAAAAATACATCTAAAATGCAATAGCATTTACATTTCATCTCCAGGTGTGCTCATTCTATGACAGAAATAAAATGATAAATAAATGATAATTAGATTTTACATTTTCATAAAATTGTCTGCTAATTTAGTGGACAATATTAAAATGCTATTGCAATTGTGAAAATGAAAATAAAAAAAGATAAATACTTTTTAATCTTCAGGTCATTAATGCATTTTTTTAGACAAAAATAAATAAACAATGCAATGGTATTTACATTTCATCTACTCATTCTATGATCGCCATAGAACGGCTCTTGTTGTTACATACAGTATGTACAGTATTTACGAAGTATAATTAAATGATCACAGGCATTCTAGGTATAATTCTATGACAGAATGAAAAAGCAAATCACATTCAATTCAAATGGATCCTTAAGCCAAATTCCAATACCCCAAATCTCGGCCACTCGCTCACTCACACTCGCTCACTCCAGCATGGTGGTGTTACGGTGAAATTGGTGACCTGCTGAAATATGTGAAAATCTTGCAGACATCACATAATGCAGTGTCCGAATGAAAATCGTTGCAGTTTGTTCATTAGCAAAGTTCAACCTAGCGGTATTCAGGCCACATATTTATAGACCTCCATGTAGTTGTGTGAAGTCCACAGGATGGTAACATATTTCGGCAGGTCACCAATTTCACCATACTTTGCCATGCTGTAGTGACCGAGTGGGAGTGAGCGAGTGGCTGAGATTTTGGGTATTGGAATTTGGCTTTAGCTAAAGTGATGGCTCTGGAAAGTGACGTCATAGGCCGACACCTTAGAGGTCTACTCTCCAACCGTGACATACCCAAGCCGTGCAGTAGGTGGCAGTATGCCCATGCAGGTAGTGCTGCAGGGAATGGAATATCTTCTCTGGTATGGAAGCATAACGCAGTTACCTTGAATTGTAAACCATCGCAGACTAATGAATCGTATCAAAATAGTTTTATGGTATGCTAACAACACACAGATCTATCACTCATCAATCTTCAATCATGAAGCGACTTTATCCTTCAGGAAATGATAAAAAGATAAATAAAATGCGTAAGGATGAACTGCGGCAGCAGCAATCATGTACATAAACTGTTAAAAATGTCAACTTGCAGGCTGAGCCACCCTGGCTATAGCGGCCAGGCTAACAGTACTGCTGCTGCTTGCTGCAGTTTGTAATCAATAATCATCTATTAGTTGAGTCACAGACTAAGGTTATGTGACCATCCTCTGGCAAGGATGTTTTGATGATTGATTTGACCTCTATGGACCCTTTATAAAAGATTTAGCTCCCAGGTCCCTCGCAAAAATCCCGGCATTTTTTGCTAGAGGGCCAAATTCAAAATGACGTACGGCGTCATAGCCAAAAATGAACTTTTGATCTCTAGATGACCTAGAATCATGTATGAAGACACTTTTCCATACAAGTCAACCATGAGGGTTCCACATTTGACACAATTTTAATCATAAGACCTCGTTTTGGCCCTGGAATTCAAGATGGCCGCCATCCAGTGGAGTGAAAACATTACTTTTGAATAGGAAAGCAATCTATTTGGGGGTTGTAATTTTTACAGACACATAACACATGTGTCAGATAGCATTCTGTCACTGGTTTCTGAATCATCAGATTCAGGTGACTCCACCCTCCTCCTCTGTGCATCATCCTCCTCCTCATCCTCCTCATCCTCCACCTCCTCACTCTCAACTTCCTCGTCATCTTCAACTGGTAGGAGTGTTGGGAGAGCAGGCCACAGGTGGAAGACAGGACGACAGCGACCACCCACCAACTCTCAATCTGTCTGAGTGGTGCTTCAGTGTGGGGTGGAGCACTAGATACACCAAGTAGTTGGTGTGGAGGCAGTGTTGGCGTAGGCTATCTCCATCTGGAGGGAGACCGATTCATTATTTTTTCTTCATTATCTTCTACTTGGCAGCACAGGCTTCTTGTCTCCATAGATTACCTGTCCCGTATATGCAAAGAACTATTGTTCTACCTCCTTCTCAAGGTCAAGGCTATTTCCACACCGTGAGAGCTGCTGCTGTGCCACAGAGATCTTTACCACCTTGTCATACACTGATGATTTTCCTTTGCCATAGAAGCCTGAGTTGGCATCACAGCCTGCATAAACAGTGAAGAGGATGGTGTCAGCTTCAGACTGCTCAATGCTGTAGTCTTCCATCGGTTGTTGTGTTGACAAGTTGATGCAATGTGGGCCAACAGCATACAGTTGACAATCGCTGCATTCACATTCATTTTTGCAACCACTCATTGTTACTGACACTACACAGTAGTGTTTTGAATGCTTTGGCAGAGGGAAAGGTGTCATTCAATTTCATGTACGTGTTGTTAATGTGACAGGATGGTCTGAATTAACCTATAGCCAACTACGCCACCTGGGGAGTTGCGCCCCCAGGAGATATTTACTAGAATATAATACTGAACATCCGGAGCACTGAATGACTCCCCAACACAGATTCGTTATACAATGGATGAAGGGCAGGCAGAAAC
This sequence comes from Protomyctophum parallelum, assembly GCF_964188405.1. Classification (NCBI taxonomy): domain Eukaryota; kingdom Metazoa; phylum Chordata; class Actinopteri; order Myctophiformes; family Myctophidae; genus Protomyctophum; species Protomyctophum parallelum. Next base: position 49,195,847 of record NC_139709.1, on the reverse strand, counting down.
GTGGTTACAAAGGTACAAAAATGGTTTAATTAGCAATTCATTCATTACACATTTTCAGCAATAATATTAAGAATGGATAAAAGGTAGGATTAAGACAACAATGAGGTTCAGATGTAATGCTTGTATTCCATTCCACACTTCATAGAGGAATATATTAAAATCATATCACTCCCCGGGGCTTATATGCCTGATGAGCCTTCCAATAACATAAACACAACTAAATAATAATAATAATAATATAATAAATCAAGCAATACTGGCGACCCCCTGGTGGCATATCCAGCCAGTGGCTGTGTGGTCGATTCCCGACCGGGCCGTTGTGGAAGGAGTGGGGAGGGACTGTGTGGAACAGGGAAGCTTGTGGATATTCCCCATAAATAATCCCCAGCAAAGCAGCAGGTGTGGTGCTGGCCCTAAAAGCACAAACGGCCATGTTAAACTAACACTTAAAACTACAATTCACAGAGGCAAGAACAGTGAGAGCTCAATGGAACCTACCACGTTAATGAGGGACAATGCGCACCGACGTAGTGCCTCACGCAGCGGAAGCCGGTTGGGAAACCACTGGAATAACAACAACAACAGCCCATGTTTACATTCCCGTGGCGTCAAAGACACCAAATGAAATACTGCAGAGTAGGAGGATAAACCACGTACCTGGGTGGCGTGGTGAAGCTACACCGCACACCCAGCACAAGACTCCAACAGGAGTGAGTGCCTGCAGAGCGTAGCCCAAAGCTAAAGAGACAAGCGGTCATAGTCAAGTTCATGGTCAAACTATCAAATGCCAGATAGTCTGGGTCACTTTCCTAAATATATGAACTCCGAAGGCAAATCGTGTTAATTTATGGCATACATGTTTTCTAGGGGTATTAAGGTCTGCTGAATCCAAATCTGCTGTATGCCAAGCTCAAAAATGGATGCTAAGCCCTCAAAATGGACCCTTTAAAGATGGCGGCCACCATTATGCTGAAACATAATAAAACACATTATGTTTGACTAAACATGGTAGAAAATAGACTGAAATGTCCTCTTTTATGTTTTTATATATGGGGAATACAATGAAATATTCTGATTTAAGATCAATTGTGAAGAAACCAGTTTTATATAATTTATAGTGACAATTGTCCTCTTTAGTCCAGGCCCTTAGGGATATGTCGTGCTAATCAGTCTAAAAGCACCATATTTGGTCCAGATGTAGTCCAGGGCATGTTCTAATGATTTAGCTAGGGGGCCTGAGCCGATGACCTTCACAGTTGCCATATTGGCCAAATCCAATATGGCTGCCACCTGAAAATGGTTTTGGCTATAACTTCTGAACCAGATGAGCTACAAATGCAAACTTGGTGTCCATTTCAGGATGTTTGACGATAAGAAACATTTTGGAATACTTATCTTTATGATTGGGTGTGTCTGGACACCTAATTTGCATATGTCCAAGATGGAGGCAATATGAAAATACCTTGTTGTACCTTAACATTTCACACTATATTGGCAAACTTGTGTCTATTTGTATGTTTTTTCTTTAGCATTAGAAACATTGGAATGTTCTTATACTGTATGTTGTCGTCTAGACCCTCATTATTGTGCAGGCACCCTCACATGAGGGTGGCCTGGATGCTCAGTAGAGCACTCACCTTTCAACCACAATAGAGTATGTGCATGCATAAAGTGAGTGGCAAAGTGAGTTTAACGTTGTTTAATGCAATCAGATTTCTGTTTGGAGGTATGAGCTGTCAAGGCCAGAAAGTGTTTCCCACTCAGTAGGCGTTCCCGCATAACTTCCGGGTATGATGATGATGTCCTGTGCATACCCTCTATGACTATGCCATGTCTTTGATCCTGGGCACCTCCGACTCTGATAAGAAGGCACTTTGATCTACTTACTTGTACTACTTACTCTTATGGAGTCCCATATACTGAAATCATGAATATGACAACCATGCAGACACAATAGCAGGGGGATGGGATTACCCACTGCAACCACATGGATGTGCTAAAGAAAGATGCTTATGTGGAAAGCACAACTGGCTAGAATCGCTAGGTGTACTGTATGGGGAATCGAGATAGCTGAAGACGCAGATGAAGGAGTCGCTGGACATCAGAGTTGATCTGCACAGGCTACTGTAGGTTTCCTGTCAGATCCAGTGTTAATTGCCTCCAAAACTGCCTATTGACAGCCTGTTAGCACATGGAAGAGAGGCAAAGCCAGTGACTCTTGGAGACCAGGAGCATTGCAGATATATCATGAACAGGAATGTCCCAGTAGTTATTTCCGCAGCCAAAGCCAATCCAGCTGTGTGATGCTTAATGTCTCAAATAAGTGGATTGCAAGAACTACAATTGATTGACAAATGCCTTTATGGCCATTGGCCCCAGCATGGGCCAGGTACAGAACATTTTTTGTGTCCTTTTTAGGATGGTTTCAAAGCTGTAGTGCAGATAAATTGAATCCAGGTTAGTTTGAGAGCACATTTTTCTTGTTACAAAGCAGCAGTTAACCCTACATGTCAGCGTCCATGAGCTCATCACTGATGATCCCAAAAAGTCGCTTCTACAGTTACTTAGAAGAAGAAAGTACCAGATATTATTAGGTGTACATGTCATCAATCGCGTTCGTGCATGTGTGCGTGTGGCGAAGTATCAATGATTTTGCTGGTCTGATCTAAACATATTGTTTAAATTCTAAACAATGTTAATATGTTAGCTGTATCAAAACTACTTACTTACTTATGTTATTGTTTCAATATCTGAAAATTGCATAGGTTGTTTGTTTTGAGTTTAACTCAATCTGGGTGAAAATGTACAATAGATTTTGATGAATAGTGACCGAATTGGTAATAATAAGCAAATTAAAGTGCTCTAGTCTAGATAGATTGAATCATCACAATACACCAAGTTTACCAAGAGTGTTATAGGAAGATTTAGGTATAACAAATCTTCCTATAACTGCCATCTCGGAAATATACGAATTAGGCGTCCACCCAATCATAAAGAAAGGTATTTCAACATGTATCTAATTGTCTAAAAATGTGTTTGCATATGTTGATCATCTGGTTTAAACATTACAGCCCACACCGTTTATATGTGGTGGCCATATTGGATTTGGCTGCTGTGGCGACCTCGAAGGTCGCTGACTTGGGTGCCCTAGCTAAATCATTAGAGCATGCCCTGGGCTACATCCAGGACTGGATTGGCCACAGGACATACCAGGCATGTGCCCGGTGGGCTGACCCTCTGGTGGGCCGGTCTGGGCCAAATGTTAAATTAGTTGTCTGTTGGTTTTTTATCATTTATGTTGTATACTGTTAAATGTGGAGGTGTTAAGGGCTTGTATTTCAAGTATTTGTATGGGCCTCGACCCCTGAAAAGTCAGTAGAGAATCTGCGCGCTGGTTGTGGTGGGCCAGTCTGGGCCAAATTCCGCGAAAATGTCCGGGCCAAATTTTTGTCTTAGTCCAACCATGGCTACATATGGGGAAACTTTGGTGATTAGACTGATGTTATCTCCTTAAGGACCTGGACCATTCATAGAGAAGCAGCAAGCCGTTTGTGGCTGATATTGTAGTTATGCCATCAGTTTATACCAAAGGCATGCAATATTATTTTTAAGCAGTTTCTTCAAAAGTATTATGTACATATACTTATTGGGAACATCAATTATTGCATAAAGTTGGTTGGAAAAATATTCGCCAATAAATGTAAATTTTCACAATATGTATGAATTTTAAGAAATTTCCTCACACTTGATTTCAAATCAGAATATTGAATTGTATTATGTGAAAACATAAAAAATTGACACTTCAGTCTATATTTCTACCTTGTTTAGTCAAAAATATAGGCGTTTTATTATGTTTCAGCATAATGGTGGCCGCCATCTTTAAATGGTCCATTTTGAGGGCTTAGCATCCATTTGTTTGGCAAATGGATCCAGTTTGGCATACAGCAGATTTGGATTCAGCAGACTTTAATACCCCTAGAAAACATGTATGCCATAAATTAACACGATTTGCCTTCAGCACTTTAAATAAGCACATTCTCTGAAATCCTGCCTTGACTAAGATATCGGTTAAACAATAAGCATAAGCATAAGCAAATAAACATACCTGCACCAATATGCACAACCCCACGCTGTAGCCCGACGGGCCAGCTGACTAGCAAAGGAACCGCACTGCCTTTATAACGTTACCAATCAGCCCACTAATAAGTGGGCGGAGGATGGCTGTGACTCTGATCCATCCACCAACAAGGATGGGAGATGGGCCGTGTCATTGCACGTCCATCCTGCCACATTAACATGTGCCTTACACTTACACACAGGTCTCGCTCAGCATCTTTAGTTGAGTATGCTGCATTGTATGGGTCATTCACACATGCTACGGTGAGCATCACAAGGATGATGGATTACACCTTGTGGACATAGTCCAACCACTTGTATGGGTTGCCTTCTTGATCTCGATCTTCCGCTGATGGAGTTGCCATCCTCCAGATCATGCCCATTTGGGCCACTTTCCGTGTGCTTCCTCTTGGCTTCTTTTCGGGTGTTGTGTTCCAATTTACAATTTAGGCATTTAGCAGACGCTCTTAATCCAGAGCGACTTACATTAAGCAAGAACAAAAAAGCATGGGAATACATCACATAAAAACATTTATCAAGAAACATGTGTAAGCTAAGAAAGTAACAGTGGAATATCTATATAATGAAGCTATACATATAAACTATACATCTATACTACTATGCTATACATATGTACTATGACGTGCTATGACTACATACAATGCAATTATAGTGCTGTCTACATAATATGCTATAAGTCTGTATCAAATGCTATCTAAGTCTACAGAAATGCTATCTAAGGGGCTATCTTATGTGGGCCAAATTTTTAACATTTCTGGAGTGCACCAGCAGCTGCTTTTTGAGGATGGAGAGCCAGCCTGACTTAATTTTGCTGCACTTGTTCATTGTACATTCAATCCACATGTCCTAGGCCATATTGGAATAATGGTTACCTGTGATGGACTGAGTGAAATTAGTACGAAGGAAGGCAACATCCGCGGCTGATGCCATGCGTTGCGTCATGCTTGTGGTTAGGGTTAGATTTAGGGATTGGGGTAGAGTGTCGGCCTGATGCCGCCGAGAAACACTACTGTACCTGCCGCGGGTGTTCCGCGGCTAATGCCGCTGCCAGAAAATGCACTCGCTCTCTCTCCCCCTTGTAGCGCTTGTTGATGGCACTCATCATCACACACTGTGTATGGAAAGGACCAAGAAAGGACAAGATGTCATGGTACTTGTCTGGGTTCTCTGCCTTGATCAGAGTGATGAGGACACAGGATGATCTCCCAGTAAAAACGCAAAGAGCATGCGTTTTGTGATACCTGCAACAGGGCCAGTTGAAGAGGACGAGGTTGAGAGTGAGGAGGAGGATGAGGAGGTGGAGGAGGAGGATGATGCACAGAGGAGGGTGGAGTCATCTGAATCTGATGATTCAGAAACCAGTGACACAGAATGCTCTGACACATGTGTTTTGTGTCTGTAAAAATTACAGCCCCCAAATAGATTGCTTTCCTATTCAAAAGTAATGTTTTCACTGTACTCAATGGCGGCCATCTTGAATTTTGGGGCCAAAACAAGGTCTTATGATTAAAATGGTGTCAGATTTGGAATCCTCATGCTTGACTTGTATAGAAAAGTGTCTTCATACATGATTCTAGGTCATCTAGATCAAAAGTACATTTTTGGCTATGGCGCCGGACGCCATTTTGAATTTGTCCCTCTAGCAAAAAATTCCGGGATTTTTGCGAGGGACCTGGGGGCTAAATCTTTTATAAAGGGTCCATAGAGGTCAAATCAATCATCAAAACATCCTTGCCAGAGGATGGTCACAGAACCTTAGTCTGTGACTCAACTATATGGTTGGTGAGTGATGACTCGCTGTAGTCTGGCTGTGCAGTCTGATTCGTGCTGCTCTGTATATTTCAAGATTCTACATTTTCATTGTTACAAGTAAGGAAGGATTAAAGGAATAATTAAAATAGTGTGTGTGTGTGTGTGTGTGTGTGTGTGTGTGTGTGTGTGTGTGTGTGTGTGTGTGTGTGTGTGTGTGTGTGTGTGTGTGTGTGTGTGTGTGCCATGTCCAATAATGAAAATTATGCTTTTTCAGATGTCACAGCTAATACACCAGATATTGTTGTTGTTAATGAGGACAGTAGAGAAGTGACCATTTTGGAAGGGGAATGTACATTTGACCACAGTCTGGAAGAGGCATTCCTTACCAAGGTGCTTAACACATCGATTGCGCAAAACGCTCTAAAGCGCTTTATTAATATCGAACGCCGTCTGCGCATAACGCTCTAAAGCGTTTTATTGGTTTTTTTTATGATTAATGTGCTTCATATTTATACGCGCCCGGACAACATAGAAAGTAACACCGATGTCTCTAGGAAGGTCCGTTATGTGATCCGGGAGTTAAAAGCCCCCCCCTCCTGAAAAGAGGTCTGGTCTATGCTGCATGCCGTATCCATTACGACGTACTGGAGGCGGCCTCGCCGGCATGCACGGCATAGACCAACGCAGATGTCAAGGGGATCTAAAATGGAGGTACCCATGCTAGTGTGTGTGTGAATACACTTGATTCCCCTCCCCTCCTGTTTCTACATGGTTTCTCCCGAGGCAGCAATGTAGGCCCCCCCCTCTTCGTTTCGGATCGTCGCATTTCAGTTTCAGTCCCCCCCCCACTCACTTACCCACTGTGGCTGTGCCTCGAACTGCCTTTCACCGCTGCTTCGTCCTCTCATTCTCGGAAAGAAATAGCCCTCTGCCCGACGTTACTAGGAGAGATCACCGCCGTGGAACCCCCCCCAGGCCCGCGTTGTGATCGCTTTGCATCTCTCTCATTCTCGGAAAAAGGATATAACGCCTCCAACTGCAACCGCCGCTTCGTCCTCTCATTCACTCGGAAAAATAGCCCTCTGCCCGACGTTACTAGGAGAGATCACCGCCGTGGAACCCCCCCCAGGCCCGCGTTGCGATCGCTTTCCACCTCGTCCTCTCATTCTCGAAAAAAGAGAGCCCTCTGCCCGTATATAAGAATAATCTGCAACGGTCGCCATGTCATAATGATACGCGAAACGAATGACGTATTATGAGAGAGATGATCAACTGGCCGCTTTATATGTCTTGACCACCCATGTTTGGGCAAATAAGCCCGTATAGCGATTCTCGACTCGACACCGTGGATCACCATTAGCCATAGAGCCTTCGCCAGGCAACACTATCCGTACTCCGTAGTGTGGTTGTAACCGACTTTTTATTCATTATAATTGCAGTGATAAGACCGCAATGAAGGCGTCTGCGACGTAATCGACCCGTTTGTAATGTACAGTATAACGAATACACATTGATTAGAGTCTCTCTCTCTCCTCCTTTCCACCGCTTATCTCTCCTGAGGTTCTTTGCCCCAGAACATGTCCAGACATGTCTGTCAACAACGACTAACGTGTCTCACCGTTACACAATACACTATCGTTCTGAAACGATCGGAAGGTAGACTGCCTGGTACACTGATCAAGACATGTGTTGCCCCCCCTGTTACTGAGACAATTTCAGATATGTCTATAGTATGTACATGTCGCTATATGCCTTGTCTAAAATACTATTTTTCAGAGAGGATTTCAGAGAATGAAGGACCTGAAGAACTATTATTCACAAAATAAGGCCTATAGCGACATGTACATAATATATACCGTATGAAACAGAAGACTCTCTGCTTTCATAAGAAAAAAACTAATACTGTAATAATAATAAAAATCACACCCCTGTGAAGTGAGCAGTGCAATGTTGCACAACATTGCACTGCTCACTTCACAGGAGTGTGATTTTCATTAAAATAAGGCATATAGCGACATGTACATACTATATACCGTATGAAACAGAAGACTCTCTGCTTTCATAAGAAAAATACTTCTACTGTAATAATAATAAAAATCACACCCCTGTGAAGTGAGCAGTGCAATGTTGTGCAACATTGCACTGCTCACTTCACAGGGGTGTGATTTGTATTATTATTACAGTAGAAGTATTTTTCTTATGAAAGCAGAGAGTCTTCTGTTTCATACGGTATATCATATGTACATGTCGCTATAGGCCTTATTTTGTGAATAATGGTTCTTCAGGTCCATGCATTTTCTGAAATCCTCTCTGGTGGGCGCAAGCTGCATTCAACAGCCAATTACTGACAAACTATACATGGGACCATGTGTATTTGTTTTCCTCCTAAAAGTAGACATTCAGGGCTTTCATTCAGTGTGTAGTATGTATATGATATTATTTGTGTTCATTTTTATATCTGTCTGTCAATGTCTGTCAACTTCAACCTTCCATATCTCTGCTGTTTTTTCAAAAGAGCAGCGTGCAGCGAAAAGCAGGTTTTAGAAAAAGGTCAATATCTCCAGAATGGAAGATGGTAGAATCATATTTTTTTTTTTAAATTGAAGTGGACTAGTTTGGCGTTCTTTTGATTTATGCGATGTGCGATGTGCTATAAGAGGCCCCTCGCTGTGGGCCCCTAAAAAGTTAAAAAGTCCAATGTTAATCGTGTAGCACAAGCAATCCTGAGTAGAATTTCAAGCGTTAGCAATCAATGTGTTAAGTACCAGCGTCTTAAGGATGCTATTATACAGCTTGCAGGCTACAGATGTAAACTATACTTGTGTTAATATTTGGAAGCCTCGGTAATGTCTAGCTGCAATTTGCAACTCTAGATTTTTTTACAATGGGATTCATCCCATTGTAAAGAAATCTAGAGTTGCAAATTGCGGCTAGTGTACATGCTGATGCAGAAAATGCTGTACATGCTGTATGTAGAGAGAACCAAAGCTTAGCTATGTGGTGCAACCACTCCTATAGACAGCTATGTGTGTGTGTGTGTGTGTGTGTGTGTGTGTGTGTGTGTGTGTGTGTGTGTGTGTGTGTGTGTGTGTGTGTGTGTGTGTGTGTGTCCGAGCACATTAGTAGCATATTGTCACCACCAAGTGTCACTGTTGTGCAGCCTAACACACAGACAGAGGCCAGGGAGGAGAGCTCAAGGTTTCCTGCACAATGTTATTGGCATGGCACCGCACCATGCTTGAAATGAATCGTGCCATGCTTGGCTTTCTTTTTTTAGGGGGCTAGTGAATCATGGTGTGTGTGTGATATGAAATGTCCAGTACCTCCCCAGTGTCTGCCCAGTGTCTGCCCAGTGTCCGCCAAGTGCCTCCCCAGTGTCCCCCTGAGTGCCTCCCCAGTCCTCAGTGTCTCCCCAGTGCTTAAATTCTCTGAAAGATCGAAATAAACTATTCATTCATTCTTCTTTTTTGCAGTAGCCTTTTCAGCTAAAAGCCTTGAGGGGGGGGGGGGGGGGGGGGGAAACAAGGTTTTATTTTTTAAGATAGGAGGAAAGTTCACACACACACACACACACACACACACACACACACACACACACACACACACACACACACACACACGCCCTACTGTAAAGGAATTCTTACTGTGCTTTAAGGCATTTGAGTTTGGCTTGCAGTCTCTTTTTTCTGGCCTTTTCTCGATGGAGCTGTACTCTCATGCTTCTTTTCTCCTGTAGTTCTTGGTTGAGTTTTTGTTCAAGCACAACTCTTCGCTCCGTTTCCAGTGCAAGTTCTGGCTGTTGCTATTGTTAAGAAAGGAGCATTGAAATCAGATTGGTCTGTGGCTGGTGTCGTGTCCTTGGTTTAAAAATGAAATACTGCCACGGTTGTAACTTGCATTTATATAATCTATACTAGAAAGAAAAGGAGAGCAATGCTATGGAGGAGTCCACGTAGCACACGTCTACCAGAAGCTGATGGTGGAGGATCAGCGCAATTTAATGTTGGTGTGGCAATGTCTGTGAGACGTTTTCTCACATTCTGCAAAACAATTTTCACATGAGGACCTCTTATCTTAACACTAATATTCATGTTGCACTATTCCATTCCCCCAAATAATGATTGTTTGATATATGGGTGTGAATTTTGGCATGTACCTTTTGGACAATCATGTCATTTTCAAAGTGGTCTTCACAGACTCCGTAGTCCGTAGCCTCCTTTTTCTGAGGGCATCTGGAGATGGGACGTCTGATGTTTACCAGCCATCTCTTTCTCCTATATAATTAGATAAGATGGTATGGTACTATGGCTGTATTTAATGTCTCCTGTCTCTTTCTCCTATAGAATTAGATAAGATGGTATGGTACTATATATGGCTGTATTTAATGTATCGTGTCTTTCTTTGCTCATCATGTGCATTTGTGCATTTTCTTAATTCAATAAAATAAATGTTTGAAAGTGCATTGCTATTGGGCAAAGTAAACACGTATTATTCAGTCTTATGCAGGATGTGCTCCTGTTTCTGTTCAACATTGTAGCAGGGCCTTTTATTTAGCATATAAGGTATACCATACCACTATAGACACTATATAGTGTGTTTAGCATGTTCATGTGTAACCCCTGTTATGGAACGGAGGGTTACACTGTAACCCAGGTTCTCTGAGTGGAGAGACTGGCTCTCCACTACATATTATTCAATATGTACGGGAACTGACCCCACAGGGCAGTGTTCATGGATATCTCTTTAAGACACATCCTCCTATGGTGGCCCTGCCCAGATGCAATCAGCAGGCTATTTAAGCCCCATCTGTGCAGTGCCACTTCGATTAACTTGATTGACACGAATTCCGGAGTGGCTCTTGCGTGGAGAGCCAGTCTCTCCACTCAGAGAACCTGGGTTACAGTGTAACCCTCCGTTCTCTATCGTGTTCGAGACTGGCTCTCCACTACATATTATTCAATATGTACGGGAACGCTATAAGACACACCGCGAGGAAATAAGCAGACCAGCTGCCCCCGCGGCAGCCCGAGGCAGTTTAACCTGAATTCCATCCGAGCCTATAAGTGGTGAGCGCCATGAGTCACAGGCGCTTGCCAAAATGCTCCAAACTTCAGTATTATACCAAGTAAGTAATACTCGTGGCCTAGGCACCAGACGCCACCTAGGCTCAGCTGGCCCAGCACGATGCTAGGCCAGTGACCACCGGGGTGAAGGGCTGCTCAAGCCAGCCCGTCAGATGCCCGGCCGACCTGACCGGTCAAGGTGCTGGTGGCCCTACCGCTGAGTAGCACGCAGGAGCGCCTCCCACAGGGGGAGCGGATGCCACCACGTTCTATCGGTAGGACAGGGTGAATGTAGACAGAGTCGCCCATGTCACTGCTGTGTAGATCTCTGTCAGGGATACACCATTCTACAGCGACCAGGGGGCTGTCGTCCCATGGGCAGAGTGTGTCCGCCTTCCAGGCGACACTGGCACTCCTGCCTGCTTGTCCCTGTTGGATCGCCCCTGTGATCCGGTGGGACCGTCCAGCCTTCGACCATGGTCTACCCGAGCACCCCTGCTAAAACACACGAAGCGCTGGTCCGTCAAGTTGTGGGCCTACGTGTGGCCCTGACATACAGCTCCAACGCTCTAGCGGGGCAGAGTGGGTTACCAGCTCTGTCTGCACACTTCATCCGTCTGCATGTAAAGAGAGGACAGAGCTCAATCACCTGATTGAGATGTGCCCCTGGGAGAACCTTGGGGAGAAGGTTGGGTCGAGGTGTAAAACTACTCCATCACCCGGCCGAGCGTGTCAGGGGTTGGCAGCGCTCGCACTTCCCACATTTCTCCTTGCAGACGTGACTATATAATGTCATGCTGTCTTGAGTGACAGCATGTCAGGCTCACTGACTAAACGATTTTAAGGGGGCTCATCATAGAGCCTCCGGGGCAAGCGGCCTGGCCCCCAAACAGGACTGGCGGGGCCCTAACCTGAGCTCCTCTGGGCACCAGGGTGCCATTCGGGAAATGTAACCAGGTTACTGCAGTCTGCAGTCATGCACTCCCGCTCAAGTCAGCCCGTCGGACAGTAGGCCAACAGACTGTTGAAGCCGTGTCCTGATGCGGAGCCCAGCACACTCAGTGAGGAGGGTGCTGGCTGTCACATGGATACCACACTGGCATAACCTGCTAAATGCGGACGGCATCGACACAGAGTCCGTCACACAGATCTCAGATAGAGGGACATCTCGTCATCAGTGCATGGGCCACAAGGCCCTGCACGGATTGTGCCCACATCCCTGCCCACCTATATGCCTGCTGGATTGTTTCACAACCCAATGAGGGAGCCCAGTCTTGGAGACCATCTGCTTAAAACAGTTTGGCCCATTAGAGGCCCTGACAGGGCCCAACCGTGACTGCAATCCTGCTTCACCACCCTGCTTAGGAGGGTGGGAAGGGTGCAACTCAACAGGCTGACTGGCTCGTACTCTGATCAGGCCATATGGTATAGAATGCAGGGATTGGTGCCAGCACCACCTAACCATTGCCATGTAGGAAGTGGCAGCATCCTGCATGCACTGATAGGGACATTCTTGTGGCTGACACTGCTAACAAGAATGCTGTCCTGCGAGAAGCCACCCAAGTGTCCACGCTTAATTGGCTCATGCCGCAAGGCAGACAGTACCAACTACCGTGGGGGGACTGTCGACCTAATGTGCGAGCACCCTTCAGTAACTGGGTGATCCTTGTGTTGCCCTTGTGTGGGACGGTGGTCCGCCGTGTCACAAGGTCACCGGCATAGCCCATTACCCCTGGATGAGGAGGGAGCTCGCTCCGATAACCGGTTTCCCCCACACCTAATTACACCCAGGCGCTTAACGGCCATGCCGTAATGCACCCTTCTGGTGATTCTGCTCCCCCCTGACAGTCTCGTCACACTCTGCTGTGTGAACCGACGTAACTATACACATTTACATACATGTAAACTGACATTGTCAGCAATACGCCCGCATAGTGCCTGACCGTAAAGGACAGATAATGCACTGGCCGCATGTTCAGGGGAGCCGGGGGGGCACAGTGCACCGTGGCAGCCCTCAGCCCTAAGGGGCGGTCTGTAACGGTGTACAGCCGCGATGATCAACCAGGAGGTTCACCGACGAGGTCGGTTTCGCTCGGGTCTCACCGCGCTTCTGCAGCCAGGGAACCAAGGCTCCGCCAACGAGGTCAGCTTCACACTTGGGACCCTTTGGCCACACCGAACGCCGTCTCAAGGTTTCCCCCGACGAGCAGGTTTCACCAGGGAGCGGACGCACGGACCGAACACCGTCTCAAGGTTTCCCCCGACGAGCAGGTTTCACCAGGGAGCGGACGCACGGACAAGACTGAGGCTTCCTCCGCGGGGCAGATTTGGCACTCAGTCTTGTTGCTGTAGTTCTCTCAGGCACCCGCTGGCTCAACTGCCAAGAGATGCCAGCCAGCAACTAGTGCTGTGGGATCCAGCACACGGGCACCGGTAACGAGGACGTCCCACGCTAACATACGCGGATGTACTCAAGAACGACGCAGGAGCGCAAAGTACCTGTACGCAAAGTACAGTTCCCTGGACTGTCAGGACTGAGGAGTGGGCTCAGTGTGCTGAGCACATCTAGCCATACCCCGCCGGTTGGCCTCCAACCGGACCCGTAGGCCCCTGGAGCTGACAAACCTAACTGGGGTTGCGCAGCCTGATGAGCCGTTGAGGCAAGTTGCTCATGATGGAGCATTCCTGCCATCACCTCCTGCGTCTGGTCATCTGCACAAGCCTTCTTAGCTTGTTGGAGCAATGCACTGACCTCCTGGCCTAACCAGGCCAATGGCTAACAAGGCAGCTTCATTGGACGAGCTCGGCCCTCCTGCTGCAGCTCGGATTGTGGCAGCCGATGGCGCCACACCAGAATAGTCTTGCCCGCTGCTACTGCCTGGGAAGCTTGAAGCCAGTTGCTGTAGCTCCTCAATAATGCAATATGGTCACCGAAGTGCCGTGTAAGCAGGTGCCAATGGCATTGACAAAATCGCCCTGTGTTGGCTAGCTGTGCCTAGATAGCCATGACTTTGTGACTTCTCTGGATGAGAAGAGCTTTTCTCTGTGGTTTCAGACCGGTAACCGGATTATACGCCGCAGAGTCACACCTAGGTGCGTGACCGGCTCAGTCTTGTTGCTGTCCATGAAACTACACCACGGACGCATGAACTGACCCCGTCAGCAATACGCCCTATAGTGTGCCAATGGCTGAGATTCAGGCATACTTCCTGGCAGACCCAGCACATCTTGTCTGTGTCACTGGGGAACCAGATCCACAGACAGAGCTACACCACGGTCGCGTAAGCAGGCGACCCGCCAGCAATACGACAGTATAGTGCGCTATAATGCCTGCAAAATTTGCCTTCAACCAAACATCGGACAGACACAGCATGTCCTGTCCGTGACAGAACTACACCACTGTCGCGTGAGCTGACGCCTCGCCAGAAATACGACAGTATTGTGCGTTATGATGACTGCCCAACATAAAGGGAAACATTCGACTGACCCAGCACGTTCTGTTTGTGTCACTGAACCCAGATCCACAATACCGAACCACATCATAGGCGTAACACCAAGGCGCAACACCAACAATACATGTATTCATGTACTTTTGTATGTCTATTTTATATGGACCCCAGGAAGATTAGCTGTCGCCTCGGCCTCAGCTAATGGGGATCCATTCAATAAACAATAAACCATACCCTGTATAGTGTGCTCTAATGGCCGTCTGACCCCAAGGAATTTTGTTAGTCTCACCTACAAACGAGACAACAGCTAACCCGAGAGGGCGAGTCAACGCTCGCTCCCTAAACTGCACACTGTAGTGCGTTAATGGGCTGCTGACACTCGTAAGTAGTCTTGCAGAAAACTTTCACTAAATCCTTCTTTACAGACCTGTCCATACCAGGCAGGGCAGGAAAGAGGTGGAGCTATAGCCTGAGCTTAGCTCACCCAGCTCTGCCAACCTGGGACAAGGTTCAAGGTAGTCTTTATTTGTCTCCCTATTGAGAAAAAATTGTCTTGGAGACAGTGTCACCGCTGTATACAAATAGCATAGACGTTGACATAAAAATGACATTTTTATGGGACATTAAAAGTTTGGAAGCACTTCAACTTCAACTTCAACTTCAAAGAACTTTATTTTTCCTTTCGGAAACTTCTTTTGTGCAGTGGTAAAGACAACAGAAATCACATTACACACAAACACAGTTACTATATAAAAGATCATAAAAACGACTTTTTAAGAGGAACTACTTAAAAGCATAATATATTAAAATCTATTCTATAAGTACTAATAATTAAAAATCTAAATATTTACTATATGCAACCTATGCATTCACTATAGTCCATCAGGTGGAAAGGAGGGGGGGGGGGGTTCAGCCTAGGTGTTCAAGAGTCTGATGGAGGTGGGCACAAAGCTAGCTGAGCCCCTTTTAGTGAGTTTTGATGCTCTGTATCGCCGGCCTGAGGGCATTAGTTGGTAGTGGTTATGGAGGGTGTGTGTGTTGTCCTCAACTATTTGAGAGGCCTTCTTTATTGTCCGTTTTTTATGGATGCTGCTGAGTGACTCCTGGTCCCTCCCAATGATCTTGCCGCTGATCCTAACCACCCTGTCGAGAGGGTTCCGGTTGATGGCACGCATCACACCAAACCATGATGTGATGTTGAAGGTCATTATGGATTCTACAAAGGACTTGTAGAAGGCCTGCAGGATCGATGGTCGGACCTGAAGCTTCCTCATCTTCCTGAGGAAGAACAGCCTTTGTTGACACTTGGAGTGAATGTTCTCCGCGTTGGTTTTGAATGTGAGCTTATGGTCGATGGTGGTGCCGAGGTATTTGTACTCTTCGACACGTTCTATTGCCTGGCCATTTATCTCTAGGGCCGGAGGTGGAGTGGGCGGGCCCTGCCTAAAGTCCACCAGCAGCTCCTTAGTTTTGCTGGGGTTTAGGTCCAGGAAGTTGTTATTGCACCACTCAGCAAAATAGTCCATTACCCCAATGATGCGGTTATTGGTGTTGGTGGTATCGACAATAACCGTGTCATCTGAATATTTGATGAATGACATGTCAGGGTCTGGGCTGCTGCAGTCATCTGTGTACAGGGTGAAGAGGACTGGTGAGATGACAGATCCTTGTGGCGCCCCGGTGGACACAGTCCTGTTAGAGCTGTAGTTGCCATTGAATCTGACGGTCTGGTGTCTGTCTGTGAGGAAAGACAGAATGAGCAGTATGAGGTGGGAGTTGACATTCATCTGGAGGAGTTTCTGTCCCATCAGGTGAGGCTGCACTGTGTTAAATGCACTTGAGAAGTCCACAAATACCATCCTGACAAAGGACTTGGGCTTCTCCAGCTGTGCGTAGGTTAGGGCATTAACGACTTGAGATTTTTCCCAGTCGACTTGTCGGACAGTAATTTATCGATAAGTCGATTTATCGTTTCTGGCGGCGGGGGGGGGGGGGGGGGGGGGGGGGGGGGGGCGGACGCGGACGCGGACGCGCGGGGGGGGGGGGATTTAACAGGGGCGGGTGGAGCTGCCGCGCGCTCAAATACGGAGCATGTCAAACATAGCACTGCGCATTCAGTGGCCTCTCCAATATGACACAGTCACAGTGCATGTATCATCTATATCAGAGGTTCCCAAACACCGGTGCCGGTCCGCGGGACACGTGGCACTGGTACGCAAGAGGGGAATTCTAAGTTTTGCGTCGTTTAAAAATGTCCAATCTTTGTATCTTTAGCAGCAGCAGCTGTAGGCTATTTTGTGACGATCGCATTAATGAAACCAAACGCTACACGCGGTTCCGGTACAGGATTATTATTTCATGTGAATCATGTCAAAATGAAAAGATGATGTTATCCAGGTAAAGTAGTGGTATTGGCACACAGCGCAGCAGCAGCACCGAGAACACAATGAGAGATATGACATTATTATTCTCCTCCTCCTCCTCCTCCTCCACAACTCGATAACGTTCTCATTTGTTACTCATTTTCTGAGCCATGCAAATAAACAACAACCCGCACTGACCGGAGACGGAGAGGTTCATGTGCGCTGCGCGTAAAGCTTAGCCAGAAACAGACAGTCATTGCGTCAGCATGCATGTAGCCTCGGGAACCCAGACGTTATATTTCCAGCACGGAGGTGAGGGGGATATCGTTTGGGGGTAACGTTTGCGTGCTTCTATCTGTTACTTCTCTGACACAGCGCAGTTCAAACAGACTTCAGCCAGTCTCAATAGTGGGACACCGCGCGCTGAGAGCCACATAGCCTACACAGCTGCATTTGGTTTTTAATTAAGGGCGCGTTCTGAATGCAATGAAAAAAGGGGAGGAAAAAAAAAAAAAAAAAGCTCAACTTTCGACTCGCGCTGCTGCGAGTCGACTCGTGACTCGTTTATCGATAAATCGATAAATCGATTTTTTGATGAATGCCCTAGCGTAGGTGTGATGCAGCAGGGTTATCACTGCATCATCCGTACCTCTCTGCTGCTTGTATGCAAACTGGAGTGGGTCTGTGAACCCACTAACCTCCCTCTGTAGCTGGGGTAGAATGAGCCTCTCAAAGCTCTTCATCACCAGAGATGTTAAAGCTACAGGGCGGTAGTCATTATTGCAGGTGGGGTTAGTTTTCTTAGGGACTGGGCAGATGGTGGAGGACTTCCATATGGTTGGTATGGAGTGTTCAGACAGGGAGCGGTTAAAGAGATTGCAGAAGACCTCAGCCAGTTGTTCATGACAGACCTTCAGCAGGCGCCCACTAATGTTGTCAGGGCCCGGGGCCTTATGGGGGTTTGTTCTCTTGAACACCCTTTCCACCTCCCTTGGGTGGAGCTCTAAGTTGGTGTCGGTCGCTGCGTTACACAGGAGTTTGGTGGTCAGCTCCTCCCTCTCCTGAGTGAAGGTGTGTGTATCAAACCTGCAGTAGAAGCTGTTCAGGTTCTCTGCAAACTCTACACATTCCTCTGCTCTTAGATGGGATGAGGGTCTGTTGTTTTGCAGGCCAGCGAGTGTCTTGACACCTTTCCAGGCATCTCTGGCTTTGCCCTCCTCAAAGAGCCTTTCCATTTTCTCCTTGTATTCCCTTTTGGCCTCTTTAATCTCTTTATTTAACCTTGCCTGAATCAATTTAACCTCAATCCTGTTACCGGAGGTAAATGCTATTTTTTTCTGATTGAGTGTGTGTTTTAGCTTCTTTGTGATCCAGGGTTTATTGTTTGAGAATACTTTAACTGTCTTTTTTGGGATAATCATGTCTTCACAAAAAAGAATGTAGTCAGTGATGACCTCAGTAGCCTCCTCCAGACTGGTCCCTTCTGTGAATGTTTCCCAGTCAGTGCAGTCATAGCATGCCTGCAGGGTCTCACTAGCCTCCTCATTCCACTGCTGCACCTGCCTTTTGACAGCTCCCTCTCTCTGTAGTGTGGTGCGGTAGGCGGGGACTAAGTGGATAATGTTATGATCAGCTGTTTTTAACGGGGGTTTCTTATATGCCCTATATGCATTCTTTACGTTACCATAACAGAGATCAAGTGTGTTGTTTCCTCTGGTGGCACATTTTACATATTGCTGATATGTAGGAAGAGATTTTTTGAGCCGACACTGATTGAAATCGCCCAGAACGAGCACCGGAGAGTCTGGAGCATCATTCTCTATATGGTGAACGCACGCAGCGATAACCTCCGCTGCACGGGTGTCATTGCCAGAGGGGGGGATGTAAACAAGAACAATGTTCAGCTGGCACTCGTCGTATGTCACTGAACGGCCCTGCATTCCACCTGTTTCGAATTTGCACATAATGCAAGAGGCAGCAGTGCGACCCGTTAACAGAAACGAGTGCTTCCAAAATGCAACACTTAGAAAAATAATCACTTGCAAAGCATAATGAAATTTAGAACATTTTGCCTGTTGTATGGTACCCCAACTTTCAGCAGCTGTCAAAAGTTCCCCTAGGGTGGTTGAGTAGAAACCAATGTGGGATATGTTAGTAGACACCTTTACAAACACATTGGTGAAGAAAATTCTTGGTACGAAATGTATTCCCAGATTGTATTAATATCCCCTGACTATTAGCTTATGTGCTACTTGTGTTTAAGCCTTGAACATCAGACTCTCGATCCTGCTCTTAAAGCAGTATTGAATGAATAGGACAGAACGTGTATTTTATCCCCTTTTTTGTCTCAGGTAATATTTTCATGATATAAAAATAAAACACATTTCAGACATTTCTAACACATTAAGAACATGGTTTATGTACAGTATGCACCTGAAATGATCAATGCTATTCTCTAAGTCGGTCTGGGAAAACTTAAATGTTAATGTTAATATTATGAATACAGTTCAAGACCTGCAGTAGAATAGTATGTTGCATTGTATTTTGTATAGCATTGTATATTTTTTGTGAACATTCTACTTACGTGTATGTACCATTATTAATCACATTATATTTCACCTTTTCATTCATATTGTGTCATATTTCCTGACTAAATTGACTACTGACAGCATTGCAAAGAAATATTGTACAGTGGAGCTGTGACTTGGTTGGTGAAACACCAAATACAGAAAGGGATATTGCTGTTGTTAGTTTGGACTCTCTCCTGTGACCAATCCGGTGCTGGTTAAACCACAGGTCAACCGCCACCACGATAGGTTCCAGGGTCACTGAATCACTAAGCCACTCCACCACGGCAAGGTCACAGCAAAAGGAGTGGAAGTGGCCCTTAAAAGGGCCGGGGGGTATGGGGGGGGGGGTACAGGGTCTTGAGCTCTCAGTTTAAATGGGCTAGCCAATGGTCTAGCATCTTTCTCCCTGTCTCAGCTGTCCAGTGGTTGTTGTCTCTCCCGGTTTTGAAGTCCCGCTCTTGGAGTTTGGGGAGGTGGTTCTGGGCTGTAATGGTGGCGTTCAGGTCCCACATGATCCTCTTCTCACTCTGCTCCAGGCGCTCAGAGAAGGTGACCAGGGGGACAATGATTTCTGCTGCCGGGAAAGCTGTTTGGGCCGTTGCCACTGACAATTCCATGGCCTTTTGTGCTGTGGTCATTGTACGCCGGGAACGCTCGTTGATCCCGAACGATAGAACAACTGTTTGGACCTGGGTGTTGGGTTTCACTTTCTTGAGTAGCTCCACAGCATGCTGGAACTTTGCTCCTGGATAACTTTCGATCTGCAAGTCGGTCTGTGTGAAAGGTGGGATGTTACTCAAGTTCGAGTCCCCGATGATGAGTCTTTTTCTTTGCGTCCAGGTTCCACTTCTCGATCTTTTGATTGGTGTTGGGGTGTCTGATGGGCTTCCATGTACGAGGTGGGATCGGAGTCAGGCACAACCATGGGACTGTTGTTCGGCTCCCATCGCCTCCCTCACTCGGTGTGATCTGTGGGGTGGTCCGCTCTGGGTCCCCCTGGTGCCGTCTCCGTCGAGGGGCCCTTTGCGGTAGTGGCAGTAGTTCTGTGAGGTTCTGCGTCAAAGCCGTGGGCCTCTGCGGTGAAGGGGTTTGCAGGTGAGGCCCGCCACAGTATCTCTGAACGGTTTTGGCCTGCTACATTTTGTTTATGAGGGCGTTAAGTCACGATGTGTTTGCCACAGTAATGGATGTTTAGCATTTCAGTCAGCAGAGATTTGTTTATTCTACTTATTGATGAGCATATTTTGTTACTTAGGGCTTGAGTGAAAAACATATTTTTTCTCAAATCAGCTTGAATAGACCTGTGCCAACAAATAGGCAAATTAGCTGCTAAACATTCTTGTCCTATGGTGTGCATTAGATAACGATCATATAAAGTAATGTAAATGTCAGTGCTATTTTGTATATAATATAATCAACTGCATGGACAAACAACAGCCATGTCCAGGTAATCACAAGTGTTCCCAAGCATTTTGCCAGCTCCAGTCTGTGTCTTCCAGAATGTTTGTGGGAGTTACTGATTTTGACTTTGGGCCAGGTGTAACTGTCATAACACAATATTACATGTGCCGTAAATGAGAAAATATAAGTGTCCCCACTTTACCTGTATTCACATTCACCATGCATATTATGTACAAATAAATATATTTATGACAAGTTTGGCAAGTCAATTCAAGAAAAGCTAAGGTGTGGCAAGGACTCCTGATAGCATCAACATCAATGGCCATTCAGACATAGGCTATAAAGGTACTTAAAAGTACAACGGAGGGTTACACTCTCTGTAACCCAGGTTCTCTGAGTGGAGAGACTGGCTCTCCACTACATATTATTCAATATGTACGGGAACTGACCCCACGGGGCAGTGTACATGGATATCTCTTTAAGACACATCTTCTATGGTGGCCCTGCCCAGATTCTAATCAGCGGGCTACTTAAGCCCCATCTGTGCAGAGCCACTTCGATTAACTTGATTGACACGAATTTCGGAGCGGCTCTTTCGTGGAGAGCCAGTCTCTCCACTCAGAGAACCTGGGTTACAGAGAGTGTAACCCTCCGTTCTCTATCGTGTTCGAGACTGGCTCTCCACTACATATTATTCAATATGTACGGGAACTCTCTAAGACACACCGCGAGGAAATAAGCAGACCAGCTGCCCCCGCGGCAGCCCGAGGCAGTTTACCTTGAATTCCATCAGAGCCTTATAAGTGGTGAGCGCCCTGGCCGTAGCCATCCCTGGCGCCAGCTCACCAAAACCCTTGGATAAGAATATGATGCTCGTGGCCTAGGTGCAAGACGCAACCTAGGCCCAGCTGGCCCTGCCCGACGCTGGGGCCAGTCAACAAAACTCATGGCCTAGGTGCAGGACGCAACCTAGGCCCAGCTGGCCCCCAGACACTGAGGCCAGTCAACAAAACTCATGGCCTAGGTGCGAGCCGCCACCTAGGCCCAGCTGGCCCTGCCTGACGCCGGGGCCAGCCAACAAAACTCGTGGCCTAGGTGCAAGACGCAACCTAGGCCCAGCTCGCCCCCAGACACTGAGGCCAGTCAACAAAACTCGTGGCCTAGGTGTGAGCCGCCACCTAGGCCCAGCTGGCCCCCCCAGACACTGAGGCCAGTCAAACTCATAGATGCTAAGGCCCATCCAAAGCTACTGCCTGGAGCCCAGTACACGCTCTGTGAACTGGGTGCTGGCTGCCACGTTCATACAGTAGAACCTCGTGAACGTGGAGGGCGTCGACCAAGATGCTGCTGTGCAAATCTCGGACAAGGTCGCGCCTCGCCACAAAGCCCATGAGGCCGCAATGCCCCGAGTCGAGTGTGCCCGCACCCCTGACGGGGCTGGCTTGCCTGCCTGTCTATATGCCTCCTGGATGGTTTCCACTACCCAGTGAGAGAGCCTAGCCTTCGAGACTGGCTTCCCGAGGCAGTTATGTCTATAACAAACGAACAGTTGGTCCGTTGCCCTGAGGTCCTGTGTCCGCCGATGGTACGTCCTCAGGGCCCTGAGGGGGCATAACAGAACCTGCCCGCCCGATCCCCCTCCTCCTTGTGAGGGGTCGAGCGGGCGCAACTCAAGGGACTGACTGGCTCGAGACCCAGACCAGACCTTAGGGTGAAATGCCGGGTTCGGTCGCAACACCACCCCCGCCTCGTCGGGTAAGAAGCGGCAGCACTCCTCATGCACTGACAGGGCATGTAGCTCACCTATTCTTTTTGCGGTTGCCATTGCCAGCAAAAATGCGGTCTTGCGGGAGAGCCATTCCAGCGCCACCGTTTCCAGGGGCTCGAACGGCCCGTGCCGCAAGGCCGACAGTACCACTTCCAGATCCCATGGGGGGGCTGTCGGCCTACCCTGCGAGGGATGAGACCTTGTGGCGCCTTTAAGGAACTGATTAATCAGGTCGCAGCAACCATCTGCCAGTTTCCGGGGCCCAACCCGGTTCGCCTTTATGGCCGCCACCATGCCCCTCAAGGTCGTGGGAGACTTGCCTGCCTCCAACATTCCCTGGAGAAACGAGAGGATGTCGCAAGCCCCACAAAAGAGGGGATCCACCTGCCTCGCAGTGCACCATACTTGGAAATTACCCCAGCGGTATGCGTACGCCCTCCTGTAGATGGAGCCCGGGCTTCCTGCAGAGTCCCAACTACCGATGGAGGCAACCCCATGGCTAGGAACTCGGCCCTCTCAGGGGCCAGGCCTAGAGCTTGAGTCCCTGGGGAAAGGGATGAAAATGCGACCCGTGGCCCAGGCCGTAGCGTAACGGTCTGGGCACCGGACTGGTGATCCAGTCGCGGTGTGCCGCGGGTTCGACTCCCGGACCCGACACGGCCTTTACCGCATGTCATCCCCCCATCTCTCTCCCGTTTCCTGTCAGCCTACTGTCTGTCCCTTCAAAAATCAATAAAAGGCGTAAGCCGCAAAAAAAAAAAAAAAAGAAAAAAAAAAAAAAAAAGAAAATGCGACCCGTGGGCCTGAGACAGGAGGTCCCGACGCACCGGGAGCTCCCAGGGCCGGCCTTGAAGGAGGGGAGCAATTGCCGAAAACCAGAACATGTGGGGCCAATTGGGGGCCACCAGGATGAGGCTCACCTCCTCCGCCTGAACCCTCTGGAGGAGCGGATGTAGGAGGACGAAGGGAGGGAAGGCGTAAAGGAGACCTTTCGGCCACTGATGTGCCATCGCATCCGTGCCCAGGGGAGGGTCGTCCCTCCCCACGGAAAAAAAGAGCGGACAATGTGTCGACTCTCTGGAAGCGAACAGATCGACCACGGCGGTGCCGAATCGATTCCAGATCTCGTGCACCACCTGCGGCTGCAGTCTCCATTCCCCACGGGGGGGTCCCCCTCGGGAGAGCTGATCTGCAGCCACATTCTCCTGGCCCGGCACATACATCGCTCTCAGGGACCTGAGCCGCGGGTGCGCCCATTCCCATATCGTCCGAGCTAGGCTGCAGAGGCGAGGGGAGCCCAAGCCCCCCTGCCTGTTGACATAAGCTGCCGCTGCTGTGCTGTCGGTTCTCACCAGGACATGGCGGCCCCTTAGTCCTGTCTGGAAGCGTCAAAGCGCCAGATAGATTGCCCGCAGTTCCAGGAGGTTGATGTGCTGAGACGACCAAGGCGCCTGCCACATCCCACTGACACCGTTGCCGTTGTGGACTGCCCCCCAGCCTGTCAGCGAGGCGTCGGAGGACACCAACTGACGACGCAGTACCGGACCCAGCGCATTGCCCTTCGTCAGAGTGGCCGGCTGTTCCCACCAACGGAGGGCCACTCGCAGCCTGCGTGTCACCAATACAATGGCCTGCAGGTCTCTCTGAGGGCAAAAGCCCAGACCGAGCAGACAACGTTGTACTGGCCGCATATTCAGCAGTGCCAGGGGCACGATGTGTACTGTGGCCGCCATAAGCCCCAACAGGCGAAGACATAGTCTCCAGGTCACCCTGGCCCCCAGCCAAAACTGGGACAAGCAGTCCCTGATGGCGGCCTGTCTCACCGGAGTGAGGGACAAGGTCCCCGCCCTGGCATCCAAACACATGCCCAGGAACTCCATGGACTGTGACGGCTGGAGCTTGCTCTTCTTCTCGTTGAGGCGCAGGCCCAGGTGCCCCAGATGCTGCAGGAGCCGGGCCACGTTGTCGTGGCACTGCCCCTCTGAGCGGGCACACACCAGCCAGTCGTCCAAATAGTTCAGGATGCGAAGGCCCTCTTCCCGCAGAGGTCCCAGGACTGCGTCCATGCACCTCGTAAAGGTGCGGGGGGCTAGTGAGATTCCGAACGGTAGGACACAGAACTCGAAGATTCTTCCGTCGAAGGCGAACCTGAGATATCGTCTGTGTCCTTCCCATATCGGAATCTGGAAATACGCATCCTCCAGGTCGATTGATGCGAACCAATCTCCTGGCAGGATGGCCTGTCGGACCCTCGGCACCGTCAACATCCTGCAGCGCAGGGGTCTCAAATACTTGTTGAGCCCCCGTAAATCCAAGATTGGCCTCAGCCTCCCATCCTTTTTGGGGATGAGGAAGTATCGGGAGTAGAAACCCGCCTGCTGAGTGGCCTGCGGCATCACTCTGATGGCCCTCTTCACCAGGAGAGTGGTGCTCTCTGCTGCTAAAACCTTCCTGTGTTTCACGTCTGCTACCACTGTGACAGTGACAGACCGTGTCCGTGGGGGCGAACGCAGGAACTGCAGCCGATACCCCTGGGTCATGGTGGAAATCACCCAGGGGTCCGCCCCAATTGTCCCCCAGAACAATGTCTGTTCCGGGGGCAAGAGGGGGCTGAGCCCCCCCCCACCGTCAGGAGCGCGAATGGGGCGCACGGGGCGCTCTGCCCCGCCCCCGCCTCTGGCCTCGGCCGGGCCCCCCACGCCGGGTGGAGTCCAACTGGCCCCTTAGGTCCCCTGGAGCGTCGTAAGTTGGTCGGGGTGGCCCTGCCCGGGGGGTCGTGACCCGCCGGCCGCGGCCCCTCTGGATAACCCCCGACACCTCTCTAGCACACTTGCGGGCCTCCTGGGCCTGCTGGAGCAATGTCATGGCACTCGGCCCGAACATGGCCGATGGAACCACGGGTAGCTCCGTCAGACACTTCCTGTCAGCCGGTTCGAGCTTCGACTGCGACAGCCAGAGGTGGCGCCTTGCCACGCAGAGCGAGGCAAGCGCCCTGCCCGATGCCACCGTTTGCTGCTTCACTATTTTGGCCAGAAGCGCAGACACCTGTTGCAACTCCACAGTGGGGTCGGGACCCCCGCTGTCCAGCTGTCTAGCCAGACCGCGTTGGTACAGGGCCAGGATCGATGCTGCATTGGCTAGTTGACCCTGAACTGACAAGACTCCATGCACTCTGGTCAGCATGGTGTCCATGGCCTTGGTGTTTCTTGTGGCACAGGCTGGTTGCCCCAGAACCGATGTGGCGGGGGCGATCAAGGCCCCCAAGGCCCGATCCAAGGTCAGTGGTGGGCCACAGCCAATCCTCTCCGGACCTTCCACGTTCGCCAGCTTTCTAACTAGGCCTGGCCAGTGGTACTGCTCCGTCGGCTTCTTAAACTGCTGGAGCACTAAGTCCTCCACATCTGGAAGCAAGGGCACCAAGAGGGAGTGCGGCTGGTCCCCCGCTTCGTCGTCGAACCGGGAGGTTCTCTGTGCCAGCCCTGAGGGCAGCTCCACATCCAAGGCCCGTGCGGCCCGAGCCATGATCTCAAGATCGGAGGAGGGGTACTGCTCTTGTTCCTGCTCCTCCTCCGCCTGTGCCTCCTGCCCCTCCTGCCAGGGGGGGAGGCCTTCTTCCTCGAGGTCCTCGGGGTCATCGGGGTCATCCCCCACAACATCAACATCCTCCTCCTCAGACCCACCCTCCAGGTGCACCTCCTCCTGGCCTACGATGGCAGCAAGGTGCTGTGGAGCCGGTGGGGCCGATATTGTGGCCGTAGGTCGCCGCAGAGTTATAAGGCGCCGTAGAGTCGGAGGAGCCACCACTATGGCTGCCGGGCGCCGTGGGGTTGTTGGATTTAAAGGGGGTGGTGGGGCTGACGAAGCTGTGGCTGACGGCGGTTGCCTCTGCCGCTGGTCGCCCCCAACGGCAGTCTTCAGCCGCTTGGCCTGATGCTGCTGGGCTAAATTAGCCTCTACCGGTACCAGAGAGAAAGACCGAGCCCTGGCCTCCCTTACTCTAGCCGGCAGGATGAAGCAGTTCATGCAGAATGCCTTGTCCAAATTGGCCATGTGTGCATGGTCCAGACCCAAGCACAGCATGCACCTATCATGGCCGTCCTCCATGGGCATTTTCACCCCACACACCGAACAGGTGTGCACTTGACTGGCCATGTTTACTGTTTCCCCTATGTACCTAAATATATATATAGCTATGTGTTATAATTTATATCTATATGTTCATATACATATGATATATATCTATCTACTTATTTGTTTACACAGACAAGTATAGACGTGTATTATAACTGTATATATTTAATGTATCTATATATATATAAATACATGAATGTATAGCTATTTATTTATTTAGTACCTGGGTGGGTATATATAGATGTGTATCACAGTATACAATCTTCTATACCTATATATCTATAAGTGTGTCTAAAACCACTTATATTCTAGACAACCTGGCAACCAGCCTCCACGACGAGTGTGGGTGACAGCCCCCTCCCCCCCACGCCGACGTGATGACGTCAACGCGGAAGTCGGGAGTTTGTTATTGTTTTTTTCACTCTATCGTGTGGTCTGGCCTGTATACACTGTATACTAACAGCCGCGATGGTCAACCGGGAGGTTCGCCGACGGAGTCGGTTCCGCTCCGGGTCCCAGCGCTTATGCCGCCAGGGAGGGACCAAGGATCTACCAACCTAGTTGGCTTCACGCTTGGACCCTTTGGCCGCACCGAGCGCCGACCCAAGGTTTCCCCCAACTAGCAGGTTTCACCGAGGGTTGGACGCGCGGACCGAGCGCCGTCTCCGAGGTTTCCCCCAACTGGCAGGTTTCACCACGGAGCGGTCGCACAGACAAGCTGAGGCTTTCCTCCGCAATACAGAGTCTGCGCTCAGATTGTTGCTGTTGTTGTCGTTGCTGTTGCGCTACGCGGCGCCCAGAGAGGAGTCGCCAAGACCGGCTCTCTTCTTACCAAAGGCAAGTGGGCTGTGTGCCACGCAGCTGTTCTAATATTGTTGTTTTTTCTGATGCGTTTCCAAACTGCTGAGATAGCCTATACGTCTG
Organism: Protomyctophum parallelum; assembly: GCF_964188405.1. Classification (NCBI taxonomy): domain Eukaryota; kingdom Metazoa; phylum Chordata; class Actinopteri; order Myctophiformes; family Myctophidae; genus Protomyctophum; species Protomyctophum parallelum. The sequence continues at coordinate 49,168,289 of NC_139709.1, read as the reverse complement.
TCTCGTGGAAATCAAAAGATCGAAGTGGCTCTGCACAGATGGGGCTTAAGTAGCCCGCTGATTAGAATCTGGGCAGGGCCACCATAGAAGATGTGTCTTAAAGAGATATCCATGTACACTGCCCCGTGGGGTCAGTTCCCGTACATATTGAATAATATGTAGTGGAGAGCCAGTCTCGAACACGATAGAGAACAGTCATGCTGCTTCATCATGTAAACATATTCAACTACAATTCTCTACGACACATGCAACAATTTGATGGAGGCCAAACCATCTTGTAAATAACACAACAATGTGTGGAACAAAAATTAACATCTCAATATATATATATTTTTTTATATATATTTTTTTGCGGCTTACGCCTTTTATTGATTTTTGAAGGGACAGACAGTAGGCTGACAGGAAACGGGAGAGAGATGGGGGGATGACATGCAGTAAAGGCCGTGTCGGGTCCGGGAGTCGAACCCGCGGCACACTGCGACTGGATTACCAGTCCGGTGCCCAGACCGTTACGCTACGGCCTGGGCCTAACATCTCAATATTGAATGTACTTAAAAGCCTTAAGTTAAAAACACTAGAGGTGTAAATAAACTAAGCTTTCAAATGCAGTCTCTGTTCTGAGATGAGAGATTCAGCACCATGGACAGAGCAGAATTGTGTTCACTGTGAGGATTTCACAGAACTTTATTTTTAATTTCATCATTACAGCAAGGTCTGTTCCATGTTGAAAAGCTCATTCCAGTTGAACTTATTTTAACATACTAATATGAATAAGTCAGACCACAGAGTCTACTGATGACTTTAAAACACATCAACCTGGATCAAATAGCACACGGCAACACAGGTCTTATAGTTTTTCAGGTAGTCCTCTCAGGGCATTTTCAGAGCATTCCTTGCCAGAGGTGTGTGCATAGTTTAGAGATCAAAGTCAAAGTCGTACGATTTGTCACACACCTAAGTGAAATTTGTTCCCCGCATTTGACCCATCTCTTGGAGCGGTGAGTCGCAGCCAAGGAGCGGTGAGCTGCAGCCAAGCTGGGGAATGATTTGATTAGTTGATTTAACCCCCCAATCCAACCCTTTGATGCTGAATGCCAAGCAGGGAGGCGTTGGGTCCCATTTCTACAGTCTTTGGTATGAGACAGCCGAGGCTCGCACCCCGACCTCCCAGTTTCAGGGCACACACTCTAGCCACAAGGCCACTATCTGGTCAAAGACAGAAATGGATTCATAAAAAGTAAAATCATGATTATCCGAAGTAGGGAAGACAGACATTCAGTCTTTCCTGACTTCAATCTGGCTGGCACTGCCCTTAGTGTGTGCAGTGAGATCACTTATTTGGGCCATATTATCTCTGATGGTCTTTCAGATGACAAGGACGTCTATAGACAGCGACGCAAGCTGTATGCCCAAGCGAACATGCTGTGTCACAAATTTAGCATGTGCTCGGTAGGCCTACCAGTGAAGATATCGCTCTTTAGATCCGTTTGTACACCGCTGTATACTGCACACCTTTGGTGCCGCTACAGAGAAAGCAGCATCAGACGACTCACAGTGGCCTATAATGACTGTATGAGGCTGCTGCTGAGAGTGCCAAGAAGCTCCAGTGCTAGCCAGATGTTTGTTAGTGTCCGGTACCTACTGTACCTGCTCTGCTGTGCTATATATACTGTACGTAACCTTATGTACAGGTTCATGTGTAGGGCATCTGAGTCAATAAATGACATCATCGCTGTAATAACGGACCCTTTGAAAGCTTTAGTTACTAGTTACTTTGTTGATATTGATTATTATTACACAACATACATTACCCACTTCAGCCCTACAGTAGATACATTTCGACCATTTGAAAATAGCCGATCAATAAACTCACAATGCTTTGCGATGAAATGTATTGTGAGCTTGTAGATCGGTTATTTTCAAAAGATTTTTAGACATTTCTACATATGAAAATATGTGAAACGGGACATGCATAATGACTACTTTCTACTTTAAGAACATTTTGAATTCCTGAATTTTACAGTATTTCTACATTGCAGTACTTTTACCTAAGTAATAATGTGAGCACTTTTTCCACCACTCTTTTGACTTTTCAGCTTCACCCAGGGACACTTTGAACCATATGGGACCTTCGGCTTCCCAGGCGGGCTCTCGAACCATTCAGCTATGGCCGCCGAACGTGCTTCGAGGAATGACCAACAGACCCAGGTCAGTGAAGGGTCCTGGACATCACTATATGCTTCAAAGTGAGGCTCTACTAAGTACTCAACCCAGTACTTTAGTCAAAGTATAGATAGGCCTACTCCTGTTGAAACATTAAACTATATGAATGTTGCTCAGTCAAATTTGAAGTAGGTGCTTTTAAAAATGCTATTATTGTTTTTATTTATTTTTCCCATCAAACATTTCAAACATAAGATTAGTCTATTCTATCATTGTTTGTCTTTAAATGTCTTGATGAATTGAATACACAGTACCTTGATGGGAACAAGCCCTGGGGGATTATTTGGGTTATCCTTTTAGCATTCTTTTGTTAACAAAGTATTCAATCAATCAAAACAAGTCACACCAGGGGCCACATATCAGGGATCACAGAGCAGGAGTGATATCTGTCATGTGACCTTTGTATTGATCTAAAGGTTAAATCACCAGTTCTAGCACTGCATGTTCTAAGACAATGGTAACGGTCTCATCAGCTTCTTATCCGAGTTCATCACACGTTTTACCATTAACTATGTGTCGTGTGAATTACTCAGGTGGCTTCAGACCTGTGCAACTCAGAGCTGTATGCAGGGCAAGAATTTCGTATTGGCCCAAAGTATTGTACTAACAATTAACATTGTGGTTGTAATATTTGTTAGATTGAATGATTTGACTGATTGCTTGATTGATTGAATACTTTATTAACAGTTTGCAGAAAAAAAGCACAGGAAAGTACAGTTCAAGACAATATCTGCTAAGAGGATCTATAACTCAAGATATCCATGGCTTGTTTCCATTTAGGTCCTTCATATTCAATTCCTAGATGTTACATTACCATTTAGTTACATGAAATTCACTCATAGAAACAGCGACTCATTTTCAAAGCCAACCACATGTATTCATGTATCCGTTACAGAAGGCTACAAGTCAAATACAAAAAAGATAAAGAGATAACAGAAAATTCTACATCATTATTGGATGAAATTATACATCATTTGGTCATTTATATATTGTAATAATAATGAATAATAATACAATTTAGCAAAATAACTTGATTTGTCTACACAATTTGTATTATGGCTCTTTAACATCAAATACAAAGTTACATCACATGATGTCAGAATTAAGTATTCATATACAACCTAATAAACCAAATGCAGCCCCAGTATAAAGTATCACACAAATAAAACCGGTAAACCAAAACCACCATTTCCCCCGTATACCACATAGCTAATAGTTGCCTGTTGCCGGTGGTAAACGTAAAAGCTCTTTTTCGTGATGCCACTATTGCAGGGTTTCTTACTTTCTTCCAAACATGACAGCTCCCTTCATAATTGCCTGCTGGGCCAACACAGGGCACAGTACTTTGCACCGAGCACCAAACTGCTTGGTAATGTGTTTGCGTAGAATCTCACTTTCAGCATAACCTCCCACTAACAGAAGGTAGTCAATGCTGAGATGCTTTTTAAAGATTTCTTCCAGACTTTTAGTGATGCCACTCAGGCTTTCATCAAAAAAAGATCTCATCTTTTCTTTTGAGAGAACGATCGACCCATCGTCCCAGCTGACACCTTGCATATTCTCGAAGTTCTTTATTGGTTGCTCTTTCTGAGCGAACATTGCTAAGTGAAAAGGACAGGAGATCGTTGCAGCCTCATCCACACTCTTAAAGACAATGAAGTTATACATCAGCGTTTGAAGGTCACTGGGATACATTTTTTCAAAGTTATTCCAGAGATTTTCAGAGAATATTTCTTTCAGGAAACTTTTAAAGTTGTTGGTAACCTGCTCCCCTCCCATATCATTACCAGAGGCCGTGTGCAGCTCTTTTAGGGCTCCTCCAGCCAATACTTCATGCACCGTGATGTTAACGGTACCACCTGTAACACAACAATGTTAGGCTTTAAAATATGAACGTTTTATATGGATAAAAAGTGGAGAACAGAGGAAGAATGTAGTGAAATTGCATACATTTAAACATAAGGATTTTTTGCCGTATATTTTAACTGTAAATAAAACAAATGTACAGATGAGTATTACTTTGTCTTACACACATGCGCGCACGCACTCTCTCGCGCGCACACACACACACACACACACACACACACACACACACACACACACACACACACACACACACACACACACACACACACACACACACACACACACACACACACACACACTATAATATCACAGTACAACATACCTCCACAATCAGCAACAATGTATCTTGTTCCAGGTTTTTGTTGTAGGGTGTACTTAGCATTTGTTGAGTTCTCACCAACAAAACCATTTGATTGCAGCTGTTTACACCAGATGGAGGCTGCTTCTGGCTCCAATGTGATGAACAATTTGTTCATGCCAGCCTGGAAGGAAGGAAGGAAGGAAATAAAGAAATTTATTTTAATTTAGTTTTTATACTGATATTGATGACATCAGGGATCTCCATATATGGGCTTAATTTTGACAGCAGGTCGCATATAGTATGATATGATCTCTGATTTATTATCATCCCTGATGATGTCAGATGTCATGAGACCTATGTCATAGTGATGTCACAAGACCTGGGCACAATATACTGTATGGGGCTTTCCCAATTTTGAGTAACAAAAAACGCAAGGTTTCATAGTTAACTAATCAAACAAAGACAAAGTAGACAAACTAAATAAAGAAATAAAGAAAATAATCGTCATACAGTACAGGTCCTAATATGATATAAAATGTGGTTCCAACTGTCTACTCACTGACTGTATTGTATTGTATTGTATGCTGATTAGCACCATTTAATATCACTATAGAAAGTTAGAAATTAAAACAACATCAAGTAGGTTAATTTAAACTGTTTCCATTGGTTAAAAAGGGAGATCATGTGGAGATTGCCAACATATTTTTACAGCTGTGCTTCCTACCAACCAGAAACTTAAAGTTACTGAATCATCGTCATTAAGAAGCATCAACAGGGGATATGAGTTTGTAAAACTTGATAAATAATATTGGTAACCTGTGTCCAAAATGATTAACTGTAGTATATTCCCACATAATATACAGGTATGCATAAAAGTACCAGTTACATTTAATGAACAACGTAAACAATTTTCATTTCATAATGTTTCTGGGGAGTTAGGTATTAAGTTAAAATATATCAGCTGATGTTTTGGGTTTCGAGAGGCCAATAATGATTTTTCCAGTTAATAATCATTTTGATCATCATCATCTATGTAATAACAACATGGAATTACCTCAGTTGCTGCTTTTCTCATGAACTGTTTTGCGGAAGCATCCCAAATAGCAGGAACAGTCAGAACCCAGGTGAAGTCAGAAGCAGTGAAGGTTCGTCCAAATGTGTTTCCAATGGTTTTCAGTGCATGGTCCTTCAGGTAGCGTAGACTTTCTGTGAAGACTTTCAGGGCTCTCATTCTTTTGCCATTTACGGCTGTAATCATTAACTCCTCGCTGAGTTCCTGTTGAATTATTTAAATGCATGTTGTTGATAAATAACATACACACACACACACACACACACACACACACACACACACACACACACACACACACACACACACACACACACACACACACACACACACACACACTGTATAATGTTTGAACACATTTCTATCCTAAATAATTGCAAATCAACAATATCATAGACTTACCCTTCTGTAGAGTTCCATCTTAAAGTTTTCAAAGAGAAGTGTTTTCTTTGCTTTTGCATTCCCCTTTCTAATGTATTCCCTTTTAGCTTCATAACCAAACTTGATGAATTGCTCATTTTCATCAAATAGAACACATGTAGGCGTCTTTGAGGTTGTCAGCCCCTCTCCTTGTCTCCATTGTGAAAGCATGGGATCATTGCCTCTGATAAGAAAGGCGTACCCACTGTAAGCAGTACCAAAGTCTATTGCTACTATAAATGCATCACCCATATTATAAATCTGAGTAAAGCTAGCCCAAGACAACACGACTGAAATAAACACACCAAATACGGTCCCAGTTTTTATAGCATGAGCATCCTTCAGTATGTCACTAAGCCCCACCCTTTGGTATTAAGTTGCAAACGGAACAGTTCATTGGTGCAGCCAGGTGATGGGGGTGCAGGCTACCTGATACAAATCTTTGAAAGGGATGTTGGTCATAAAGAAGAATAGCCTATGTATAAGAATAAGAAATATGGTAATATGCAACTGATTTTATCACTATACTCAGACTTGGACTTGAGTCACAAATTTGATGACTTTAAATATTGTCATTAAATGTCCCCCCACAATTCAGTGTGTAACCCCTGGTATATGCAATACGTCGATTTAATACTTAAGTATTCAATTAAATTCAATGTTAATACATTTATGAACAAGATTAACAGTAGGAGGCCTAGTGCAACTGCAGTCAAATGTTATACCGAAAAGATACCACAAAAAGGGCTTGTTTTCATTTTGGTCCAGGTACTCAATTAATCAGTAAGACATCCTACGATACACTCCCATGTCATTTCCTGCTGGGTTGGGTTCTGGATCAAAAATGTAAACTTCAACAGTAGTGTGGGTCCTTCTGTGAAGGAACCCACAGTAACAACAGACAGTGCTACAAGTAGAAAATATAATACAATCTGCACACCAGTATGATGCTCCCAATGTGGAAATAATAATTGTGGAAAAACTGGAAATGTATCATGTATGTTTAGTTCTGATACTAACGGCCTATTCATACTCCAGTTTTAGGTGTATAATGCACAGTATACATATGCTGCAGCCTTCTATGCTATGTACATTTATACATTGTCAGGTTTATGTGTTTTTTTTCGTCTTTTTCTTTATGTCCTTAACCCCACCCCCTTCTTCTTCTGTGGAAAAACAATATGTTGGGAATAGGGCTGTCAATCGATTAAAATATTTAATCTGATTAATCGCATGATTGTCCATAGTTAACTGTGATTAATCGCAAATTAATCGCATATTTCTTATCCGCTGTAAATATACCTTAAATCAGTGGTTTTCAAGATTTTTCTTATCAAGGCCCATTATTTATTCTGCATTTGAGCCACGGACCACCATTTGATGACATTTAGCCTTCCAGACCCAAACTAAAGAACTGTATTGATGTTGGCCAATGGTACCATTACTAGAGATAACAGGCCATGTTGATCAAAATAACATGTTTTCTAAGTTTTCTAATTGTGTAGACTTAAATTAACTTAAGTAATTCAGCTGTTTAACAATTATACAAATCTTCAGTGTAAAATTGCCATGCATCTCTCAACCATTCTGTCAAACTTCACAGTGCGTTAATCGCGCATTTAAAAAAATAGTGCCGTTAAAAGGATTGTGAGTTAACTAGTTAATAGTGCGTTAACTTTGACAGCCCTAGTTGGGAACTATGCACAAAAACTAAACCCACTCTTTACTTTGTATAAATCTGTGATGTGACAATGAAGCTGATTCTGGTTCTGACGCTCCAGAGCACTGCAATTTACGTACAAAATGCAGGATCAGAGTAAATGTCACTAACTAGTCAACAACACAATGTGTTGTTGTAAATGTTCACATGAAAAATGCAATTTGGTGCTGGAGGGGTGAGCTTGGACTAGGGGGTGAGGTACACCTTAGTGATACAAGGAGAAAGGATTGCAAGTCCTGAGTGCAAGTGTAGTCCTGACTGAGAGGTGAGGTCAGAGGTCATTCCCCAACTTGGAGGCCAGAGTAATGATGCTGCAGGAACCAAAGTGAAACCTGCAAACTACCATGTTAACACAGACGTAAAGGCAACACAGAGTAGGAACAGAGAGGAGACCGCTAGGCCTGAGGCTGAGGTGTTTCAGTGGTAACAGACCAGTGGTATTAATTAGTGGCATCATTTTCATATTGCAATACATTATAGGCATACAACTCTGACATACAGCTCTGAAGCCATCTGAGGAATTCACAAAGTTTCACCTGTTGATTAAGTCAGATGAGAAGCTGATGAGACAGTTACCATTGTCTTAGAACAGTGCTAGAACTGATCCAACCTTTAGAACAAGTATTGTTCCTGTGGCACAGCGTTGCTCCAATCAATTGCAGCCCCTGATGTGGCCCCCTGGTGTGACTTTTTTGATTGAGTAATTTAACAGATTGCAAAAAAGCACAATGGAACGGATTTATTCAAAATAATGCTAAAAGGATAACCCGAATAAGCCCTCAGGGCTAGTTTCCACTTGTTCATTAAGGTCCTGTGTATTTAATTCAGCGAGACATTTAAGGACAAACAATCTCAGGTTCAAAATGTGTGATATGAAAAATAAATGTACCTTTAAATCCTTAAGCATTAAAAAAAAACACCTACTTCAAATTTGACTGAGCAACTTTCATTTGTAATTAAGTAATGCATCACCAGGAGTATACTTTGACTAAAGCACTGGGTTGAGTACTCTGTAGAGCCTCAGTCACTTTAACATATACCCCCCCCCCCCCCCCCACCCCTCTTCCCCTCACTGTTTGTTTTTTCCCAGTTCACCTCCTTTTATGGTGATTTCCTGTTTTTTGTTATATAGAAGTGTATATTTGTACGTCTCTAAATGTTCTGATGAATTGAAAACAGTGGACCCTATTGTAAACAAGTGTAATGCTTTATGGTGTCGTCCACAGTTAACAGTTTTTGTATTGAGTTGTGCTTGAAATGTACTGTAATTCTGCAAACTGTTAATAAATACTTCAATCAATCAATCAATCAAAACCTGTAGTAATGTCCAGGACCCTTCACTAACCTGGTTCTATTGCAGTGGTGTAACTAACGAGCCAGCAATGGGCCCCTGTCCAGTGTGGTCCCAAAAAGAGACATGAATAAATGTGATTAATTGGCTTTGCAAATGAGTCTCTGTTTAGGTGAGTGAATTTCATGTAACACTAAATGGTAATGTAACATCTGACAGGCCGCATGCACGGCTGCACGCATACGCCTGGGTGACGGCAGACTGCTGGGCGAGTGCTGGCGCTTTGGCATGGGGGGGTCAGATCAACATATGGAATGAATTCTGTACTGGCCATATACAGTATTTTACAGTGTTTTAAGTATAGGGTTTTTAAAAATGTTTAAATATACATTTATTTTTCATATCACACATTTTTAACATGAGATTGTTTGTCTTTAAATAATACACAGGACCTTACTGAACAAGTGGAAACTAGAGGGCTTATTCAGGTTATCCCTTTAGTATTATTTTGAATAAATCTGTTCCATTGTGATTTTTTTTTGTCAATCTGTAAAATTATTCAATCAATCAAAATAAGTCACACCAGGCCCCACAACAGGGGCTGCAATTGATTGGAGCAACGGTGTTCTAAAGGTTGGATCATGAGTTCTAGCACTGTTCTAAGACAATGGTAACTGTCTCATCAGCTACTCATCTGACTGAATCAACAGGCAACAGGGTAATAACAGAGGTAATGGGTTTAAATCTGGTCCGTAGTAAAAGTAAGACAATTAATTAAAATTGAAAATGATTAGTAGTAATAGTAGTTGTTGTTTACAACTACTTGTTTACTTTACACTACTGTCTAATGTCTATACTAGTGATAGTTTTATAAATTAACTAATGTTAACCCAAGGCCACAAGAGGGCAGCAGTTTATTTTTCTCCTCATTCCTCGGTGGTGATCTGTGAATTTTAAGAAACCAATATCAAATATGACATGTACAGTAGGCTACACCATTTTAGAGAATCCACCTTAAGTACATTTTGTATAGCACATTTCATACCAGGAAACAAAACTAAATCTGCTTTACAGTAAATTCAAAGACTTCCACAAACATATAATATATGTTCTATATAGATTGGTACCCTGCCTGATTGATTGATTGATTCATTGATTGATTGATTGATTGATTCATTGAACTTTCTATTCAGTTTGTAGAGTGGTACAGTATGGTCAATAAAAAAACTGTTACGAGGATAAACCAGATAAAGCCCTGAGGTGAGGCGTGCATGCATCTGCCTGGGTGACTGCAGACTGCTGGGCGAGCCCTGGCAATTTGGGATGCAGATCAACATATGGAATATATTCTGTACTGGCCATATATGAAGCTATCTTGAGTCTACATGGTTTGATGAGGTTGTCAGATCAACATATGGAATGTGAATATGATCACAAACCTGCATCCTTACACCTGGGAAAAACTGAATCCATTCTCTTCGGATCAAATAGTAATCTCAGCAAGGCTGATGGCTTCTTGGTTAGAGTGGGTGACAATATTATCACACGAAAAGATTAAATTACCTACCTAGGTTCCATCCTGGAGGCCAAACTGGTCAGGCTCCTACTTGGCCTCACCCCCGAACCCACCTCACCCCTGCCCACTTTGACAGGCTGGGATGGCTTAGGGTCGACGACAGAGTACAGCATCTTGCAATGGGTCTGGTCCACAAGATTCCATACACCACCAAGATACCCATGTACCTGTCTAAATACTTCCTTAATGTAAACGAAGTCCACACTCCACACCCACAACACCAATTTTACAATTTACAATTTAGGCATTTAGCAGACGCTCTTAATCCAGAGCGACTTACATTTAAGCAAGAACAAAAGCATGGGAATACATCACATAAAAGCATTTATCATGAAACATGCGTAAGCTAAGAAAGTAACAGTGGAATATCTATATAATGAAACTCTGGGTTACTTTAGTAACCTCAGTTTATCAAGCGAATCGAGCGAGAGAATCGCCTAAGGGTGGCGCCATTTCCATGGTGCCAACACAGAATAAATCCATATACTCACGAAACAATACTGATTGGGTCGTGCAGCTGTCTGTCACGACTGTGGCTGCAAGCTCCGCCCAGAGCCTATAAAGCAGCACACAGCCGGAAGACGTCATTCCTATCAACCAGTCCTTTTTCTGTGCTCTTTCTAAGCAAGAAGGGTAGTAAGGGCGATTCTCTCGCTCGATTCGCTTGATAAACTGAGGTTACTAAAGTAACCCAGAGTTTATCTAAGCTCATATCGCTCAAGAATCGCCTAAGGGTGTACATAAACCCCCCGTATCACTACCACCAGTTGAAAAGGAGGCCCGACCCGGGATCCCTCCCCCAGCAGTCCCCTGCCCGTGGGGAGAAGGAAAGGCAAGGAGGCTATCTGGACCACAGGCCCAGTAGACAAGAACCTATCTAAGGAGCTAGCCAGCGTAGACTGTCTAAGCACTCAGACGCGGGCTGATGGTTCCCCATCTTATATGCCCTAGGATCTATCTCCTGAAGTGCGCGTGTGTGACCGTTGTTCCCAACTGTCCCATCACATAGCGGCAGCTCCCGGAACGGCGTGAGCAATTCCAAAAGATGCCACGTCCAAGTTGTAGTACGTGGCGAAAGTCGAAGGGGACGACCAACTCGCCGCCGTACACACATCCTGAAGTGAGGCTCCCTTCGCAAGGGCCCAGGATGCAGACATGCCCCTCGTAGAGTGAGCCCGCAAACCCTCCGGGGGTTGTGCTCCTCTTTCGGCATAAGTCAACTGTATGGCTTCCACAACCCATTGTGAAAGTCTCACCTCGGTTATGGGAGTCCCTCTTCTCTGAGGGTCCCATGCAACAAACAACTGACTGCCCTTCCTAAAGGCAGCAGTCCTGTTCACATACAGTTTCAGTGCCCTGACAGGACAGAGACTGTTCAGTCTCTCGTCCTCCGCCGATGCGAACGGGGGCGCCGGGGCGGGTGGAAAACCGCCAAATCTACCGGAGCACATCCGGAAGGAAAATTCTTAGGCAGGAACGACAGGTTCGGCCTGAGCGAAAACCCTGTTATCGTTCCCACTGAACCTCATGCAGCTTGAGCTCACTGAGAGCGCATGCATGTCACTAGATCGCTTCGCTGTAGCCAAGGCGACCAGCAGGGCGGTCTTTAGTGAGAGAAATTTCAAACCCACTGTGTCCAGTGGTTCGAAGGGGGCTCTTGACAGAGCGTGTAGCACCAAAGTCAGGTCCCAGGACGGAGCTAAGGATCTAGATACCGGCCGAGCACGCTTGACACCCCTCATGAACTGACGAATCAATAAGTTCTCACTTATTGGTCTGTTGTCCATACCCACATGGTAGGCCGAACGGCCGCCAGGTTGAGTTTGACCGAGGAGTTCCCCAAGTTTCTATCCAACAATTCCTGCAGGAAGGTTAGGATAAGAACCACCGAGGCTTGAAAAGGAACCACCCGTTCCGGCCTCGCAGCACACCAGCGCACAAACACGTTCCAAGCCGTGTTGTACCGCTGTCTAGTTGAAGGGGCCCTGGCTCCCAAAATCGTCCCAATGAGTCTAGGGGGCAAGCCTGTGGCTACTAGGGTCGACCCTTCACCGGCCATACCCAGAGATCTAGGTCCTGCGGGCGCGGGTGGAATATCTCGTGACCCGCCTGGGTAAGCAGATCCCTCCATAGAGGGAGCTGCCAGGGCCGGTCGTAGAGGAGGGGACAGATGTCCTGCCTCCAGGATCCTCGGGCTGGCGCCACTAGGAGCACGCTCGAGCCCTGAGCCCTCACCCTGGCTAAGGTGAAGGGAATCAACTCCAGTGGAGGAAAAGCATAGAGTAGGCCCTGAGGCCACCGATGTGCCATCGCGTCCAGTCCCAACGTCGGTGAGCCTGTCAGGGAGAAGAAGAGTGGACACTCCTCGTTCCCGCCTGCAGCGAACAGGTCTGCCACCGGTGTCCCGAACCTGTCCCAGATCTGTTCCACTACACCCGGGTGTAGGGACCAGTTGCTGTAGCGGAGGGGACCTCTGGACAACAGGTCTGCACCCGCGTTCAGAAGTCCCGGGACGTGGCAGGCTGTCAGTGACAGAAGACGTCTGTCGCACCAAGTCGAAAGCCTGTATGCCAACGTGTGCAGGCGTAGGGACCTCAGTCCACCCTGCCTGTTGATGTAGCACATCGTTGTCGTGTTGTCGGTACGGACGAGGACATGACAACCCCCTATGAGCGGCTCGAACGCTTGCAGCGCGAGGAAGACCGCTAGGAGTTCCAGATAATTGATGTGGGCGGACCTCAAGGTTCCATCCCATATCCCTCTGGCTGACCTGCCTTCGTGGGTGGCCCCCCACCCACTCAGGCTCGCGTCCGTAGTGACGACCTTCCTGGTCAACGGTAGACCAAGGGGGACTCCCTCCGTCAGGATCCGTCTGTCCGACCACCATCTCAGGGCGAGCGTGCATTCCCCGGGGATTGTCACTCGCCGCGAGAGGAATCTGGTGGGCACCCGTAGAGACCTCAACCAGCGCTGAAAGGGTCTCATGTGGAGTCTGCCCAACCGCACCGGAGAGATGGCCGATGCCATCAGTCCCGCCATACGTAGGCAGATCCTGAGTGGCAGTCTGTGTCCTCTCTGGAACAGGGCCACGCACTTCAGGAAGGCGTCGATCCTCTCCGGGCTCAACCGAGCCGTGAAGGAGACTGAATCCAGTGCTATGCCTATGAAGTTGATCGACTGGGCGGGCACCATAACACTCTTCTCGTGATTTATGGTGAACCCTAGGGAGGACATATGGGACACCACCCGAGTGGTGTTCCATAGTGCCTCCTGTGGCGAGCCTGCGCTCAGAAGCCAGTCGTCGATGTAGCTTGCTACACGTAGACCTGGTCGCCGCAGAGGGGCCAGAGCCGTCTCGGTGCATTTGACGAACACCCTGGGGCTCAGGGACATCCCAGAGGGGAGAACCGTGTACTCGTACACCTTCCCCTTGAAACCGAACCTCAGGAACTTCCTGTGAGGTGGGTAGATAGGGATGTGAAAGTAGGCGTCTTTCAGGTCTATAGATGTGAACCAGTCGTTCAGGCGTATAGAGCGCACAAGAGACTTGGCTGTCGCGTGAGTAAGACCCGCTGCAACTCTGGCTCAGGGGTACCTCTCTGACAGCCTTCTTCTACAGCAGAGTTGATCTCCTGCTGGAGAACCTGACCCGCCTCGCCGCGTGCATCGGAGTAGAGGACTTCTCCGAATGCAGGGGGTCTCATAGCGAACTGGAGCCTGTAACCTCTCGCTATGGTGCGGAGAACCCAAGGAGACGCTCCGCACAGTTCCCACTGTGTCAGGCGACGCGCAAGGGGGTTCTCCATCGCCAGGGGAGCGCGCTGGCGCCCCCTGGTGGACCAGAGAAAATTTCGGCATGACCCGTCCTGCCAGTGGCGTTTAGGCCCGCCACAAGGCCAAGGTCCCGCCCCACTGTCGGAGAGCCCGGGGGCTACTCCTGGCAGTGGGTTCATGTCCCCCCGATGTTGTTGTCGTTGTTTTGTTTTAATGGCGTGAAGGCCTTCATTACAGGAAATAAAAACAGGTACAACATTGGAAACAACAACATGTCGATGATCGGCCGCACCCGTGGTGATGCTCCGCATCGTGAGCCCCCGCCTCTTCCTGGGCGGTCTGAGTGTGAGAAGAACACTCAAATCCAGGCTCGGGGGGGGGGGGGGGGGGGAGGGGAGACGTCTGGTCTCGTCTCCCCTGGGATGGGGACGGTGTCACTTGCTCTGTGGCTCCCCACGGCCTCTGCCCTGGCCTCGTCTGGGGCCATGGGGCGGGCGGCCGTGGCCACGCCCAGCCGGGCGTCTGTCACGGTTGGGGGTGTCGGCCGAGGCACCGGACGGTGCCAGCTGGCCTCCTGCCCTCTCCTGGTGGGGCTTGGAGCCAGAGCGGCCACCCCTACCACCGCTGGTGTGTTGGGGTTGGCGTGCGGAGGGAGCTCTTGGAGGAGCTCGCTGTCCGTCGTCCACCTTGAAAAGCAGCCTATCTAGAATGCTAAGCATGCTAGGGTGGCATCGGCCATCCAACGAGGTTGCTACTCCCGACCTCAAAAGGTTAGCTAAACAGTTTAACAACCCTAGCTTCACAATGTACATACCTGTAATGTTGAGGGACGCAGTCGGTAGTCGAGGGTCGCTGGGGAACCACGTCGAGTGAGACTCGTGCCTTTGGCCGCTGCGTGAAGTAGTAGCAGCGGTAGTTGTCGGTGGAGGCCTAGGACTGCATCCGACATCTCGTTGTCGCAACCACCCGGCTCGGGGGAGCCTCGTCGGTGGGCCGACGAGATCCCGCTGGAGGGAGAGCAGCACCCAGAGCCAGCCGGCGAGGCCTGGCTGATGTCTTGGGTCTGGCTCCACAGGCCTGTTTACCAGTGTGGTGAAGAGCGTGTGGAGCTTGTTGTTGGCGGTCCGAGCCGCCTTCCTGGCAGGGGAGGAGCCCAGGAAGGACTCGTCATGGTGTCTCTGAGACGCGTCAAGGTTGACGGGTCTGGAGAGAGAGGACGAGGTGGTGGGCCTAGGCCTCGAGGTTTGGGGCTGGTCGGGACAGCCGGGCTCGGAGGTGTCGACCAGGGACCTGTCTTGGTGACTCTTGACGCGTGAGATGCGTCAGCTTTTCTCCCCGTCTGCGAAGCAGAAGCAGCAGGGGTAGAGACCAGAGGTCTCGAGAGCCTGGCGAGCATGCTCTAGACCCAGGCAAACCATGCAGCGAGAGTGACTGTCCTCAGGGGACAGCAGGTTGCTGCAGTTGCATGAGAAAATTCCCGGTGGCGTTCCTCCTCGGGAACCCGGGAGGGCTGTTGTCACCCCTGCTGAAGGTCCTCCTGGGTCTGGTTGTGCTGTGTAGCGTCACCGCCAGTAGCCATGTTGCCTAGTGTAGTTTTCCAACTGTCCACTGAGGTGTAATAGGGCTAGAAAACTAACCAGGGTCTTCCGACACAGGGAAGAGTCTTGTAGGTCAAGCACAGTTGTAGCTTAAAGAAGGAACTAGAAGCACTTCTCCTTTAAGTTATAATATAAAATTATAAAAGAAGAAAAGTGGTGGTGGAGTAGAAGAGTAGGACTCGTGGTGCTCCACTGAAAATCAGCTGTCTAAACAGAGAGGACCACGTTGTGAAACTGTGGTGGCCAGAGAGGCTGTTTAGTTGCGTGAAGAAAAGGCGCCGGACTACGGGAAGGCCGCAAAGCCTGGGGCTCGCGTAGCGCGGCCGTCGGGCTGGTGCTGTTTAGGTCTGACGACACAGAGCGATGCGGCGGTTCGTTGGGTAGTGCGGGTTAGGTAGAGCAGGCCCGTGGCCTTCGATAGCAAAAACAACCGTGCCAAAAGGAAGCTAGAGAAGCTGTAGTTAACGCCTGACGGCTGGAAACTAGCTAGTGTCTAGCGGAGCTAAAAGGCTATAGCTGCGTTAGCGGGAGCTAGCTAACCTAGGAAGGCTAGCGAAGCTGCGGCTGGATAGCAAGCTAGCGTCGTAACCCGGCTACGGTGGTTGCTTGTTGTTGGTGACGCTAAAATCAACGCCTAGCGGCAGAGGATTAGCTAGAAACACCGGTAGCAAGCGAAACAGCGTTGCAGCTTGCTGCTTATGCGGGTTGTCTGTTGCCAGGGTTCTGTTGAAGTTGCGACTGAAACATACCCACTGAGGGTCCTCCTGGGTCTGGTTGTGCTGTGTAGCGTCACCGCCAGTAGCCATGTTGCCTAGTTTAGTTTTCCAACTGTCCACTGAGGTGTAGTAAAGGCTAGAAACTAACCAGGGTCTTCCGACACATGGAAGAGTCTTGTAGGTCAAGCGCAGTGTAGACGCAGCTAGAAATATATATATACATATATAATATATATATATATATATATATATATAATAAACATATTTAATACATGTTAAATGTATATCCAATATATTTAATAAATAGCTACAGGACCACAAACAACAAACCATAGATTGCATATTACATATATAATATATATATATATATATATATATATATATATATATATATATATAATAAACATAATACATGTTAAATATATATCCAATATATTTAATAAATAGCTACAGGACCACAACAACAAACCATAGCTTGCAGCAGCTGGTATTCCCAGGCGGTCTGCCATCCAGGTAATAACCAGGCCGGACCCTGCTTAGCTTCCGAGATCAACAGTAGCTAGAGGCAACAGGAGTAGCAACAGGAGTAGCCGCTAGAGGAGGCTAGAGGTAGCTAGAAAGGCTGCTAAAGGCAGCTAGCTAGTAGCTAGGGTCTTCTACCAATCTAGCCGTGGGCCGTGAGGCCGTATGGAAGCCTGTGATCGCGTGGAGCGGGGGCTTCCGAGCCGACGGGGTCTTGCGACACAACGTAGTGAGAAAGAGCGTGGTTCAGCGCGGGCTGAGGGAGTCTGTAAAACTGCGTGGTAGCTAGTAGGGTCCCTAACAGTTTCCGAAGGCTTTAGCAGCAGAGAAAACAAGGGAAAAAGAGCTAACAAGCTGGGGTTGCAAAACGGAGGCTTAACAACTCACCGTAGCAGAGCAGCGCAGGTTGACTTCCGCGGATCGCTTCTTTCCGACGAGCGGCTGTCTCGTCCATTGTCGGCTGGCTCTTGTCCAAGGGCCAGGCAAAGCTTCGCGGCTAACGTGAGGTCTTCCGACGCTGGTTAGCCTAAGCGAAGAGCTAAGCTAGCGTTTGTCAACGCTAATAGAGCTATGTTCAAGAGGCCTCTCGGCACTGCTTGAAAAAGTCCTAGAAACTTACCTAGTTTCTTTTTCTGTGTTCGTGAGTGTAAGACCACCGGGTTTCCACCGCGAATTCCAGGGTACAAGTGAAGCACTCGTCCAGGGGGAATAATAGTCTCAACGGAGTTATGGAAGTGGTAGTCTTAGAAAATACATCTGTGTTAGCGCAGAAAAAGGCAGGAATGACGTCTTCCGGCTGTGTGCTGCTTTATAGGCTCTGGGCGGAGCTTGCAGCCACAGTCGTGACAGACAGCTGCACGACCCAATCAGTATTGTTTCGTGAGTATATGGATTTATTCTGTGTTGGCACCATGGAAATGGCGCCACCCTTAGGCGATTCTTGAGCGAGATGAGCTTAGATAAACTATACATACACTATACATATAAACTATACATATTTACTACTATGCTATACATATGTACTATGGCATGCTATGACTATATACAATACAATTATAGTGCTGTCTACATAGCATGCTATAAGTCTGTGTCAAATGCTATCTAAGCCAACAGAAATGCTATCTAAGGGGTTAGGGTAAGTGCTATGGGCCATGATGGAGTCTTAAAAGGTGGGTTTTCAGGCTACGGCGGAAGATTGGGAGTGATGCTGCAGTTCTGACTGCAATGGGAAGTGCATTCCACAGTTTTGGAGCCAGAAGGGAGAAGAGTTTGGGACGTGTGGAGCGTTGTCCCGGCGTTTTTAGTGAGGGTACTTCCAGCTTCCCTGCGTTGGCAACACCAGAGGGAGTGCAACAAACCATGTACAACCCAGATTCGGCACAAACAAGGGACTTCTATTTCCCCTCACTGTATATGTTTCTTTTCCCTTTTTGCTTCCTGTTCTGTTCTTTAACTATATAGAAGTGTCTATTTGTACGTCTCTAAATGTTTTGATGAATTGAACATGGTGGACCCTGTTGTCGTCCACTCACAGTTAACAGTCTTTGTATTGAGTTTGTGCTTGAAATGTACTGTAATTCTGCAAACTGTTAATAAATATTTAAATCAATCAATCAATCAATCAATCAATGTCTACAGCCTGACTACAGGTCAGCTCCATATATGGAGATCTAAGGGTGTGTGTGTGTGTGTGTGTGTGTGTGTGTGTGTGTGTGTGTGTGTGTGTGTGTGTGTGTGTGTGTGTGTGTGTGGGTGTGTGCGTGTGTGTGTGTGTGTGCGCGCGCGCACGTGCGCCAATGTGTGATATAATCAAACTTGCATGTGTGCCCGTGCAACATGTGAGTGAGCGAGAGAGAGACAGACAGACATAATACTAAAAGAGGGTGTGTGTGTGTGTGTGTGTGTGTGTGTCCATGTGTGAGTTAAGATGTTTTTTCTGTCATTGATAAGAACTTCAGTATCTCTCATAGCGCGGCACCGAGTGCCACACTACGAGCTTGTAGGTCTGCTATTTTTGAAAAATCGTGAAAGTGTGGTGCAAATCTTTGAATATATATTCTGTCAGAGCGATCGTTTTTAACTCAATCTTTGCTTCATGGGGGGTCCCTGGAACAACATATTTTCAGATGGGGGTCAAAGGCCAAATACATATATTTTTGGGGTCCTTGACATGAAAAACTTTAAGAATGACTGACATAGAAACAGGCTTTTCAGAAAACTGTCAGGATTTAGAAGACATTTGCAGAAATGTCTTGAGGTCTAAATGGGTTAAGAGCGTACCGGACCGTATCTCCATGATATGATCTACTGCACCACGGATATGTCAACATGAAGTCATAGTTCTCTCTTTTTGTATCTTTTTGTCATCAGTTTCCTCCTTTAAGTGAAAGAAAAGTATAGTGTCAAAATATCTTTTGTATATTCGGTTTCAAAACAGGCCGTATGCGGGTACACATGATTACAGGGGTGACGTGACATTGTAATTGGCTGGCAATATTAGTGGGAGGGGCCTATGTAAGCGACTGTGGCAACCACACTTTGAAAAATTGCGACCTTTCTATAGTTAGTTCTCTGTTCTTAGTAGATTTTTGTTCCAAAGTTGTTTTAAGTGTATTTAACCGATGCAAACAGTGAAATATTGTCATAATTCAAGTCTTTTTTGTCTAACCAAAGTATGTCAGCCGTGGGTTAATCTACAAGCCCAGAGCACGCACTTCCAGAAGTTCTGCCACTCTCAAAAAAATGTTATTTTGTCTGGGGAATTGAGTCAAATACGCTACCACTATACTACGAGGTGAACTTTGATCTGATCAACTAGTCATGTAACTAGTCTCTGTATGAACTTACCTTTATTTGTACTTTCTGTTAGAAAACACACTCACACACATAAACCACACTGGCTTGTTGTAGATGCAGCTCTTGAAAAGTCATACTGGGCAAGTGCGCATGCATGTCCTGTCCTCCATTTTAATGCCAGACATAATCAGCAGAAGGGAACAGGCTGCAGTAGAGCTGTGAAGTCTGGTTTTAGAGCAGATCTAAATGTATCCCTAAAATGTTGAGCGAACTTTGATCTGTTCAAGTAGTCAAACCTTGTGATTAGAGGATTAGCAACTGTGTGTGTGTGTGTGTGTGTGTGTGTGTGTGTGTGTGTGTGTGTGTGTGTGTGTGTGTGTGTGTGTGTGTGTGTGTGTGTGTGTGTGTGTGTGCGTGCGCGTGCGTGCATGCGTGTGTGTGTGTGTCTGTGTGTGTGTGTGTGCACGTGTGCGTGTGCCTGTGTTCTCATGTACGTCCACCACTGTCCTCCAACTGTCCTCTGTCCTCAGTGTCCCCTCTCTGTCCTCTCTCTCCATCACTCTCTCTCAAGTCTGGCATGGTGTAAATATGTGTCGACATCTTACAACATCTTACAACATCTTACGACATCTTACAACAACTAAAATGATCAGCTCAACAAGATCTATACCACCATTGCTGAAAAAGTGAAAATAGTTTAAATATGTGCCTGAGGGGGCAAATGCACTTGGAATGGGAAATAGAGGGGGAGAAATCTAACAGTGTTTTTGTTTTTAATTTGTAATGCTACAGACATTTTGTGCACAGCAACACTGTTGAAAACAGAAATATTGCATTGTGAGTTTGAGCTTACAGGCCCCTTTTGTCAATCAATCAAGTCACCTAACTCAAGTGGCATATTCCAAAAATACTTTTTTATATGTTTAAATTAAATATTCTTTAGGGACATGTCCTGTGATCTATACCTGTACAGCCTTTGTGATCTACTGGTAGATCGCAATCTACCTTTTGGGCAGCCTGGATGAGAGTGACTGTATATTCTTCTCTTGTATTGATTATCTATATTGTGGTGGATATGCAGTGCACACACAGGACAGTTCATAATTACATGTATAATTAACTGCATTCTTGCCCATGTTTAATATGGTTGTTCCTCTTACTATAGGCAGCATTTTCCTTTAATGCAATGCATAGTGTGTTACCTTTAAGAGTGAAGAAACACACCTCCAAGGTGTTGACGTATTTACCTCTGCGACAAGTTTTGTGTTGTTCATTCTATGTCTGATTAAACGGAGTGCCACCATCGTTGGCTTTTCCAAGAGGAATAAATCTCCTTCTTTTCTCTGCCTACACCGGCACTCACTTATTAGCACTTTGAGATTCATACAAATTTAAAGTGCATTATGTATAAAATCCATTATTATAATTATCATTATTACATGATTACTATAAACCATGGGTCTGTGACGTGGGAGTACTGTGTAAAAAGTTACAGCGGCGGATGAGGCGGTATCACTGGGGCTACGTGAACTGGCAGAGTTGGGTGACTCCCCCATCAGAGGAGGAGGAGCCAAGCAGTGTTCGAGCACCTCTATAGGAGAAACTGACCTTTTTCATGTCTAAATAAGGCCCGTTTGTTGTGTTTCCTCCTCCTGACACATAGCAGCAGGTTGTCATTGTTACAGAGACGTGAAGTTCATTCTTACATCATCTGAGTTCCCCTCTCGCTTAAGAAATGCTGCAGCGAGAAGGTTTTAGGATGTGGCGAGCACATATATCTCATGCAAGTCACCGTCGTCACGTGTATACTGTCCTCAATAATGAAAATTTTCTTCTATTGAACTGAAAAAAGCATATACTGGACACGCATGTCCTCCCAGTTCAGCCTTTTAATACCAGACATAATGTATACATAATAGACACTGCCATGCTTCATTTTATGAGCACTATTTAGTGTTGTGAGTTAATTTAGAAAATTGGGGCTGCTGGCTATTTAGAGCAGGGGTATGGAGTTACATTTGTCTCTTTATTAACCAAACAAAAGAAAAATTAACCAAACAAAAGAAAAACATTTGAGAGAGAAAAAATCTAAACAGAACAAAAAACTATTTTTAATTCAAACAAATTAAAAACGCAATCAAAAAATATATTTGCAAGCAAAAAAAAAAAAGATTTGAAAGAAAAGAAAAAAGAATTGAGAACAAAACTTTTTTTTTTTTTTTTTTTTTTTTTAATAAAATAAAAATTTAAAATTAAACTACATAAAACAAAATACTTACTAAATGTTTGGGTAATAATAATATGTGTTGTGCTAAATAAAATGTTTTTAATGTTTTTTTTTCCTTCGTTTGCGAATGAAAGTTTTTTTTTTCTCATTGCAAAACGCCTTCTCTCTCAAAACCTATGTCTTTGGTCTCGATTTTTTTTTTCTCTCTCAAAACCTATGTCTTTGGTCTCGATTTTTTTTTTCTCTCTCTTGGATTATTTGTGTGAGGGGTGAAAGTTCAGAAGGCGGGTCCTACGCTGAAAAGATGTAAGACACCTCTTCATTGGCCACTGTCTTAAACCCTTGCTTAGGGTTCAAATCTCAACTGTTTTGGACGGGGGTGGGCTCGTTGGAATCGTGTCGCCCCCCTGGGGGCGTCTTTGGGGGGCTCAAGGTTCAGGGACCCCCAGGGACCCCCTGGGACCCCCCAGGGACCCCCAAATGGTAACTCTGTCATTTCTCAACCGTTTTTGACGGGGGTGGGCTTGTTGTGATTGTGTCGCCCCCCTGGGGGCGTCTTTGTGGGTCTCAAGGTTCAGGGACCCCCAGGGACTCCCCGGGACCCCCCAGGGACCCCCAATGGTAACTCTGTCATTTCTCAACTGTTTTGGACGGGGGTGGGCTCGTTGGAATCGTGTCGCCCCCCTGGGGGCGTCTTTAGGGGGCCCAAGGTTCAGGGACCCCCAGGGACCCCCCGGGACCACCCAGGGACCCCCAAATGGTAACTGTCATTTCTCAACTGTTTTGGACGGGGGTGGTCTCGTTGGAATCGTGTTGCCCCCCTGGGGCCGTCTTTAGGGGGCTCAAGGTTCAGGGACCCCGAGGGACCCCCCGGGACCCCCCAGGGACCCCCAAATGGTAACTCTGTCATTTCTCAACTGTTTTGGACGGGGGTGGGCTCGTTGGAATCGTGTCGCCCCCCTGGGGGCGTCTTTGTGGGTCTCAAGGTTCAGGGACCCCCAGGGACCACCCAGGGACCCCCAAATGGTAACTCTGTCATTTCTCAACTGTTTTGGACGGGGGTGGGCTCGTTGGAATCGTGTCGCCCCCCTCGGGCCGTCTTTAGGGGGCTCAAGGTTCAGGGACCCCCCAGGGACCCCCAAATGGTAACTCTGTCATTTCTCAACCGTTTTGGACGGCGGTGGGCTCGTTGGAATCGTGTCGCCCCCCTGGGGGCGTCTTTAGGGGGCTCAAGGTTCAGGGACCCCCAGGGACCCCCCGGGACCACCCAGGGACCCCCAAATGGTAACTCTGTCATTTCTCAACTGTTTTGTACGGGGGTGGGCTCGTTGGAATCGTGTCGCCCCCCTGGGGGCGTCTTTAGGGGGCTCAAGGTTCAGGGACCCCCCAGGGACCCCCAAATGGTAACTCTGTCATTTCTCAACCGTTTTTGACGGGGGTGGGCTCGTTGTGATTGTGTCGCCCCCCTGGGGGCGTCTTTAGGGGGCTCAAGGTTCAGGGACCCCGAGGGACCCCCTGGGACCCCCCAGGGACCCCCAAATGGTAACTCTGTCATTTCTCAACTGTTTTGGACGGCGGTGGGCTCTTTGGAATCGTGTCGCCCCCCCCTGGTGGCGTTCTCAAGGTTTTGGAGGTTCGGGGACCCCCCGGGACCCCCCCAGGGACCCCCAAATGGTAACTCTGTCATTTCTCAACCGTTTTTGACGGCTCGTTGTGATTGTGTCACCCCCCTGGGGGCGTCTTTGGGGGTCTCAAGGTTCAGGGACCCCCAGGGACCCCCCAGGGACCCCCAAATGGTAACTCTGTAATTTCTCAAAGTGTGTGAGAGAGAGAGCTATAGTAAGAAGAATATGCAGATGAATATAAATGGTTCTCTCTGTCTCTCCCTCCCATCAATAAAGATCTATCATAAAAATGTCAAGAGTTACCATGTGAAAGTCCCCAGGGGTCCCCGAACTTCCAAAACCCTGATAATGCGCCCAGAGAGGCAACACGATTCCAACGAGCCCACCCCCGTCCAAAACGGTTGAGAAATGACATAATTACCATTTGGGGGTCCCTGGGGGTCCCGGGGGGGTCCCCGAACCTACAAAACCCTGAGAACGCCCCCAGGGGGGCGACACGATTCCAACGAGCCCACCCCTGTCCAAAATGGTTGAGAAATGACAGAGTTACCATTTGGGGGTCCCTGGGTGGTCCCGGGGGGGTCCCTGAACCTTGAGACCCCTAAAGACGCCCCCAGGGGGGCGACACAATCACAACGAGCCCACCCCCGTCAAAAACGGTTGAGAAATGACAGAGTTACCATTTGGGGGTCCCTGGGTGGTCCCTGGGGGTCCCTGAACCTTGAGACCCACAAAGACGCCCCCAGGGGGGCGACACGATTCCAACGAGCCCACCCCCGTCCAAAACAGTTGAGAAATGACAGAGTTACCATTTGGGGGTCCCTGGGGGGTCACGGGGGGTCCCTCGGGGTCCCTGAACCTTGAGCCCCCTAAAGACGGCCCCAGGGGGGCAACACGATTCCAACGAGCCCACCCCCGTCCAAAACAGTTGAGAAATGACAGTTACCATTGGGGGTCCCTGGGGGGTCCCGGGGAGTCCCTGGGGGTCCCTGAACCTTGAGACCCACAAAGACGCCCCCAGGGGGGCGACACAATCACAACAAGCCCACCCCCGTCAAAAACGGTTGAGAAATGACAGAGTTACCATTTGGGGGTCCCTGGGGGGTCCCAGGGGGTCCCTGGGGGTCCCTGAACCTTGAGCCCCCCAAAGACGCCCCCAGGGGGGCGACACGATTCCAACGAGCCCACCCCCGTCCAAAACAGTTGAGATTTGCACCCTAAGCAAGCGTTTAAGACAGTGGCCAATGAAGAGGTGTCTTACATCTTTTCAGCGTAGGACCCGCCTTCTGAACTTTCACCCCTCACACAAATAATCCAAGAGAGAGAAAAAAAAAATCGAGACCAAAGACATAGGTTTTGAGAGAGAAAAAAAAAATCGAGACCAAAGACATAGGTTTTGAGAGAGAAGGCGTTTTGCAATGAGAAAAAAAAAACTTTCATTCGCAAACGAAGGAAAAAAAACATTAAAAACATTTTATTTAGCACAACACATATTATTATTACCCAAACATTTGGTAAGTATTTTGTTTTATGTAGTTTAATTTTAAATTTTTATTTTATATATAAAAAAAAAAAAAAAGAAATTAAAAGTTTTGTTCTCAATTATTTTTTCTTTTCTTTCAAATCTTTTTTTTTGTTGCTTGCAAATATATTTTTTTATTGCGTTTTTAATTTGTTTGAATTAAAAATAGTTTTTTGTTCTGTTTAGATTTTTTCTCTCTCAAATGTTTTTCTTTTGTTTGGTTAATTTTTCTTTTGTTTGGTTAATAAAGAGACAAATGTAACTCCATACAGGGGCTAATGAATTCTGGTTTCATTAGGTGTTCTCAACTCAAAAGACTTCAGAGCATGATCGGTGCAAACAAAAAAGGACCCAAAAATATCAAATTAAGTCACTCACAAATGCATGTATACCACTTTAAATAACGTACAGAAGTCGAAGGAAGCGAGCTTCCTCAGTGTTTCTGAGACATATGGGGCTGTGAAATCTGGTTTTAAAACATGGCGAACACATGCACGTCACACTTAGTGTGTGAAGTGTGAACACTAGAATCTCTTAGGCTTTTTAACAGGTTAATAAGCCATAAATCACCAGGGCTTTATCTATATCTCTGATAGTAGGCTAATCATCACTTAGTCACTCACTATACAGTTTTCACTATACAGTTTTCACTATACAGTAGCCTATAGAGCTTTTCTTCAGTAAAAGTCTCCCCGTCCTTCCACCTCTTAAATAAACAGAAAATACATGTTCGGGTGAGTTGCCATTTTTCAACCAATCAGGAGAGCGTAACAGCTTTTGCAGTTCCAATTTTGTCTAATTTCTTTGTGTCACCACTTTCACCAACTCTAGTTTAATCAGTAGAATTGTTAAATAAAGAGTTGAATAATGCTCTTGTCAAGTAAAGTTTTATTAAAAGCTTTCATAAAAACAGGGTTAAAATACAGCTACATAATATTGCACTACTAACTTTCTCTACAGCGGCTAGAGCCGCTAGACCAAAATCAGCTTCATCAAAAATAGCAGCTAGAAGTACCTTGTGACGCGTTGTGAACTATTTTTGAAGACTATTTTCTCAGAATGTTCACCTATTATGACTATAATAATAATAATAATAATAAAAATGGTTCATGTGGTTAAAGACTAACAATACGAATATAAGAAGATCAAAAATACATATGAGCGAACAAGCAAAAACAAATGGCATATATAGCAAAATAGAATGACATAATTTAGAACTTATTGGATTTTTTCTTTTAGCAAATAAAATTATATGACCCACAAACATATACTCTTTTCATTTAATGAAGGGGATGCCTGGCTTTTTGGCCAGACCAGTCCGCGGAAGGCAAAAGATATATTTCAAAAGGCAGATTGGCGTCTGGCCACTGCAAGGCTAAACAGAAGGAAGGCACAGAGGTCTAAAACCCAGTTCGTCACATGTCCGACACATGCAGTTGCAACTTGCAACCAGTTGTAACAAATTGCAGTGGTCTGACTCTGAATTGACCCGTAGCAGGTAGGCACAATTTTGGTTGTGACTAGTTCAATTGCGAAGTGGACTGGGCTTTAGCCTTTCATGATCAGAGGTCATTCTTGTGACTATCGGGACACTGAACCCCGAATTGCTCCCGATGTGCAGGTTGGTGCCTTTGCATGGTTTTCCCCCGGCATCGATGTGTGAATGGGTGAATGTAATGCGTAAAGCGCCTGTAAAGCGCCTTGGATAAAGGCACTATATAAAAATACAAATGTACCATTTGTAGATAATCTATTTAAAAAAGGATAATAAAAAAATGAATAAAAATAAAACGTTTAGGACATTTCCAACCCAACATCCTGCATGATCCTGCCCTCAGGGCTCTATTCTTGGTCCTCCTACATTTTCTTTCTACATCAAATCGCTTCATCGAAATAGAACTACTCTGACTGGGGTCGCCCAGGGCTCTAACATTTTCATGTCTAGTCAAGGACCCCCAAATGTACAGTATGTAATTGATATGTATTTGACCCCCATCTAAAGGTCTTTATGTCAGAGACCCCCGAGACGTTTTTGTAAAAGTCAAAATAATAAATGTGTAGATTTTTCTAAAATGTACAAAAAATAGCCAAACTACAATTATTTTAAAAATAAATTATCTGGCGACCCACTGGAACCGCACCAATGACTCCTAGGGGCCCCCACACCACACTTTGAGAACTTCTGCACTATCTTCACTGTGAAAATAGCTGATCTACAAGCTCACAATGCATCGTAATGTGACATGCTGGGGGCTTGTAGATCTTCTATTTTCGCAGAATGTTCGTCTCCAGAATAGGGTCACTAGGGTTCAAGTTGTGAAAGCCAAATGAATAACATGCTTAAAGCATCATAGTTGGTGGTTTGTGTTAAAGTGGTTATAAGGTAGCTTAAACAGTTTGTATTTCAAGATAAAACGTTTGAGTTTTTAACATTTTCACTACTAATTACTACTGTAGCATCAGAACACTGAACTGCAGTTTCATCAATGAAGTGAAAACAAACATCACTTCTCACAGATTGAGCGTCCTGTACCTAAACATTCCACATTAAACCATGTTCCAGGGTCAGGCCTGTGATCGTAGGCTGCACAGTTCTCATCATTACGAGGATATCCATTGCCCCAGTACCTGCACAATAAACAATGTATTTATTTAACCCACATCCACTCAGTCACTCAAATAAAGGTACTTTGATAGACTTTGATTACAATGAAAACGTGTCAAATGTCTCACTCTGTTGTCAGTGGTGTTCCATCCACCCACGTCCAGCTGCCCTGAGTCCTGGTCAGACCAATCCATGATCTATAAGACCCCCCTGCAGTCCTCAATCCTCTGAGGAATACCTGTTTATTTGTACATAATTGAATCATAATTAATTGTATTCAATACACTTCTTCACTATACGCGCGCACACACACACACACACACACACACACACACACACACACACACACACACACACACACACACACACACACACGCACGCAAGCGCACACGCACACGCACACGCACACGCACACGCACACACAAAACCTAACCTGCTCTTCTCCACTGTTAATGACCACCAGATCAGCTCCTTGACTCAGACATTCGTCTCTATTTTCCTGCCATGTTTTCCCTCCAGTAGTTCTGTAGTAACAGCTGCATCCAAACTTCGTCCATCCACTGGGACACGGCTTGTCTAAAAACATCAAACAGGAGATTTACTCATGGATTGTACTGAAAATCAATTCTAACACATATAGTTGTAATAATAATAGTAGTCAGATATGTAGTGGAGTGGAGGGTAGAACTATTCATCTACTTTATCAATGGTGTTTTCTACTCAGTTAGAGTATTTCAAGTTTGTGAAAGGCCTACTTTATACTATTACACTTCACTACTTCTCAGAGGCAAATATTGTATTTAGTTTTGACTCCACTACATTGATGTATTTATTTTATTTCTACCATTATTTTGTATCTTCTCTCACCTGCTGGCTGTGTCTTCAGCTGGTTTACTTCACGTTGAAGCAGGTCCTTCTCCCGGTTCAGGTTGTTCAGTATATTTAGCTGGCTATTCTCCAGGGTCAGGGTATCGTTGGACTTAATTATGTTACTGGCTGAACCATCTGCAAGGACAGAAATGGATGACTGATCGTTATTTATCCACCAGGGGGGGGTGGTGCAGATGTGATTTTTTTCCTCATCCCCCCCCCCCCCCCCCCCCAGCCTCCAAATATTTTTTCGGGACCCCCCTCAGGAAGAATATATATGACACCCCCCCCCCCCATCCAAACACCATAGACTATATTTA
The DNA here is from genome assembly GCF_964188405.1 of Protomyctophum parallelum. NCBI lineage: Eukaryota > Metazoa > Chordata > Actinopteri > Myctophiformes > Myctophidae > Protomyctophum > Protomyctophum parallelum. The sequence continues at coordinate 49,139,248 of NC_139709.1, read as the reverse complement.
TTTTATATTCACACCAACAGTATAGCAGAATAAAGTAAACGCTGATCGTTTATTAGGCGGCGGCCGTCTGGGGTTTATTTGGTTCCATATCCGTCATTACATTATGGTCAACACTCAACACTGATGATATGCCATTGCATTCTTCCAACTAAAGACACGCTGATGACGCGACACAAATTTGTGAGCTTAGATTGGCTATTTTTTAGGTGAGCCTCGTGCGTAAAGTCATTCTATAGCCAAGCTGCCAAGGCAGTGGGCACCCCTCGCCTTAGCCCCATATGTGCCCTCTCCCTACGCTCATTCTGTAGCTCCGAGATGAGGTCACACACTGGGCCCCTCCCACCGCGTTTCAGAAACGGCGCAAGTTTCCGCAAACATCGTTTCTTATCCTTACCAGACCATTAATCCAAAACGTGTAGGGCCGATGCAGGTTTACACTAATTCAAATTTAGGATCGGCCCAGAAAATCCAACTCGCCATTTGAACTGAGCCCTTACATCCCGTCTTTTGTCAGTCGCTTCCATGTGTATCAAGGAAGTTTAAAAGCTTTAGCGCCTCCCCGGCGCCTCCCCTGGTCGAAAATTTCAAACCGACTTCAGTTCACTCGACATGCACGCGCACACGCACACTTCCTTGATAAACATGGAAGCGACTGACAAAAGACGGGACGTAAAGACTCAGTTCAAATGGCGAGTTGGATTTTCTGGGCCGATCCTAAGTTTGAATTAGTGTAAACCTGCATCGGCCCTACACGTTTTGGATTAATGGTCTGGTAAGGATAAGAAACGATGTTTGCTGAAACTTGCGCCGTTTCTGAAACGCGGTGGGAGGGGCCCAGTGTGTGACCTCATCTCGGAGCTACAGAATGAGCGTAGGGAGAGGGCACATATGGGGCTACCCTCGCCTCTGTGCCCAAGCCCAGGATGATGAAAATGAATGAATGCTAAATAAATATGTCACGCAGTCGCATACCATAATACTACAGCGTCATACTCCACAGAGAAAAGCACACACACACACACACACACACACACACACACACACACTTGACACTTCTCCTTTGGAATTCTAAATATCTACAGAAAGAAGAAGGTGGATGTGCAGCAACAGTTTCCCTGCTATCATGTCATGATCTCTCTAAAGTTACACAACACACAACTGTCCAGTTTTAACCATGTTAAATTAAGCAATATTACACGAGAGGGGGTCCTGATTGGATGAAGGCTGGGCCACCTAGCCAAAAACAACTGAACAACAGAAACCCTGTGTACCAATGGAGAAGTGCATTAATGACGTTAAACCACCCCCTCTTGTGTAATATTGCAATTATACAACAGTTACCCTTAAAGGAGAATTCCATGCTAGAAGACCTTTTTACCTCTCTTACCTTTCTCGTTACGTCCCCACCAAAGAGGTCCAGGTGTTTTTTTGTGCAAAAACTCCTTATTGGCTATTATTTCCCCTACCATAAGCCCTCAATGAATTGCATTGAATTGAATGGGGCTATGGGGTGTTGTGCTAATTCGCTAAATCATAAATAAGTAGTAAAGTGTGCCGCTTGGGATATTATTTACATTATGAAGAGAGGATATATACAAAAAAATAATAATATTGAGCAATGGAAATAAGCAAATTAGCACAACATTCACCATTCAATTCCCATTCAATTCAATGCAATTAATTTAGGGCTTATGGTAGGGGAAATAGCCAATAATGAGCTTTTGCACAAAATAACACCTGGACCTCTTTGGTGGGGACGTAACGACTACAAAGAAAGGTAAGAAAGCCTTTTAGTATGGAATTCCTCCTTTAAAACTAAGAAAATCGCTGAAAAAAACATGTTTTTTTTTACAGGTGTAGTCACTACGACCACAAATATCCCAAGAAACTAGCTATAGCCTAGCTACCGAGTTTGCTGCACTCTGGGAGAACAGAGCAGCTGAATTATTTGTTTTGATTAGGTGTGGAGTGGTGCTCGTTTGAACCACGTCTAGAAGGCTGTTTCAACCAATCAGATTGCTTCCTCGAAACGACCTGTTGTATAATAAAAGTTCAATAACAAATAAGGACACATTTTATTGAGCCGACAGGTTTTAGTCAAAATGACAACAAATATGTACAGGTGCGTCCGGTTTGTGCGTGTGTTGGTTCCAGGGCCGGACTAATAATTGACATTGATAATTATAGCCTTTTTAATGTCAAAGCATTGGTTCCCAAACCTTTTTATGTCAAGGACCCCCAAGTTGACACTATAATTAGTCCATGGACCCTCATGTGAAAGGATATGCCAGGGACCCCCATAAGAGGTTTTTACAGCTCTAGCAGTGATTCTCACCCAGTTTCACTTCAAGGACCCCCAGGTTGACATGCATTAGACTACGGACCCCCATTTCATTTAATTTGATTTGTTTCAGACAAACCACCTGTAGTTGCTCGAGTTGTGTCCAAAATATATTTTTATCACATCAAGGCTCATTTTCTTGTGGTGAGTACTTAATTCCCGCCTCCCCAACCTTAACTATCAAATGATCTGCTTAATATCATTGTTCTTGTTAGTACTTTCATTGGTTATATATTCATAAAATACACATACTACTCAATATGGCCACCCTATTTTCCATGTTATAGGTGAAACATTTTGTTTGTTGCTGTACATTCCTATAACCACCAATCTACGGCTCACAACTTGATGCATGACACTGAGTTGCCCTATTTTATCATGACAATGTTGTGATGAAGTGTATAAGATGTGGCATTAATTTATTAAAATGTTCAAATAATGATTAGATCCAGAGATGCAAGGTTTTTTTGTGCCGAAGTCAACGACATCCATTGGATTTATTGATTTCTAATTTCAACATTCTCTTCATTTTCAGTGACGTTGTGATGTTGAACTATCTAGTAGGTCCAAAATATTATAGAGAAAAACATCCACTTCATGGGCGAAATAGTCGTTTTTTGTGTATATATCCAAGCTGCCTTTGTACTTTTAAAAATGGGAATTCTCTTCTTATTCATTTAATTAGACGCCACGAGACCGTTGCCAATGGCAATCGATCAGCTGGTTGTACATTTAGCTGTCATCTATGCCCATGTAAAGATCTTGCCTCTGAAAGAGATTATTGGGCTCACATTAATGCACACCTGAAGAAAGCGGAAGTAGTGACTTGTGTGTTTTTGGGTTGCAACTATCAATCAAATATCTGTGGCATGTTTAAATCTCACAGGACCAGAAAACATTATTCTTATTCTTTATTAGATTTTAAACCAGGGATAGCTTGACTACTACCACAGCAGTTGACCAAGAAGCTGTAGAAAATGATGATGATGATGATGTAGGTGAGGCATGCTCTGATGTGCAACCAGATTGTAATATTGATGCCACAGGGGACCTTCCACAACAAATTGAGCACTCCTTTGCTGCAGCTTTATTGGAACTTGAATACGTTTCTCATGTACCAAGTACAACAATCAATGACTTTTTACAAGAGCTTCACCACTTAACCAGCTCTCTGTACATTCCCCTTACTGATAATGTTTTGGGTGAAGTTTTTGAGAAGCACAATCTCCAGGTTGACAGATCTATCACAAAGGAAATAGCCAGTACTTTGTGCACTGTTAACCCTATAAGTAAAGCTTTACAGAAAGGTGGCACTCTGAGTTCTGCACATCAACGTAAGGCTAACTTCAAAGTTGTTGAACCAGTTGAATATTTTTTGGATATTAGAACGAAGAGAACCTTTCAGTATGTTCCCATTCTAGAATCCCTGCAAGTGCTCTTGAATAGGAAAGATGTTTTGGAACTTGTAGTTGGTAATCACAGAACCCAGAGAGCAGAGGCAGAAACTTAAAATCTGTCTTTCAGGGATGGTGGACATTTTAAGCAAAATTATTTCTTCTCGGGAGAAGAGTTAAGGTTATCTATAGGGTTGTACCAGGATGAATATGAGGTATGTAACCCGTTGGGCACTTCCCGTAAAAAACACAAACTTTGTGGTGTATATTGGGTGCTCCGTAACCTACCCCAGAATCCAATTCCTCTTTGGACTCAATTTACTTGGCCATTTTATGCAAAACGGATGATATAAAGTGTTATGGCTTTAACAAAGTTTTAGAGCCACTGCTAAAGGACCTCAGGGCTTTGGAAGAAGAAGGAATATTTGTTTCAGAGTTGGGAAAAACTCTGAAAGGTACAGTTCAAACTTTGCAGCAGACAATTTGGGAACTCACTCACTTGCAGGCTTTGTTGTATGTTTCTCAGGGCATTATAGTTGCCGTTTTTGCATTGCCAGTAAGGAAGACTTCCGATCAAAAGAAGTGAGAGCAGGACAATTCAGCCTCAGAAGTAAAGAGCAACATGAGGATCATGTAAGGTCAGCTGAAGAGAGTGGCACTTCGTGTTTTGGAGTTACAAAAGCTTGTCCTTTGACCAAAGCTCTTTCTCATTTCCACGTCCTCACTGGGTACCCTCCTGACATTGCTCATGATATATTTGAGGGTGTTAATTGTACCTGTTGAACTTGCACGGTGTCTCAAAGTATTGATATCCAAGAAGTATATTACATTGGAGGGCTTAAATAAACGCATTCTGACCTTCTGCTATAAGTGGACTGATAAAACTAATAAGCCTCATATTGTGCCACTCAATCTTTCAAGCAGGAATTCCATAGGTGGTAATGCACATGAAAACTGGTGCCTGTTAAGATTGCTCCAGTTTCTGATTGGGACTAAGATTCCTGAGGGTGAGCCAGCATGGGAGGTTCTGATGGATTTAAAAGAGATTATGGAGCTTGTTGTTGCTCCAGTCCACAATGAGGAGTCAATTGCTTACCTTGATTGCAAAATCTCAGAGCACAGACAAAGATATAAGGAGCTGTATTTGTGCGAAAAATTATTTTTGAGCGAATGCGCTTTGCTTTTCTCCCAATTACTCAATTTTTCGAACTTCAATTTTCTCCTAATTTCTAAAAAAAAAGTCATATAGCGGCGAAGCCCTTGGCTTTTTGAAAAACAAATTATGGAGACTTATGAAGAAGTGGCTGTGATTAACAGCACTAACTTAACAAACATGTCCGCTCCTTTTAAAGGAAGCGTGGAGGCCTTCCTCCACAGGCCTGAGACTGGGGCAGCCTTGGCCATACACTCCGTCTGTGTCGACGGGACAGTCTGCGAGGACGATCTCCTGTTTGAGTTCGACACAGACGGAGTGGTGGTCGAGGTCACAAAACTCACTGTAAACACAAGTCACTTCACCTTTTCTTGGCTTCTTAACAGCAAAGGAAGCACTGCGTTTTCCTTCTGGTTTGTGCTTCAAGGCATTTACACACACTTCCCGATGTCCCTGCCTTCGGAGAGTTGCTCGATAATTGGCAGCCTTGTGGTGAGACATATTATGTCTCACCACATAGGACTGTGGCTATATTGAAACACTGCATTTTTTTGGTTAGAATCTCTTAAACCTCTATAATGTGAAATTAGTGATAGTAATCATAGCTATAGTGTTCAGAAACAGGAGTCTCTGCATCTCTCCAGCTCTAATTAACAAAACTGCATGTCCAGGTGTGTAGCTAATTTGAACTTGGTGTAAACATTTATCAGCTTGTTTTATTGTGTTCCAGGTCCATTTTGTCTGTTTATTTGTGTCAGTCATCACTTCCAATTTCACTTGTTTATCCTGTATGAGTCCTTTCTCCTGATTCGATTCAATTTGTACAGCATCCTGAACATTTATTTTTGTTTATTGAAGAGCGGGACAGGAAGACCCATATAATGCATGCATTAATACAGGTTTAATTTACCTCATCACAGACAGATTGACCTTTTCAAGGTCACCATCCGTACTTTTCCAACGTTATAGGCAGCCAAGGGGTAATCATCGGTAAGTTAATTTACTTCAACAAGAACCAGTCTTCGTGTAGGAGCTGTAGTCACTTCATAGGCTCTATAGTGCTCATTATACCACCCACACAGCTCTTTCAAAATGAAACACAATCTCTGATGCAAATTTGCCTAATTTCCCCGAATTCAGGTAGGCCACCTTCAGACCCATGGGGAACTAGCATCCCTATTCTGTAGTTTATGCCCTTGCTCCAAATATCTTTAGCCAGACAGATTTCAGATAGGTCAGGGTACCTTTGCTTAACAGCTTGCGCTATCTCCTCCTTCAAAATATCTAGTGGGACTGTAGATACTTTTGACACATCTAGCATTGGTTTATCAAGATTTGGAGAGGACAAGTGGTACCCAAGCACGAATTGATATTTCACAGCCAGCGTCAGTGGCACATTTCTAAAGCAACTGGTATGTCTCATAACCTGCTTAAAAAAACTGTGCTTTCCCTCAAATCTTAAAGTCCAATGTCCCACGAGAGGTCCAAACAACCGAATCAATTCAGGGTAATGTTCCAAGTAGTGGTGTTTAGGCAGCAGATTAACTGAAGGAAATAGCTCCTTATATCTTTGTCTGTGCTCTGAGATTTTGCAATCAAGGTAAGCAATTGACTCCTCATTGTGGACTGGAGCAACAACAAGCTCCATAATCTCTTTTAAATCCATCAGAACCTCCCATGCTGGCTCGCCCTCAGGAATCTTAGTCCCAATCAGAAACTGGAGCAATCTTAACAGGCACCAGTTTTCATGTGCATTACCACCTATGGAATTCCTGCTTGAAAGATTGAGTGGCACAATATGAGGCTTATTAGTTTTATCAGTCCACTTATAGCAGAAGGTCAGAATGCGTTTATTTAAGCCCTCCAATGTAATATACTTCTTGGATATCAATACTTTGAGACACCGTGCAAGTTCAACAGGTACAACACCCTCAAATATATCATGAGCAATGTCAGGAGGGTACCCAGTGAGGACGTGGAAATGAGAAAGAGCTTTGGTCAAAGGACAAGCTTTTGTAACTCCAAAACACGAAGTGCCACTCTCTTCAGCTGACCTTACATGATCCTCAGGCTCCTCCTTCTCCTCGCCTGGTTTTTCCTTCCTTTGTTCCACAGGGACAACCTTGAAGAAGATATCCTCTGCCAGGGAGAAAAGGGGCTTTTCCTTGATTGTCTGTTGGGTGAACCTGCTCAGGATCCTCCAACTCTGTAGGGTTTGCTGCGTGACCAAGATGCGGTCCATCATTAGTTCCCGGACTTTGCTGAAGTCAATGAACCCACGGTTCATTGCTATCCCAGAACACGCCACCAGAGTGAGAGTATTCACCAGCCTCTCATGGATGTTGGGATTGGAGTTGTCTAGTTTCTCTTTTGGGATGCGGTCCAGTACTTGGGCCATCCAAGGCATCCCCCTCTCCCGGTAGAGGGACACCTTGGATTCAAAAGCAATCCCCTTCCGCACGAGGTTGTCGATGACCTCGGTGGAGAGGGAGGTCACTTTAGTCACCTCGACCGCTGGTCTGGTTCCCGACTGGTGCAGCACCACCATGTCTGGTGCGTCCCAGTAGGCGTCATACCTGGCTTTGTGGCTCCAGTACTTGATTTTCGGGAACCAGACCAGCTTGTGCTCCAACAACCCAGCCATCAGAATCCCCATAGGATCCTTGCCGTGCCGTGTGAGGATGTCACAAACCCTGGCGAAGGTGTTCCCCAACACAAAACGGAAATGCTTCTTGTGTTGGAGAACCTCCTTCGCCAGGGCTTGGAATGTCAGGGACCCCTTCACATCTTTCTTAGCGAACGATCTTGTTGAAAGATCCTTCAGGTCATTGATGTCATAAGGGTTCTGCTTACCGGTGCCGCTGCCACTGTAGATGTCTTCCAAGAGCACTGTGACCAGCTCTGCACCAAGGACATGGTCCTGGGCTTCGACGCTGTCTACCAGGCGCCAAATCCGCAGGACCATGTCCTTGGTGCCAGAGTTGCCGAAACGCATTGGGGGGGGAGCTCCCCCGCACTGGCCGAGGTCAGCGGTGCCAGCGCGAGGAAGCCCATTTCCCGCGTGAGGCTCCTCGCCGCCACACTGGAGCAGCCCAGGGATATGCTGAAGAAGTGGTCAGCATTTTCCCTGGGCTGTCCGTGGAAAAGCTCTTCCAAAGCCAATTCGGCCTGGAAGGCCCCCCATGCGGCATCGTACCCCCCAAGCTCCTTCCTCGTCTCCAGCAGGGTTTCCAGCTGCTGGCAAAGGTGTGTCCCCACGTCACGGACCTGTGGGGACAGACCCTTGCCAGCAGCATTCCCCACTGGGACGAGGAGAGGGTACTCTGCCAGCAGAGCCTTGAGCTCAGGGAGGTTGATGAGGTCCTCTGGGGCGGTGGACACAGGCTCGTGGTCCGGCTTGTTCTCGATCCGTAGCACCCCTTCCAGCCTGGCACACAGTAGGACGCCCATCTTCATAGTAAGGTCCTGGAAGTGGCTAAGGTAAGCATGGGCCCTCCTGTGCATTGCCCTGGCCACTTCTACCTTCACCAGCCCCATGCAAAGGATTAGTGAAGTAATTGGGTGCCGGTAGAAGGGCGACTGATGTCGGTGCGGCCCATTGCAATACAGTTGAACGAAGTTCAACTGTACGGCACCGACATCAGCCGCCCTAAAAACACCCAAGAGGCTTGGTGACAAGCCGGAAACCCCATTGTGGTCGAGAGGGGTTTGGGCATTGGCAGCCTCATGCAAGGTGTACGCTGTGTACACCTTGCTTTGGCTGCCAATTACCCGGTGCAGCCCATACCTCGACCACAACAGGTCGACCTTCCCATCGAGTGACTGGATGTTTACAGCTGCGTGGACAGAAACAGCAGTCACGCTTGGCAGGAGGTCAGGAAAAATTAAGTCATGCAGAACAAAGGGGCATGGGCTTTTGTCGCCCAGCCGGGTCAGAGTGAGCATCACTCTGATCCCGGCTGGGGTCGACACCTCCTTGATGGCCTGGTCCAGGACGTCCAAGATGAAGAACTGGTCCTGCCAAAGAACATTAAATTTGGCTGTGTCGACAAGACAGTTCTTCTGGATGGATGGCCTCTCCATGTCTCATAAAGAGCTGTGTGCTTGTGTGCTTTCAGATTGATGCAGAGTTCAAAAGGATCACACACATGCCTCTGCAGTCCAAATTCTTATCACAGCTGGACATGTACTCCGAAAACCTGCTCAAGCTGTTTGACAGCACAACTGGGCAGAAAGGAAAAAAACTGAAGGAGATGACAAACATGGACACCGTAACTTCTCTTAATCCATTTAGTTCTCAAACTATTTCATGTCGAGGAGCCCCAGAATTATATTTATTTGACCGCAGACCCCCATCTGAAAATATGTTGTTCCAGGGACTGCCGAGAAGCAAGGATTTGAGCTAAAAACGTTCACTCTGAAAGAAAAATATGTGCCAAATTTTCAGAATAAAAGAAAAATGCAGATCTAAAAGCTCTTAGCGTGGCACGCTATGAGCTTGTAGATCGGCTATTCTTCAATAGCTAAAGTAGAACATATGATTTATATTTTAGATTTCTAGCTCAAATCTTTGCTTATGGCAACTGCTTCCCTGGAACATGTTTCACAAAGGACACATCTAATATATTCAGGGTAAAATACATTGTCTAGACACTGTTTTAAAAGCTCCTAAACAACTCTTTTACCAGAGTGGAAGAGATGTTTCAGCCATAGACTGTAAAAAATATGGACAAAGCGTTCCCCGGGTCTAACATAGACGTAAAACGAAGCCAGTAATTCCTTGCACTGTAAGTCGCCATCTTTCTAGATCCGTTTGGGCCCAGCTGGCCATTGGCTGGCCCAGACAACGAGGCAGGACCTTGACAATGGGGATCATCGTGATCAAAAACACCTTTGAGAACGATGTCAAAATTGTCCTTGAGGGAGTCGCGGTCGTAGAAGACCTGGACAATGTGGCCTTTGCAACTGCCATGTTGTTGGGGCTCATTTACGCACTGAACCTGAGTTACCCACCGAAGCTCAAATGCACATTTGAGGTACTGCAGAACATTATGATGGAGTTAGATGGAGGAGCTCTCTCCCACAAAGCACAAAGCTTGAAAACCAAGCTACACCAGCAGTGAGGAGTACACCCCCCCCCCCCCTCCCCAAGGATAATTCTGACATTGTCCTCACTCGTGAGGGATGGACCTCACTCACTCACTCACTCACTCACTCACACACACACACAACACAATAATCTAGGCCTAACTCTTACACTCCTCTTGCACATGTGACATTATACAGATCTTATTCCCACAACTCTCTATGCCATTTCATCCTCCTCACACATCGTCTGTGTTTCCATTGCTTTTCCCTCTGTTGAAGCTAAAACAATGGCTTCTATTTCAGCATCTCCATTGATGTCATTGGTGGGCAGGTTTCTGAACTGTCCACAGCCCACCATTGAGACAGAGTGAGTAGACAGTAATGATGCCATGTTATAATGAGCATTAGTGACGACCAATTATATGAAACCATTTGAAAATGGGTAAAGTGCTCCTTTAACCCATTATTAAGAGGCCGGTTCTACAAATGCCTTCTAAATCACTACTACTAAAACGTGTTCATGTCAACGCCCAAAATGATTTGGCCACAGACCAATATTTTGTGCCTCCCCCATGTACAAGATATACTTGTACAGTATTATTTTTTTCCAGGTTTTAAGTTTTAGTGTTTTAAAAAAACATATTGTTACATACATGTTGTGTTTTATTGTTGCATACATACATGTTGTTGTGTTTTATGTTACTTTTATGAACTGTCCACAGCCCACCAATGAGACACAGAGTGAGTAGACAGTAATGATGGCATGTTATAATGAGCATTAGTGACGACCAATTATAAAGTGCTCCTTTAACCCATTATTAAGACCTGAGGCCGGTTCTACAAATGCCTTCTAAATCAGTACTACTAAAACGTGTTCATGTCAACAACGCCCAAAATGATTTGGCCACAGACCTCCATCTGAAAATATTTTGTGCCTCATGTACAAGATATAGGCCTACAAGCTGTATATCTGCTATTGCTATTGCTATTCTATATATTATTTGTTTTACATTATTTTTATATGATAATTGTCATACATCAGCAGTGATGGACCTACCCTGCAACACCAAGAACAGATGTCATGTGATATAATCACATACATGCGTCAGAACAAGATTAGAGAGAGGGATACTGTACTGCTTGTACAGTATTATTTTTTTGTCCAGGTTTTAAGTTATTAGTTTTAAATAAACATATTGTTACATACATGTGTTTTATTATTGCATACATGTTGTTGTGTTTTATGTTAAAACACATATTTGTATAATGTTATGTAATGCACTGTAATGCATGAATGCACTGTTGCATGCATTAAAAAAAATTCTTTGCATGGATCAAATTGTGTTGGACTAATATGATCACATCATGTAGCTAGAATAATGAATATGACTGAATCATGTTGCAATAATGTATTTGAAACATTTAATAGTAAATTGAATGAAGTTAACTGAATCATGTTGCCCCAACTTGATTAAAACATGTACTAGTAAATTAAATGACGTTAACTAAATCATGTTGACCAACGTGATTGAAACATGTATAAGTAACACTGTTCAATTGCATTAGGGTTAGTTCATAGAGATGTGTTTAACCTAGACAATTGGAGCTAGTGCTGCCAAAGCCAACCATTAATGTGCAACCAATGTCCATATTTCATTCATGTTAAACCAACGTTTTTTTTGTTTCAGTGTTATTTTGACACACTGTATGCACCAAAACATGTGCACGCAACAAGCACATGCGCACACACGCACACACACACGCATGCACACACACAAACACACACACACACACGCACACACACACACACACACACACACACACACACACACACACACACACACACACACACACACACACACACACACACACTTGACACTTCTCCTTTGGAATTCTAAATATCTACAGAAAGAAGAAGGTGGATGTGCAGCAACAGTTTCCCTGCTATCATGTCATGATCTCTCTAAAGTTACACAACACACAACTGTCCAGTTTTAACCATGTTAAATTAAGCAATATTACACTACTTCTGAACCATGCTAGAAATGCAAACTTGGTGTGTAATTCACCATGAGAGACTCAATGGAATACCTATGTTTATTATTGGGTGTGTCTGGACCCTTATTGTGCATATTTACAAGATGGTGGCTACCCGAAATAGTGCTTTACCATGATTTCTACCATAATTGTTGACTGTTTTGGCAAACACAATCAATATTAATCCATTGGCTAAGAGTCATGGCACAGAAGGAACATGTATTTTTGAGCTTGCATATTGTCAAAATGGCTGCATACATGAAAAAGAAAAGAGACATTACATTTCCTGTCAGTTCCTATTACCCAGGTGGGCAAACCACCCCTTTTTGGATACCTGTGTAGTGTAATTTGTACGGTGCACACACACACACACACACACACACACACACACACACACACACACACACACACACACACACACACACGCACACACACACACACACACACACACACACACACACACACACACACACACACACACACACACACACACACACACACACACACACACACACACACACACACACACACACACACACAAACACACACGCATGCATGCGAACACACACACACCTTAAATTACATACACCCACACATTTATACATACACATTTACAGATACATACATACACATTTACACACACACACACACACCCTCACACACACACACACAGTCACACACACACACCTTAGATTATATACACACACACACATTTATACATACACATTTACAGACACACACACACCCACATATACTTACATTCACACACACACACCACACAAGTTCTTAGACTTACACCTATTTTACAAAGTGTTGGTAATTGTTTGATTGCTTATAATGTAAGGTCTGAGATGCAGGATTTCACTAGTGAAATGTGGAAGCTAAAAAACCATAGAACGGTATGTACTGAAACGTGAGACAGGACAGATGGAATGAGTCAGAATCTTGCCCTTACGGACAGAACAAGCACGCCACCCCACTCTATAGTGTTTATAGAACACGCACTTACACACGTAGAGATAAGCACATACACGGACTCGTGGAGAGATGTAATTGGTCAAGGAAACTTTTTGAGAGTTTAGAAATGACATCATTGCATTAGGAGCACCTTCATGATTGGCCAGAGACCAAAAATATGGTTTGGGTCCGTGCGTGCGAATATACTTCACTGTATTATAGTCATATATAAGGTTCTGGAACAAAGGAAAAAGCCAGGACATATATTTCTCCTGTCCGGTACTCACTGTGTGTTTATCCTTTCCCATTTTTACCCCTCCCCTCCTCCTCCTTTTTGAACATCATGTGAATCTTTTTATACTCAAGTAATAAATATATTCAATGTTACAACTTTACAACCCCTGCTCCGATCGACTCATTTGACCGACAGCCTGTGACCTCTCGCAACGACTTTACCACACCTGCATTTGCCATAACATCAAAGGTTGTCCACCAGAAATATTTATGACCCAATAGAATCACAACCTATATGGACACAACGGTCAATTTATTTTCTGGAAATCCAATATGGCCGCCACAATATGCTACCAAAATGTGGAACGCCCTACCAACAGTCATTAAGACATGTGAATCCCTTGACTCCTTCAAAACCGCTCTCAAAGGGCTGCACCTACGGACGGCTGCAATTCGAAAATGGCCCTCCTTTTTCCCCTCACTGTATGTTTATTTTCCCTTTTTGCTTCCTTTATGATGAATTCCTGTTCTGTTCTTTGACTATATAGAAGTGTCTATTTGTACGTCTCTAAATGTTTTGATGAATTGTTGAATTGAACGGTTAATAAATACATCACATGAACTAGCAAGTGGCAGTGTGCGGATGTCCCTTCCTTCACATTGTATACTCTCTGTCATCATCGCACCTGCTCCAAATTGCCTGCCGGGTGTGCGGAAGTCTATGTGTGATGTATGTATAAAATGTATGTATAAAATATGTACGAGTAATGAAATGTGTGTGGGGCAGAGGGTCGTCGTTGGCATCCAGGGAGTGTGTGCAGAGTTATCGACCGGGCCGACGGTGCCGGAGATTAGCTGTACACGGACGGACAGACGGACTCACACACACGGACGGAATACACAACATGCTCTCCCCATGCCTTCGGCTGGTGGAGACAATAAGAGGAACAATGAAAAAAAAACATAATAGAACTGCTGACTTGACACACTATAGGCATGTAATAGTGCGTCTCATAAATCAACATCTACATTCTAACTCAGGTGTAGGCAACCGACATGGCACTTCATGTCAAAAAGGTTGCCGACCCCTGTTCTAACTGATGTATAGCTTAGTGATGTGACAACATGCAGTACAGTGAAAGAGAAAGAAGACAAACCACATAACCCCCACATAACCCCCGCCCCACGCACGCACGCACGCACGCAGAATGACAACCAAATGAACTTGTTGTGAATTGCCCTGTAGCAGGTTGGCACAATTTTAGGATAGTATTGCATTATATTACAGTAAGTCGGCCCAATTTTATAGAGCCCCAACCTTGTATGTTTTATCGTAGATGAATGCCCTGCAATGCAGCTGTGTACTTCATCATGCAAAAGTGCATCATCGCACAAAAGCAGTAAATATAACAAATCTTCTTACAGTAGGCTACCTTTGCACTGGGGGGAAATACATCTCAAACTCAATAAGTTAAACTTGACAACCTTGATTTAGCTGGAAGCACAATCTACAAGCCCAGAGCACATACAGTACTTCCAGAAGTTCTGCCACTCTCAAAAAAGGGTTAGGGTTATTATATCTGGGGAATTGAGACAACTACACTACCACTATACTACGAGGTGAACTTTGATCTGATCAACTAGTCAAAACTTGTAATTACTTGGAGAATTAGCAACTAGGCCCAGTCCCCCCCCCCCCCTCTCTCTGTATGAACTTACCTTTATTTGTACCCTCCCGCGCACTCAGATCAGCCAACGCAGGGAAACTGGAAGTACCCTCACTAAAAACGCCGGGACAACGCTCCACACGTCCCAAACTCTTCTCCCTTCTGGCTCCAAAACTGTGGAATGCACTTCCCATTGCAGTCAGAACTGCAGCATCACTCCCAATCTTCCGCCGTAGCCTGAAAACCCACCTTTTCAGACTCCATCATGGCCCATAGCACTTACCCTAACCCCTTAGATAGCATTTCTGTTGGCTTAGATAGCATTTGACACAGACTTATAGCATGTTATGTAGACAGCACTATAATTGTATTGTATATAGTCATAGCACGCCATAGTACATATGTATAGCATAGTAGTGAATATGTATAGTTTATTATGTATAGTGTATGTATAGTTTCATCATATAGATATTCCACTGTTACCTTCTTAGCTTACGCATGTCTCATGATAAATGCTTTTATGTGATGTATTCCCATGCTTTTGTTCTTGCTTAAATGTAAGTCGCTCTGGATTAAGAGCGTCTGCTAAATGCCTAAATTGTAAATTGTAATTGTACTTTCTGTTAGAAAACACACTCACACACATAAACCACCCTGGCTCTTGCAGCTCTTGAAAAGTCATACTGGGCAAGTGCGCATGCATGTCCTGTCCTCCTTTTTAATGCCAGACATAATCAGCAGAAGGGAAGCAGTAGAGGTCTGGTTTTAGAGCAAATCTGTCTTATCCCTAAAATGTTGAGCGAACTTTGATCTGTTCAAGTAGTCAAACCTTGTGATTAGAGGATTAGCAACCGTGTGTGTGTGTGTGTGTGTGTGTGTGTGTGTGTGTGTGTGTGTGTGTGTGTGTGTGTGTGTGTGTGTGTGTGTGTGTGTGTGTGTGTGCGCACGTACACACACTGTTGAAAACAAAATATTGCATTGTGAGTTTGAGCTTACAGGCCCCTTTTGTCAATCAACCAAGTCACCTAACTCAAGTGGCATATTCAAAAAAAAAAAATTACGTTTAAATTCAATATTCTTTAGGGACATGTCCTGTGATCTACCTGTAGGCTACAGCTTTTGTGATCTACTGGTAGATCGCAATCTACCTTTTGGGCACCCTGGATGAGAGTGACTATATTATTCTTCTCTTGTATTGACTAACTATAATGTGGTGGATATGCACACACAGGACAGTTGATAATGACATGTATAATTAACTGCGTTCTTGCCCATGTTTAATATGGTTGTTCCTCTTACCATAGGCAGTATTTTCCTTTAATGCAATGCATAGTGTGTTACCTTTAAGAGTGAAGAAACGCACCTCCAAGGTGTTGACGTATTTACCTCTGCGAAAAGTTTTGTGTTGTTCATTCTCAGTCTGATTAAACGTTGGCTTTTCCAAGAGGAATAAATCTCCTTCTTTTCTTTGCCTACACCGGCACTAACTTATTAGCACTTTGAGATTTATACAAATTTATAGTGCATTATATATCAAATCCATTATTATAATTATAATTATTACATGATTACTATAAACCATGGGTCTGTGACGTGGGAGTACTGTGTAAAAAGTTACAGCGGCGGATGAGGCGGTATCACTGGGGCTACGTGAACTGGCAGAGTTGGGTGACTGCCCCATCAGAGGAGGAGGAGCCAAGCAGTGTTCGAGCACCTCTATAGGAGAAACTGACCTTTTTCATGTCTAAATAAGGCCAGTTTGTTGTGTTTCCTCCTCCTGACACATAGCAGCAGGTTGTCATTGTTACAGAGACGTGCTGTGGACCTGGGTGTCAGAAACGTGAAGTTCATTCTTACATCATCTGAGTTCCCCTCTCGCTTAACAAATGCTGCAGCGAGAAGGTTTTAGGATGTGGCAAGCACATATATCTCATGCAAGTCACCGTCGTCACGTGTATACTGTCCTTTCTTCTAATGAACTGAAAAATCATATACTGGACACGCATGTCCTCCCAGTTCAGCCTTTTAATACCAGACATAATGTATACATACTAGCTGCCATGCTTAATTTTATGAGCACTGTTTGAGTTAGTTTATGAATTCTGGTTTCATTAGCCCCCCCCCCCCCCCCCCCCTCTCTCATTTATATCTTTGTGAACCACATGTTGCTCTGTGCCCTGAACAATCTACATACGTAGTGTTCTTCTGGTCTTCAGAGCATGATCGGTGCAAACAAAGAGGACCCAAAAATATAAAATTAAGTCACTCACAAATACAATTATACCACTTTAAATAACGTACATAAGTCTCAGTGTTTCTGAGACATATGGGGGTGTGAAATGTGAAATCTGGTTTTAAAACATGGCGAACACACGTCACACTTAGAGTGTGAAGTGTGAACATGCTAGAATCTGTTAGGCATTTTAACAGGTTAATAAGCCAAAAATAACCAGGGCTTTATCTATATCTCTGATAGTAGGCTAATCATCACTTAGTCCCTCACTATACAGTTTTCACTATACAGTATAGAGCTTTTCTTCAGTAAAAGTCTCCCCGTCCCTCCACCTCTTAAATAAACAGAAAATACATGTTCGGGTGAGTTGCCATTTTTCAACCAATCAGGAGAGCGTAACAGTTTTTGCAGTTCCAATTTTGTCTAATTTCTTTGTGTCACCACTTTCACCAACTCTAGTTTAATCAGTAGAATTGTTAAATAAAGAGTTGAATAATGCTCTTGTCAAGTAACGTTTTATTAAAAGCTTTCATAAAAACAGGGTTAAAATACATCTACATAATATTGCACTACTAACTTTCTCTACAGCGGCTAGAGCCGATAGACCAAAATCAGCTTCATCAAAAATAGCAGCTAGAAGTACCTTGTGACACGTTGTGAACTAGATTTGCTATTTTTTGAAGACTATTTTTTCAGAATGTTCACCTATTATGACTAGAATAATAATAATAATAATAAAAATGGTTCATGTGGTTAAAGACTAACAATACGAATATAAGAAGATCAAAAAGACATATGAGCGAACAAGCAAAAACAAATGGCATATATAGCAAAATAGAATGACATAATTTAGAACTTATTGGATTTTTTCTTTTAGCAAATAAAATTATATGACCCACCACAAACATATACTCTTTTCATTTAATGAAGGGGATGCCTGGCTTTTTGGCCAGACCAGTCCGCGGAAGGCAAAAGAAGAAATTGCCTCCGGCAGATTGGCGTCTGGCCACTGCAAGGCTAAACAGAAGGAAGGCACAGAGGTCTAAAATCCAGTTCGTCACATGTCCGACACATGCGAAGTGGACTGGGCTTTAGCCTTTCATGATCAGAGGTCATTCTTGAAACTATCGGGAGCTTGGGCAAAAAAATCCCATGAGGTCTTTCTGATTGACTTGAATGAGCCCTTGTGGAGCGTTAATGCTCTGAGCCCTGGTGATCACATGTTTTGGACATGAAAGATTTCCAACACAACATCCTGCGTGATCCTGTCCTCAGGGCTCTATTCTTGGTCCTCCTACATTTTCTCTCTACATCAAATCGCTTCATCGAAAATAGAACTACTCTGACTGGGGTCGCCCAGGGCTCTAATATTTTCATGTCAAGGACCCCCAAATTTATGAAATTTATATGTATTTGGCCGCATTTTTCTAAAATGTACAAAAAAATAGCCAAAAAAGCTACAATTCTTTAAAAAAATATATATATCTGGCGACCCACTGGAACCGCACCAATGACTATAGGGGCCCCCGCACCACACTTTGAGAACTTCTGCACTATCTTCACTGTGAAAATAGCTGATCTACAAGCTCACAATGCATCGTCTTGTGACACGCTGTGGGCTTGTAGATCTGCTATTTTCGCAGAATGTTTGTCCCCAGAATAGGGCCAAGGTGTGAAAGCCAAATTAATAACATGCTAAAGCATCATAGTTGGTGGTTTGTGTTAAAGTGGTTATAGGTACAACATGTAGTACTATATTTTTTTAGTTTTTATCATGTTCACTACTAATTACTGCTGAATTAATGAACTGCAGTGTCATCAATGAAGTGAAAACAAACATCAGTTAGTCTCACAGATTGAGAGCGCTGTAACTGAACATCCATCAATATACCATGTTCCAGGGTTAGACATGTGATCGTAGAGTGCACAGTTCTTGTCTCCATCATTATGAGGATATCCACTGGCCCAGTACCTGCACAATAAACAATGTATTTATTTAACCACATCCACTTATAGTCACTCAAATAAAGTGACTTTGATAGACTTTGATTACAATGAAAACATGTCAAATGTCTCACTGTGTTGTCGGTGGTGTTCCATCCACCCACGTCCAGCTGCCCTGAGTCCTCTTCAGACCAATCCATGATTGATAAATCGACCTAGTCTCCAATCCTCTGATGAATACCTGAGTATTTGTACATGATTGAATCATCATTAATTCTATTCAATACACTTCACTATAATGATCGACGCACGCACACACACACACACACACACACACACACACACACACACACACACACACACACACACACACACACACACACACACACACACACACACACACACACACACACACACACACTAACCTGCTCTTCTCTACTGTTAATGACCACCAGATCAGCTCCTAAACTCTGACACTCGTCTCTACTTTGCTGCCATGTTTTCCCTCCAGTAGTTCTGTAGTAACAGCTGCATCCAAACTTCTTCCATCCACTGGGACACGACTTGTCTACAAACATCAAACAGGATATTTACTGAAAATGTATTATAGCACACATAACACATAATAACTAGAAAAAGTGCCCTTCCGGGCACAGGTCTCCACCAGGTTATCCACAGATCCGTGCAGTTAGAGGTAAAAACACTTTTCGGCCAGTTATAGCGCCACCTTGAGGCTGAGTTGAAATTGTTCATGTGGCATTTCGTCCTCGGCCTAGTGGGAATGTGGGTGCACAATTTCACGGAAATCACGCGATGTGTTCATGATTTGCAGCATTTTGTTTGAAACTGAGCACTCCTGTGAACTTTGGAAGCCAATCTTAACCAATCAGGATGGAGTCTGATAAATCTGAAAGACCCGTTTCGTTGAATGGCTCTAGAGAGACTGTGTACCAATTTGCGTGATGTTTGGACAAAATCTGTAGGTGTACTGTGCAAAAACTTGTTTTGCACAAAGCGGCCTCCTGGTGGCGCTATAACAGGCCGTTCTGGAAAGTTTGGGGCAGAGGTTCATGGTTGGCATCCAGGGAGTGTGTGTGCAAAATATGGCATTGAAAAACTTGTTTTGCACAAAGCGGCCTCCTGGTGGCGCTATAACAGGCCGTTCTGGAAAGTTTGGGGCAGAGGTTCATGGTTGGCATCCAGGGAGTGTGTGTGCAAAATATGGCATCGACCGGGTTAACGGTGGCCGAGATTAGCTGTTCACGGACACACGGACACACGGACACACGGACGGACACGCGGACGGACGGAGTGCAAAACATACTCTCCCCACATGCCTTCGGCCTGGTGGAGACAATAATAGTCAGATATGTAGTGGAGTGGAGGGTAAAACTATTCATCTACTTTATCAATGGTGTTTTCTACTCCATACATTTACTCAAGTAAACATTCCTGGTATTTGTTTACTTTGGATATTTTCAAGTTTGCGATGGGCCTACTTTCTACCTCTACACTTCACTACTTCTCAGAGGCAAATATTGTAGTTAGTTTTGACTCCACTACTATTATTTGATTTATACCATTTAAATTTATTTTGTATCTTCTCTCACCTGCTCTCTGTGTCTTCAGCTGGTTTACTTCACGTTGAAGCCGGTTCTTCTCCTGGTTCAGTTTGCTGTAGTCTGTTGTTGTTGCAAATATTGTAGTTAGTTTTGACTCCACTACATTTATGTATTTATTTTATTTATACCATTTTAATTCATTTTGAATCTTCTCTCACCTGCTATCTGTGTTTTCAGCTGGTTTACTTCACTTTGAAGCAGGTCCTTCTCCCGGTTCAGGTTGTTGTTGAGGATACTTATCTGGGTATTATCCAGGGTCTGGTTATCGTAGCTGGACTTTAGCGTGTTATAATGATGCACCAGGGTGTCGTTGGTCATGCTGTTACTGGGTGAACGATCTGCAAGGACAGAAATGGATGATAAAGACAGTTATTGCTACTGTTCATGATGAGGTTAAGCATCTGCGTGGACATTTTTGAGTGGTGCAACCACTCCTACAACCAGCTTGCAATGTCCTCGTACGTGTTTGTGTGTCTGTGTGTCTGTGTGTGTGAGCATGAGTATGTGTGTCTGTGTGTGTGAGCATGAGTATGTGACTTAAAAATAGCAGTAGGGGGCGCCAGAAACAGTGAGAGGGGTAGTGACTCTAATGAGAGAGAGTGAGAGAGGTAGTGACTCTAATGAGAGAGAGATAGAGAGAGAGAGAGAGAGGGGGGGGGGGGGGAATTGCACCACTCAGTTCACACGTGTGTGATTTTATTTGAGAAGAAGAAAAAACTCAATGTTGTTGTTATTATTTACGTGCATTAAATTGTTAACACTAGGCCTACTTTATTCATCATCTGTTGGGAATTGATTACATGAAACAGTCACCCGTGCACCCAGTCCCAATGTTTGTAAACAAATAATTACACACACACAAAAATAAACTTAAATTAAATTAAAAACAAAAAATGTTACAAGTTCTGGGTTAATACTGTGGTGGCCTTAATACTTGTCGCATTTACAAAAATGTCAGGCAACAAACTCCCTGAGTGAGTAATGTGGTAGTTTAGTGCAGGGGTCTGCAACCTTTTTCACATGAAGTGCCCCGTTTTCATTTTCGTGATAGTCAGTGCCATATATAATTATGACACCACATCAAAATGAAATATTTCCAACTGATTTTGAGTGTCCATATACAGTAGTATACACATAACAAGCTTAGAAATATTTTCTTTCACATCAGGATGTAATGATTATTAAACTCAGAGCAGTAGCCCACCTACAGTATGTCCCAGAATTCCTCCCCAGTCATGAGTTAGAAGTTTGAATGAATGTACAATTATGTGCAGGATGTAATATGTACATGTGAGTGTCAGTGGACTTATTTGAACTGACTAAACCTTTTTTTGGAATATTTAATTTGAAAAGAAAAAATATTCTCTGTCTCACTCTTATGCCAGTGTGCCAGTGATAACCCTCCCCTGTGCCAATGTTGGCACCCGTGCCTAAGGTTGCCTACCCCTGGTTTAGTGAATACCGTATATACTCACAGTGCACAACCTGGGCTATGGTCACACCCATCAGTATAAGACACAGCATCCCCATACACACAGCAACACCCACAACAACTCTGAAAGGCCTTCTCACTGTTAAGACAAAAACAAGATCAGAGTAAATGCTGTTAGCTAAACCCAACCGGACCAAAGTACTTTGAAATGACTTTGAAAATCACTTCTATAACTGTCCTCAGCCTCAACTCTCCTCTGTCTCACATTCTTTGTCAAGACTGGAAAAGCATAAATATATGTAGACATCTTTCAAGGATGAGAGGCTTGAACTATTGACAAGTTAATAAATGGTAACTATCTTGATTATTACTCTCAGAGTCCTTGATTGGTTTAATGAAAATGGCACTTATC
The DNA here is from genome assembly GCF_964188405.1 of Protomyctophum parallelum. Taxonomy (NCBI): domain Eukaryota; kingdom Metazoa; phylum Chordata; class Actinopteri; order Myctophiformes; family Myctophidae; genus Protomyctophum; species Protomyctophum parallelum. The sequence continues at coordinate 49,116,734 of NC_139709.1, read as the reverse complement.
ATGATTTTTTGTAAATTATGTACTTAGTTAATTCAGTCAGAGAACTCACAAATAGACTGTAATACGAGCGTAAATCCTATTTTATCTTGGCATTCGGGGCTTTGCTACAGTTTCTCTCTCTCTCTCTCTCTCTCTCTCTCTCTCTCTCTTGCACACACACACACACACAACACACGCACACACACACACACACACACACACACACACACACACACACACACACACACACACACACACACACACACACACACACACCACACACACACACACACACCCACACAACACACACATGCACACGCACACACATGCACACACACAAACATATACATACTGTGGGAGAAGGAGGGAGGGAGATCAGTTAAAATCTTTGAACCTATGGTTTAACCCTCTAAGACCCGCATTAATTTCTACTTGCAAAAAAATTCAACCTTACTACTACTTTGTACTACTAGGACTAAGACTAAAACATATGTTAAAAAAAATAAAAAAATAAAGTTTGATGAAAAATGTATAAAATGTATATAATAATTATATAAATTAATAATTTACATTTGAGGAATATCTTTCACAATAATGAATAAAACATGTTCTAGACATTCTAATGATCACAAAAAACCAGAATTGCAGAAACTTTTAATTTGTGTGAATTTCTTTTTGTCTGGTATTTATATGCAAATATCATGACCAATGGCATTGAAATGGCATTGCAATGAACATCACTGATGACGTTTAGGTGAAAAAAGAACAGAAACAAATAATAACTAGAAAAAGTGCCCTTCCGGGCACAGGTCTCCACCAGGTTATCCACAGATCCGTGCAGTTAGAGGTAAAAACACTTTTCGGCCAGTTATAGTGCCACCTTGAGGCTGAGTTGAAATTGTTCATGTGGCATTTCGTCCTCGGCCTAGTGGGAATGTGGGTGCACAATTTCACGGAAATCACGCGATGTGTTCATGATTTGCAGCATTTTGTTTGAAACTGAGCACTCCTGTGAACTTTGGAAGCCAATCTTAACCAATCAGGATGGAGTCTGATAAATCTGAAAGACCCGTTTCGTTGAATGGCTCTAGAGAGACTGTGTACCAATTTGCGTGATGTTTGGACAAAATCTGTAGGTGTACTGTGCAAAAACTTGTTTTGCACAAAGCGGCCTCCTGGTGGCGCTATAACAGGCCGTTGTGGAAAGTTTGGGGCAGAGGTTCATGGTTGGCATCCAGGGAGTGTGTGTGCAAAATATGGCATCGACCGGGTTAACGGTGGCCGAGATTAGCTGTTCACGGACACACGGACACACGGACGGACGGACGGAGTGCAAAACATACTCTCCCCACATGCCTTCGGCCTGGTGGAGACAATAATTAAGTAATTAATTAAAATATAACTTGTTGCTATAAAGCAACGCTGGGTCTTAGAGGGTTAAAAGGTTTAAATGTGTTTGTATTGGTGATTTTTAGTCTTAGTAATATCTCTTACCAGACTTCTTCTTGGTCCGTAGATCTCCATAGACGGCATCGCCTATCTTGTGCAGATCAAGACTCTCATAATGTCCTTCTTCAGACATTTCTACATTAGTTCTTCTTGCAGTGACGGTGGTTTCATTCTCGTAGTCTGGATCGTCTTGGTCTCCATCTTGGACCTCAATGTGTTCAGAATGCCTCGCTACAGCCATATGTACCTTTATGACTTCAATTCTTCCTGCAGGTTTTTGACCTCTTCACAACACACTGAGTTCCTATATATTCTATCTTCACTACCCTAAACGATGACAGCACTGTTATTTATACAGCTCACACTGTATGCACACACACACCCACACACACACTCACACACACACGCACACGCACACACTAGGATTGCCACCTTTGAGATCTTGAAATAAGGGACACTCTTTACGCCTGCCACGGCCTTGCGGCACAGGCGTGTGCGGCAAGGCCGGCAATAAGTTGAAGCAATAAGTGTGAAGCACACAGTACAGAGTCACTCACATAAATGGACTGAATTACAGAAAAAATGTCTCACTGTGTTGTCAGTGGTGTTCCATCCACCCACGTCCAGCTGCCCTCAGTCCTGGTCAGACCAATCCATGATACAAATCCCCCAGGCTTCAATCCTCTGATGAATACCTGATTATTTGTACATGATTGAATCATCATTAATTCTATTCAATACACTTCACTATAATGATCGACACACGCACGCAAGCACGCACGCACGCATGCACGCACGCACGCACGCATGCACACACACACACACACACACACACACACACACACACACACACACACACACACACACACACACACACACACTAAACGTATGATGACATATTGACCATGCAGAGCACAGTGACGACAGTAGACAAAATAAGGACATTTTAAATACAAACACAGTTTTCAGCAAATTACACAAAATGTATACCTTCACCATCACACCTGTGTTGGGTCATTTAAATGTTTGACCTAATGTGAGTCCAGAGCACATGAAGTTTCAGTAGTAAAACTTTTTTATTTATTTTTTTCAATAAATTTGAATCATTGATGATTGTTGTAATCTGATCGCCCATGGCTGTGTACTTGTACGTGTATACACAATGTACTAGATATGTATTGTGTACTGCCTGAACTGTAGCATACTTTATAGTTAGCTACTGGAGACATCTCAGACAGCAAGGTCAGCTTGCTGCAGTTAGCGGTTGTTATGTCGCAAGTGTTGTGTCACGTCATTAGGATCCAGCTCTATATATTTCCTGTATGTGTGTAATAAACTTTGTGAACCTTTTAGCGTGATACTGTCTTGTGTCGCGTTATTGTTCTCCCAGGCCCGTCGACCGCCGCCACCGTACCAAGGTATACTTTAACCATATTGTCACACACCACCCAGCCGGCACACACTACCTGTCTGTCAAACCAGACGAGGGTTCAGTACTTAGAGTTTACAACAAGGATGATTAAAGGTCACATGTTATTATGAATAAATACATACAATAAATGCTATCCTCTATGAATACATCTGAATAGATTAAACAAATAGGGGTGACTTGACACATCAAGCACATAATAGTGTGTCTCGTAAATCAACATTTTGATGTAGCTTAGTGATGTGACAACATGTAGCCTACATAAAAAAAAAAAAAGACAAACCTCATTTTAACATAAGGGGAAGAGATAAAGTGTTAGTCATAGTCCCCCCGGCCCCCCCACACACACACACACTCACAAAAACACACACGCACTCACAAAAACTTGCACGCACGTGCACGCACACACACACACACACACACACACACACACACACACACACACACACACACACACACACGCATTGCAATGTAAAGGCGCCACAGCCAGAGCCAACCTACATGACGTATGCACTTTGAGTGACTCTAGTTCTGCAGTCTACTTGCATTCATAGCAACCAAACACTCCACATAATGTGCTTAACTGAGGGGATATCAGCTCTTAAAGTATTAGGTTTTATCAGCCCAATTAAGGCATATTACGGTACATTGTGATGGGCGAAACATATGTGGCCACAAGTTCTGACTGACTTGAATGAGCCCATGTGGAGCTTTAGCCTTTACTGCTCTGAGCCCTGAATGCTTTGCCTCTTCATAGAATGTGACTCTGTCTGTATGTGGGCCCTTTTTAGGTTCAGCCACAGACATTCAGGTTCAGGCGATTGGACAGTGGGTGTTCAGAGATAGACCTCAGATCAGATGTGATGTTAGGTCATCATTCAACAACGTGACACCCATCTTAAGTATTGTTTAAAATTGGGCCTAACTGTGAGCAGCAATATGACTGATCTGTACTTACAGCACTTCATTGTTTAGTAAATGATTATTTACTAAGTAGGTCAGTCAGACTCGTTTATTGTCCCCGTCAGCTGAGAACGAGGGTATCCTTTGCACTAGACCCCTGTCTGATGATGGAATGATGTATGAGTACGAGCACCACATATAGTAGGCCTACCTCTCAGCTCTTACCGCACACACATCTTAGATACCCACGCCGTGCTACTCATACGCTGAGTTGCCGTTGCCCGGGACCAATTAAACCCAGACAAGGTTCTGACCAGATGTCCCTCTTTGCGTGGGACAGTCCCTCATTTCCAAGACTTTGACCCTGTCCCACATTGTGACTGGCAGGCAATTGCATCAGTGTTCAAATGCCCTAATAGTTGGCATTCTGTTGTAAAGCTCTCTCAATGTCTCTTCCTGCAAGATGTGTTTTTAAGCCTGTTAAAATAGCATACAAATAAGAAAATAAAGCATGATTTTGAAACAAAATGTGAGACACCAGAGGAGTTTATAAATGATAGCCAATAGGCCTATGGTCGAATATGACATCAAGGCATTTAATAGCAACTCAAGTATAGTAAGTTGCTAACCCGGTACTCAAGTATCGCTTGTGTGGGACAAGTGGGATGGGGTCCCCCCATCCCACTTGTCCCACACAAGCCATACTTCTGTCCCTCAAAGGAACAGTTTGGATCTGGTCGCCCTACTTGTGGTCCAAAGGGGAGTGCTCTACTAACTATACTGTATGACCCTGGCAGCTGTCTAGAAAAGGGTCCATGTTGGTTGGATCAGGCTGTAACCGTTATAGTCATACAGTACAGTACTCCATCATAGATCAGTGTTTCTCAACTGCAGAACTTGTATTGTACTGTGACTCATGTCTGCCCCCTGCTGGTGAAACTTTGCATCGCCCAAGCTGTGTTGAAAAAGCAGGGCTAAAGAAGAGCCTGCCCAGAATGGACAGTCTGCTGGCCATTCTGGCAGATATGCCTGATAACTATAATGATAACTATGATTATAATATTATTCACCGTTGTCTTTGTCATAGTTGTGCCATCCACTTTGTTCTATAGTTATAGTGCTGCGTGTGCATGTGTGTGTGTGTGTGTGTGTGTGTGTGTGTGTGTGTGTGTGTGTGTGTGTGTGTGTGTGTGTGCGTGTGTGTGTGTGTGTGTGCGTGTCCGGGGCTAATCCGGCTGGACCGATCGGCACAAAGTTTATTAAGCATGTATACCAGTAGGCCAAGGAAGTACCTTTTTTAATTAACTTTAAATGTACAGTTAACCCCCCCCCCCCAGCCGTGGCTGACCCAAACAGAAGGAACACAACCGATGGACCATGTGCAGACAGCGGCCATCTTACCATATAAGTTAATGGCAAGGTGCTAACAAGGTGCAACTTCCCATTGGCAGCCCATTCATCCAAACAGAAAAGTCCTATCTGCTTGTATTAAACAACGTCAAACTCACCAACATTGCAGCTGTACGAAAAGCTTTATTATTCGCTTTTTTATCCTCAAAGTGTTTGTTTCATAACAATTCCACCGTAGACATGTTATGACTTACTTCCTGTCCTTGCAGGTGATTATCTTTCTAAGTGTTGCAGTTTGGAAGTGCTCGTTATAGATATCTACTCAACGGCCCTGCGTAGCACCTGTTTTGAATCTGCACATAACGCAGGAGGCAGCAGGATGTTGCTTTACAGAAAACAAGTGCTTCCAAACTCTGATGGCAACGATGGCCAAATGGTCAATATGGATTTCAAGGGAAAAGGCTCGCTCCACTCAGGCAGTCTTTTAACACCTTCTATGCCCGGTTCGAGTCTGGATGTACAGTACAGCCACTGCCTGCACCATCTGTAGAGACCAGCCCTCTCATCATCTCGGAGGCGGACTAACACCCGCAAAGCAGCCGGCCCGGATGGCATCCCCGGCCGTGTGCTCAAGGTCTGTGCAGCCCAGCTGGCGGGAATATTCACGGATATCTCCGATTGTCAGCAAGTGCTTTGAGAGACTGGTGAGAGACTGGTGAGAGACTACATCTGCTCCGTACTGCCTGCCACGCTGGATCCATGGCAATTTGCGTATCGTCATAATCGATCAACTGACGATGCAGTTGCCTTGGCCGTACACTCTGCACTCTCCCACCTGGACAAGAGGGGGAAGAACAGATACGTACGGATGCTTTTTGTGGACTACAGTTCTGCCTTTAACACGATCATCCCAACCAGACTGGACACAAAGCTCAAGGACCACGGCCTGCACTCGTCCATGTCCAGCTGGATACTTGACTTTCTGTCCGGCCGCCGTCAGGTGGTGAGGATGGGCAACATCACGTCGGACCCCCTGACCCTCAGCACAGGAGCCCCCCAGGGCTGCGTGCTGAGCCCTCTACTCTACTCACTGTACACCCACGACTGTAGAGCCACGCACAGCTCCAACGTCGTGATCAAATACGCAGACGACACAACAGTGATGGGCCTGATCGACGACGACGACGAGACGGCCTACAGAGCAGAGGTTGGAACGCTGACACAGTGGTGCCACGAGAACAGCCTCTCGTCAGCAAAACCAAGGAGCTGATCGTGGACTTCAGGAGGCCAGAGAGAGAACACGCACCCATTGTCATCAATGGTGCTGCAGTGGAGCAGGTCAGCGACTTCAAGTTCCTCAGAATCCACATCTCGAGGGACCTGAAGTGGGCCACACACACAACCACAGTGGTGAAAAAAGCCCAACAACGGCTCTACTGCCTGAGGCGCCTGAAGAAGTTCAGAGTGAGCCCCCGCATCCTCAGAGCATTCTAGCACCATCGAGAGTGTTCTGACGAGCAGCACCACTGCCTGGTTCGGGAAATGCACCGCTGCAGAACGGAAAACACTGCAGAGAGTGGTGCGAACAGCGCATCGTGGGAGGGGAGCTTTCCCCACTCCAGGAAATACACGAGAGACGTTGTGTGGCTAAGGCTGAAAACATTATCGGGGACATCCATCACCGCAGCCATAGCCTGTTCAAACCACTTCCCACGCCCACGGCCGGGCAAACGCTTCATGAGCATCAAGAGCAGCACCACCAGACTCTTGAACATTTTCTACTTGTCCACAATTAGACTGCTGAACAAGAAATAGGAATGGTGACGCCGCACAGAACTGGATTGGTCTCCTTTTAGTAGAGACTACCTTATAGGCTACATCACTTTATTTAATTATTTTTTATATATGCATACATATTGTACCATGTAGTTTAGTCATGTACTATGCACTTTCTCTCTTTTTAACTGCAATGATGAGCCTGCACAAACAAGAATTTCACCCATGTTACTTGTAATATGATGTTACAATAAAGTTTGATTCTGATTCTGATTTGGCACCTGCCCACAGTGCCAAAACTACTAGTAATAGGTGTACTGACCATGGTATTACTGTGCTTAACTGACCAGCGAACTGGCCTGACCTGAACCCCACAGATAATCTAGCATTATGTTATACTTTAGCTATTGAAAAAAAGCAGATCTACAAGCTGCCGCGCTACGAGCTTGTAGGTCTGCTATTTTTGAAAAATCGTGACAATGGCACAAATCTTTGAATATACAGTATATTCTTTCAGAGTGAACGTTTTTAACTCAAATCTTTGCTTCTGGGAGGTCCCTGGAACAACATATTTTCAGATGTGGGTCGGCAGCCAATTACATACATAATTTTGGGGGTCCTTGACAGGAAAATATTTGAGAACGACTGACATAGAAACATAGGGTTTTTCTGGCATACAAAACTGTCAGGATTTAGAAGGCATTTGTAGAATCTTTTCTCAGGTCTAAATGGGTTAATACCACTTCAGCCAGAGCAACACGTACTGCCACACTACGGGGGTATTGCCCTGTAGTGTGGCAGTGTTGCTCGGGTTGAAGTGGGTAATGTATGTTTTGTAATAATAATCCAAATCTACAAAGTCACTACGTAGTACTAAAGTTTTCAAAAGTATGTAGTGGAGTCAAAGTTAAATACTTCCGAGATATAGTGGACTAGAAGAAGTATTGGAAATTGGCAATACTCAAGTAAAGTACAAATACCTCAAAATTGTACTTAAGTACCCGTACTTCCACCACTGCTTAAACAGATCAGTTCTTCCTGGCAAAGGACACTGTTGCGATTAAATATGATTTCCGTATTTAAACGGAAGCCGCAGTGATCCTCTCTCTCTCTCTCTCTCTCTCTCTCTCTCTCTCCCCCCATGCAGAAATGTGCAGGTGCAGCTGATAACCGTGTACGACTATACGACAAGCTGGGCAGCAACGACGCCATCGGCATGTGCTGGATGGGCCTCCGCCATTGGTCGGACATGCTGGCCAACCCGAGGCGTCCGGTGGTCCAGTGGCACGTGCAGCAGCAGCAGGAGGAGGAGGAGGAGGTGAACGAGGCCCTGAAGGATCCTATCCGCTAAACAACACTGTTTCCCACAATGCACTGGGTCGGTCGGGACCCATTTGTGGGTTCGCCACCCGGGGCACATTTTTTATTTTAATGGATCCCTTCATTTTTACTTGAGACATTGGCAGAGGGAGAGGCACTGAATGATGGTGTAGTCGTCTATTGATCGGACTCTCATCACAGATATTTCATGTTCAAATACCAGTCCTCTTACAGTTAATTGCTTTTCAACTTTACCTAACTGAAGGCTAAAATACAAAAGACCACTTCAACAGTACTCAGAGATGGGGTACTGGTGTGATGATCAGTTTGACAATACTATTCTTGTACCATTTTCCTCCTGTCTAATAAAATGCTAGTACGGCGGACTCTTCTATCTACAGTTCAGTACGGTCTAGAGCCCTGCCTACTGTATCCTGTAATTTACACGCAGGAATACAGAAGGCTATTTCCATATCCGCTTTAGAGAGGATATGCAAACTGAGAGCAAATCCTTTACGAATCTACGTTCAGTGACCATTTTCTTAATCAACATGGCTAACCCAGCATTCTGACAAAACGCACATGTCATACATGTGTTTAGTCGTTAAATAATTTGCCTGTTTGATTTCTTGTCCGCACAAAAGCAAAGGCGTAGATAGCAGCTTCTGTGACCCTGTGACAGATGACCTTGATGACACTGATGACCATGTGATTGGCTGGCTGAGTGAGCTCACAGCGCCACACACTGGCCGAGCAAGGTATTGCATCCGGAGTGATGTAAGACCATTGAGTTAGTTGCAATGGAAATATACTACAGGAATTTGAGCTTACTTTGGCTGTTAACCGAGAGGATGGTGGTTCGGGACCACTCAGGGACAGGAACAGTAGCCTACTGCACTAGTGAAATGTTCAGGTTTCATGTCTGTAAAATACTCACTTCAATGTATCTGTCAGCTTACACCCAGATACACTGCCCACGCCTTGAACCTGAGACATTCTGCTCACCACTGTGATAGGACACTGTCTACATGATCACAATGTCATGGGTTCAAATCTTCCTGGATCTTTAACTTGTGAAATGGGATATTCTGCATTAGTACTTTTACTTTTTGTACTTTGTTGATGCCATACTTTCCTGTACTACATTGCCATGTTGATACTTTTATTTCATAAAACACATTGAATACTTCTGTCTACTCATTTCTTAAAGCCTATTCATATACTCCTGTTTTAGTCATAGTGTGCTTCGCTATGAGCATGTAGATCTATTTTTGAGAATTGAAAATGTGTGCAAGTCCTGAATATATGAATGTTGCCTGGGTTCCAGCCTGATTCACTGATTCTGCTGATCTGAAATGTCACTGCGCTCATTTTGAAATGTGGTGTAAACGCCCAATACATTCTCAATGGCAATAGCACAAACTTTGGCATGCTACATACTTACACCTAGAAACCCCATTCAAACGTATTTAGGTTCATCTTACGGTAGGCATGTTTGCCTGAAAAGAAATCTTTGAAATGTTTCATAATTTTAGAAATATGGTGCTTTATTTGAGACATTTATAATGGGGCTCAATGGCAGCTCTATGGCACGTCAAAAAGTCACTTTCACCTAGCCTGGTTAATAAACCAGACTAATATCGCACGGACCGCGGGATATTAGTCTGGGGAGGCTCAGCTTGGATTTCATTTCCAGGGGGCGGGTTGAAACATTTTCTCTTTGACGCAATTGGTCAGAGCTACTGTCAGTCAAAGGTCTCAAGCATTGAAAGTCACTGTACCAAAGCCCGCCCATATTGCATACCGTGTCCCGATTGGCCGCCCCATTTCTCTGGTGTAGGAAATGGGCGTACAATTGAGCCTCTCCAGACCGTAATCCGCCGGCAGGCAAATCTTTTTTTGCCAACGGCTGATTCCGTCTGGTTTATTAACCAGGCTAACTTTCACCTAGAAACTCCATTCACACTTTTGATAATTCAGCTTACTGTGGGCACACATGCTGGAACTTTTTACTTTGAAATGTTTTGTAGTTTCTGAGTTATTTAACGTAAACGCCCAATACATTCTCAATGGCAATATAGCACAAACTTTGGCATGCTACATACTTACACCTAGAAACCCCATTCAAACCTATTTAGGTTCATCTTACGGTGGACATGTTTGCCTGACAAGGAATCTTTGAAATGTTTCATAGTTTTAGAAATATGGTGCTTTCAAATTTGAGAAATTTATAATGGGGCTCAATGGCAGCTCTATCAAAAAGTCACTTTCACCTAGAAACTCCATTCACACTTTTTATTATTCAGCTTACTGTGGGCACACATGCTGGAACTTTTTACTTTGAAATGTTTTATAGTTTCTGAGTTATTTAACTTAAACGCCCAATGCATTCTCAATGGCAATAGCACAAACTTTGGCATGCTACTAGTCCTACATACGTACACCTAGAAACCCCATTCAAACCTATTTAGGTTCATCTTACGGTGGGCATGTTTGCCTGAAAAGCAATCTTTGAAATGTTTCATAGTTTTACAAATATAGTGCTTTCATTTGATTTGATTATGTATTTAATAATAATAATAATATTTGGTATCTGATTCTCCAAGGGAAACTTCATTATTTATTAAATGAATAAAAAAGGAAGTAGATTAAAACAAAAGTATACAAACTTTACATTCCAAGTCCCAAATGATTTGCATAAAACAAGTAATCAATATTCAAAAATGTTGAATGTTGTAGATGATAATATGATGAGAAATAGATGCATATAGTAACTTGTACTGCACGGATTAAAGACTGAAACACATCATATGCATGTTTCAATACACATCATCCAGTAACTGATACATTGTGATAATGATGATTTCACTAGTGGTACCCAAACCTTTTAGCTCGAGAGCCAAAAGATACATCTGATGTCTCCCCGGCCCCAAACTAGCAGAACTATCACAATATTCACCCCTTCTTCAAATGGGTGTTCTTTCTTTGATTTTATATATATATATATATATATATATATATATATATTTAGGAACCAGTGTTCTACACAGCTCTTTCACACATCCAGTACAGAGCATTTGCATTGCAATTCACATCGTTCCATCCTTGAGCCCAAAGGTTGGCGCAGTCTTCACCCCCATTGTCGTTTGGCTCACCGAGTAACCAGAACCAGAACCTGTAGACGTAGGGAGGCAGTGGTGGACAAAGTATATACATTCAAGTAAATACTGCAGTAAGTATTCAAAAGTACAAATTATGAAGTACATTTTCAGAATTAAATAGCAGATCTACAAGCTCTCAACAGGTTGCAAGATGAGGTTCATTTCGGCCAAGACATTTGGTACAGAGGGAAAAAGGAGCAGAACAAATATAGAGCCCTGGGGAACCCCATGGTCATCCAATAATAGGGTTTAACCACTTGAACCCTAGTTGACCGAGGGTTGGGTTGGGGGGGGGGTATCCAAACATACCAGGCCGTAGATTCTACGGCCTAGAATATCAAAGAACAACAGGAGAGTGAAAGTATAGTCTTACGTTGGGTTGGTCAGTGTTGTTCCTTCCACCCACTTCCATCACGCCTTCTGTCTCTTTGTCAGTCAGACCAATCCACACCAACCGGGATGACGCCACTCTCTCAAGTAAGGCCTGTACATAAAAGGCTTCTGGTTACTGAAGTACAAACTGTACAACACACACACACACACACACACACACACACACACACACACACACACGCTCCGTCCTTTAGATTCCTCACGGAGAAGACCTTTTTTGTCCTGATCATACAAGGACAAAGTTAAAGGAAGTAATACTAATTGTCAGATAGTCGTCATCTTTGAAATATGCAAAATAGAGGTTCAGCCACACCCAGTCATAAAGATGATCATTCCAAAATGTTTCTAATTGTCAAAAAACATGATTTAGACACCACGTTTGCATTCATAGCTCATGTGGTTCAAAAGTTCTAGATAAAACCTTTTTCAGGTGGCGGACTGGCGGCCATATTTGATTTGGCCACAATGATGACCTGGAGGGTTGCTGGCTTCGGCACGGATTCAACATGAGTATTCTGAAAATGTTGAGCACCTCAGAAAATCTGTAGCTCCAACGGTTTAGAAGATTTTTCACAGTTCCCAAGTGGTTTGCGGGGGTCATATTAGCCAAGAACAGTTGAGATAGTCTCTCCTAAATTAAGTGCATACATATCTTAGCCAGGTCCTCTACTAATAGCTACTTGCCCAAATGTTCCCAAATGTGCTGACCTCATCACATTTGTGAAGATGGCTATAGGCATTTTTAGGTAAAGGAGTGTTTTTTGTGCAAAACTAATGCTTACAATGGATTCAGCATCATGAAAACCCCCTAGTTTGACATGTCACATGCTACTTAAAGCATTATGAAATTTGGAATTCTTTGCCTTATATTGGTTGATAATGGTACCCCAACTTTCAGCAGCTGTCACAAAGTTTCCCAAGGGAGTTGGGTTGGAACATTTTCTTCTGTGATAGTAGACACCTTCATGAACACATCTGTGAAGAAAGCATTATTTTTCCAGATTTGCCATAACTTTAGCCAATTTTCCCTTATTAGGTGGTTTGTGAAAGAGACTATTTTAAGGCCAATACTAAACCATCATCAGTGTGTGTGTGTGTGTGTGTGTGTGTGTGTGTGTGTGTGTGTGTGTGTGTGTGTGTGTGTGTGTGTGTGTGTGTGTGTGTGTGTGCGTGCATGTGTGCGTGTCACGCAATTGTTTTGCTCCAGCTGTGTTTGTTCACATTAGCTCTTCTGTCATAATGTCTCAATTAATTCAACACTTTGATATGACACTCTTGTGAGTTTGGGATTGATCCCCATGATCCTAGTTTTGGGGGGATTAGAATTAGCTGCTGCTGTGATTTCCAATACCCTAAACTATAAGATGATAATTAGTGAATTATCATCAATTCCAACGTGGGTTTGAAGTCCATAATCACAGATGAGTGGGGATGATGTCGTAACCACAGAATCAAGAAATTCCTTCACGTATACTTTCGCTATTCAAAAATAGCAGATATACAAGCCCATATTTCCCATGACTATGAGCTTCTAGATCTGCTGCTGTTGCAAAATCGTAAAACATTTGTGCAAACTTTATATATTTAAAGCAACATTTTTTATTTAGCTTCTGGCGGTCCCTGCAACAACATTATTTTGAGATGGGGGGGTAGGGGTCTGCGGCCAAATAGGCCTACATTTAATGTTGTGGGGTCCTTGGCATGGAAAGGTTTGAGAACCACTGACATAGAAACATGCATTTTTTTCAGAAAACTGAAACATTTGTAGAATCTCCCATTGTGATTCTCTGGGGTCTATTAAGCAGGTCAAATAACATTACATATAATAGTACAGTTTTAAGAGGTGGAGGCGTGGGCAATGTCATATTACAATTATGGGCATGGTAAGAAGCGCTTTCAGCACCCTGTGGCGAGCGCAAAATGGCCTGGAATTAGTCATGGGAGTGTTTAAGGAGTGTTTAAGACGTACCCAATCATGTCCGTACTATTCTCTTTACCAGTCAGCTGATACGGAATGCGCCCTTTTCCTGCAAGTGGTATTACATTTCTGCAGGCTGGCACCATAGACATGACTATCGGTTAATTATTCCTATTGCACTGCATGCTGTCACCTTTATGCCTCAAAAGAACAGATCCACAAGCTGTCACAGCCATGATGTGCATAGCTTGTAGGCCTATGTCTCTATTTTGTTAAGTAACTTGCAGTGTTAATTCATTGTGAAAGTCATTACCGCAGCCATATGCTATACAAGGGAGGGAGATATACTCACATCATTACTTCAATTGTTTCTGTTCTAAGCATGAAAAACAGCTGTAAAAATCTTTATTCTAGTTCATTTGATTCATAAATGAATAAGTAAGCCTTTGAAATGGCACCTACCTATACCTTTCAGATTGGAATGGAACTACGAGTAGATACGCATATGGCTGGCAAATTGGCAATCCATGCGTAATGTTCCCAGAATCGTCTAACCCCCGAACATACAAGTTCGTTTGATATTGTTTAATTTGATAACAATAGAACCATGTACCATACAGCGAATAAAAGCAAGATTCCTAAGGAATATGGAGATTTTTACATTTTAAAAAACGTTTGAGAAATGAGAGAACCATGAATGTTTATAATATCAACGTTTATTATGAAAGACAAACGGGCTGTGAAGAGCTCACCATCCCGACAAGGAGGAAATATAGCCTAGTGCATGCACATAGGACTATATGCACTGTTGCACACATGCTCTTTATTTGTTTCTATTGAAAAACACCAGTAAAATAAAAGTTTATTGTATTTTATTTCATTCGAGTCAAGACGAAGGAATGAGTTGAAATTCCACCGGCACCTACGTGCTGCGTAATGCTGCGGCCCCGATGTCATGGTCTTCACTCGTAGCATTTTATTGAAGAAGACTTGAATCGTGTGTGATACAGCGTATGAAAGCAAACTTTTCAAGGATTATGGAGATGTTTTTTTTAAAGATTGAGAATTGAGCAAACACATTATTATTATTAACTATTTCAAATCTCAACCCATTTACCAAAGAGCTCTGAGACCTCAGAGCTCAAAGACCACTGTTGCCATGTTTCATAGAAACAAGTAAATAGGTCTATAGAAATAATCCCAAAAGAAGCACAAGGTCTGCAACCTCTTTTAAATGAAGTGCCATGTTTTTATTTTCTAGATAGTGAGTCTGCCATATTAAGATTGATTTTAATGACACAAATATGTCATGGGGGTCACTGGCCCAAAATATGTTTGGATTAGCCATCCTTAGTTGGGCAAATGCATTGCTCCAGCAGCGCCCAGCACTCAAGTGTAAAATCAAACGGTGCTTTTTGCATTTAAGAGGTGGTCAGACCCAGGTGGAATCGTTATGCGCTGAGTGCTTTTAGGTCAAGGGGCTTAATAGCAATCAATTGTGTATTAAAGTCGTTGTGTGTTTGACCCTGGGCGACGACGTCTCCCACCTCAATTAAAGATAGGAGACGGAAAAAAGAGGTCACCGGGAAGTAGCTGCTGTCTTTTTTTTTCTTCATTTAATTGTTACAGAAAATTTTAACATCAGCCTTGTATTTTGTGTTAATTAACAGAATTAACATATAATGAACAGTCATTAATGAATTAACATTTAATGTATAGTCATTTCAGACGGGCAGTAGCCTCGGAAACCCAGACGTTTTTATTTCCAGGGAGAGAAATAAAAACTTTGGCTACTTTACTTTGGCTATAAAAACGTCACGAAATTGAATAATTATTTTCATATCGTCTCATAAATGAAGAAATTAAAAAAAATCTGCACACCAATTGGTGTGAATTTCTTCATCTACTGCAAATTCATTACGTTGTAATTAGGCACATTGTAGGCACTAGATATCAAATTAGACATTGTGAACGATTTTTCTGTCAGTCATGTAGTGATATGAACACTAGGTGTGGAGAAAAAGTGAAAGAGCTGCTTGAAGATAACAATGGCATGTAACAATGGCATGCAACTTGTGAACAACTTGCATACCATACTCCTTTCCTAGTTCCCTAACCTACAGCAAAAGACAGAACTGGATTTCTAAAGTACACTACTGTTTAATCACTGCCCGTTATATAAAGTGTGTCAGGAGTTTTATGTCTATGGAACTTGTATTCCCTGAAGAAATGATAAATGCAAAGATTGTATTACAGCGTGCTCAGGATTTGTGTATGAGTTCTATTAAGGCTCACCCTGGCAAACCCCGATGTATCAAACCAGTGCACTTTACAAATATTGATGTAGAACAGTTTGCTCTTAATATACGTTCACTGGAAACACCTGTCATCACCTTTGGCCAGAATTCGGATGATATGGCTATGTGGCGTATATTAGAGTGTGATGATGCAAAAATGGCTATATGGAAAGCTATAGATTGGAAGGGGGAGTTTTCCACATCCCCTCGACAAGAGATGCCTTCTGAAAGTGACTTTCAAGAGCATATGGAGAGGCTGCTGAACCCTCCTGTCGGTGAGGGAGAAAGCCTGCAACATGTGGAGGACTATAATGTCACCATGCCACTTATCACTATGGCAGAGGTTCAATATGTAATTGACCGCCAGCTAAAGTCAGGAAAAGGAGCGGGCCCTGATGAAGGGTAACCGACTTGATTGTGACAATTATCGGGGCATAAGTAGTTTCCATATAGGCTACACACACCGTGACACACACCTGCGAGGAATGCCAGGCCCCAGCTGTGCGGACATTTTTGTATTAATTAATTAATAAACAAAACTACACATTTCTATCTATAAGGCCAAACCTTATTAGAAAAAATATTAATAGCATATAAAAGCCTTTTCAAATGTTTTAAAGACAGAGAGAGAGAGAGAGAGAGAGAGAGAGAGAGAGAGAGAGAGAGAGGTGGAGAGAAGAGAAGGAGAGAAGAGAAGGAGAGAGACAGTGGATAGAGAGAGAATATTGGTCTGCTTCAAACAAAATTCCCAGTCTTTTGCATCCCAAGAAGCACTTAGTATGTATAAATCATTTTGTTCTTCAGTGTCAAAGTCCACTAGAGGTCCTGTTAGCTCATTAGTGTCTATTTCCAATCCCACTTCAGGGAAAGGATCCCCTTCATCAGGAACCTCTGTCCCCCCGAAAAAATCCTGTAGCATCTCCGATTCTTCTCCAGTCAGTCTTTTAATCCACTCATTTAGAATGTCCCTGGTGTGACGATGTGACCTCAGACCCAGTACTGAGGCCACAGCCTCTCTGTTATAGAGACCTGGACCTGCTACATCCACAATGTGTCTCAGCTTTACTGCTCCAGCTGAAACAAGCCGCTGAGTAAGTCCATGCCTGCTGTTGTCCTGAACATCCAGCCGGGCTCCATGTATTAAAGGCTCTTCCAGGAGACAAAACAGCAAAGCTGAAGGCTCCAGCCTATTCCAATTAAAAATTGTCCATGCTCTAAAGAGTCCTTGATAAAAAGGAGTCAAATTAGACAAATGAATAAAATTACAATTAATTAAAAACAAAGCAGCATCAAAACTCAACCCATTTATATTCCTCAAAATGACAGTCATTATACGTTTCCAGACCACATCTTCACCTCCTGTTAAGTACCTCTGGATGTGCTGTAATCTAAAAGCTGATTTCCTGCTCTCCAAATGTATTAACCCCTGCCCTTCCTCCTCCTTTGGCAGGTAGAGCACACTCTGAGGGACCCAGTGCAGTTTATCCCAGAAAAAAATAATCATTATGGACTGTAACTTTGGTAACAGCCCAGCAGGGGGCTCCATACATTTAAATGTGTCTCTTTGGCAGAGACACATTATTGCTTTTTTGTTTTCTTTTGAGAGCATTGCTCTCAACGCCAACTTGCACAGCTTCACCTGTATCCATCTGATCAGCTGTTGCTGCTGTTTCAGACTCGGCCACATTATTCTCATCATTTTCTTCCTGGCTGACAACTGCCATGTCCTGTCCTCAGTGTTGGGAAAGTTCGTTTTTTTTTAGGAACTAGTTCAGTTCACAGTTCAATTTTTTTTTTAATTAACTAGTTCCGTTCATAGTTCATCATTCAAAAGTTTGAACTAAAGTTCATCGTTCCAAAAAATAGCTGATCTACAAGCTCACAATGTGTCCGGACGCGATGCGTATATCAGCTATTTTCAACACGGAACACATTGTATGAAGAAGAATAAATCAGGCATCACTGCGCTTCATTCACTGTGGAAGATAGATGTCTTTTGTTGGCCGTTCGTGGCGATATTATGGACATACCTCCTCGACGTGATAATAGTAGAGGACCTGGGTAAGATATGTATGCACTTAATTTAGGAGAGAATATCTCAACTGTTCTTTGCTAATATGACTCCCGCAAACAACTTGGGAACTTCGAACATGACTATCTTCTAAACCGTTAAGGCTACAGATTTTCTGAGGTGCTCAAAACTTTCAGAATACTCACGTTTGTTGAATCTGTGCCAAAGCCAGCAACCCTCCAGGTCATCATAGTGGCCAAATCAAATATGGCCGCCAGTCCGCCACCTGAAAAAGGTTGTATCTAGAACTTTTGAACCACATGAGCTATGAATGCAAAAGTGGTGTCTAATCATGTTTTTGACAATTAGAAACATTTTGGAATGATCATCTTTATGACTGGGTGTGGCTGAACCTCTATTTTGCATATTTCAAAGATGGCGACTATCTGATAATTAGTTTTACTTCCTTTAACTGTGTGTGTGCTCGCACATGTTTCCAATTTAAACATACCTTTGACTAATGCTCAGCATAAATTATTAAGCTATTATGCTCTTAGCTCTTATGCTATTATTCTCTTGTTTCAATAAAATTACATCTGTAGTTTACACATTTATGTTTTAGAGATAGTCAGAAAGACAGGAAGCAGAGCTGGAGGTAGCAGAGACTAAAATGTTGAGGTTCTCTCTGGGAGTAACAAGGATGGATAGGATCATGAATGAGTACATCAGAGGGACCGCACGCATGTCAGATGTTTTGGAGATAAAGCCAGAGAGGCCAGACTGAGATGGTTTGGACACATACTGTACAGAGGAGGGATAGTAAGTATATCGGTAGAAGGTCGAGGTTGGAACTGCCAGGCAGGAGGCCTAGAGAAAGACCAAAGAGAAGATTTATGGATGTAGTGAAAGAGCCCTTTCAATGAAGCCCTTTGAGTTGGATTGAATTGAAATATTGGAGGCAGGGTGACATATTAAGGAATGGTATTTTTTTCCCTTTCTCCCCCCTAAGCATCCAGCTTATAAGAGCGCTCTTATGATGTGCTTCATTATAATCAATAATGGAGAGAAAAGGTAATAAGCAAATGGATGTTTTTGTAATGAACAGCAGCCACTCAAAACTCAGAAATAGCTACAAGAACAGCTGCATTATTCTGAAAGGAAAGAGAAGTACACAACATGTCTGGCTGTTTTTTTTCTTTGTACCATGAAAAGGTCTGCGTGCGTGAGTGCATGCGTGGACAGGGTCAAACAGGAAATGGAATGGAGATTGCATGGGATTGTGCAAAGCGTACTGTGAAAGAGAACTCTGAACCAAATGTTATATGTTGCAATTACAAATAGTTTGTCCAAAAGCGTACTGTGAAAGAGAACTCTGAACCAAGTGTTCTATGTTGCAATTACAAATAGTTTGTCCATTCGGGTACTATTATGACTATTATGATAAACACACAAGCAGGACATGCTGTAAAACATTAAGCCTTCTATCACCGCAGGGACTTGAACCCCATTTCAGACACAGACGCAGCGGTTTCTACTCCCGCTACTTTCTGGTCAAGAAAAAGGGGGGGGGGGGGGGGGGCTCTGTCCTATCCTGAACCTTCGAGCACTCAACAGACATCTCAAAACTTTCAAGTTCAAGATGCTGACGGCCAAGTCTCTGGCACGTTCCATACGCCCAGGCGATTGGTTCACGTCCATAGATCTAAAAGACTCCTATTTTCACATCCCTATCTACCCACCCCACAGGAAGTTCCTGAGGTTCGGGTTTCAGGGGAGAGTGTACGAGTATACAGTTCTCCCCTTTGGGATGTCCCTCTCGCCCCGTTACGGCATCAGGGGTTTGCAAGCTACATCGGCGACTGGCTTCTGAGCGCGGCCTCGGAGCAGGAAGCGGCACAGAACACAGCCAGGGTATTGTCCCACGTGACCTCCCTAGGTTTCAACGTGAACCATACCAAGAGCATGTTGACGCCGACGCAGTCCACGGACTTCATAGGCATCACGTTGGACTCAGTCGCATACACTGCGAAACTGAGCGCCGACCGGGTGGACGACCTACTGAAGTGTGCCGCACAGTCAGGACGGGCCACACACTTCAACTCGGGGTGTGCCTGCGCATGGCAGGCCTCATGGCCTCAGCCATATCTCTGGCACGCCTGGGCAGGCTGTACATGAGACCTTTCCAACGATGGTTGAAGTCTCTACACCTGCCTCCCAAGTTCACACGACGCCGGGTGAGAGTCTCCCCGGGCTGTGTATTGGCCCTGTCCAGAAGGGTGGTCACCACGGACGCCAGTCTTTCGGGCTGGGAGCCACTCACGAGAGCAGGACGGCCAGAGGGGTGTGGAACGGTTCCCTAAAGGGATCCGCTCACATCAACTATCTAGAACTTCTGGCGGTTTTCCTCGCCTTGAAGGAGTTCGAACCGTTTCCTCTGGGGACATCACGTGTTGGTCCGTACGGACAACACCATGACGATGGCCTACATCAACAGACAAGGAGGGATCAAATCTCTGCGTCTGTGCTCACTGGCTCACAGACTGCTGGTCTGGTGCGACGGCCGGTTCATCTCCCTCACGGCCTGTCACGTCCCAGGACTCCAGAACTCAGCTGCGGACCTCCTATCGAGAGGCCCACTCCGCTACAGCGAATGGTCCCTCCATCCATGGGTGGTGGGCCAAATGTGGCTTGGCTTTGGAGTTCCGGTGGCGGACCTCTTTGCCACGGGGGAGAACACGAAGTTCCCTCTGTTCTTCTCCCTCACAGGCAGGCCGCCTCTGGGTCTGGATGCCTTAGCGCATCAGTGGCCTCAGGGCCTACTCTACGCCTTCCTACCGCTGGAACTGACCCACAAGTTCTAGCCAGGGTGAGAGTTTTGGGCTCGGGGCTACTACTGGTGGCTCCGGCCTGGGGGTCCTGGAGACACGACATCACTTCCCTCCTCCATCGCGACCCTTGAAGACTCCCTCTGAGGGTCGACCTGCTAACACAGGCCAACGGCGAGATATTCCACCCGCGCCCCCAGGACTTGGACCTTTGGGTTTGGCCTGTGAGGGGGCACCGCTCGCAATAGCGGATCTGCCACAGAATGTCATAGAGACTAGACGCCAGACGCCGGTACAACACGGCTTGGCAGCTGTTTGAACGTTGGTGCTCGACCAGGCCTGGTGGGGTCCTTCCTTTCCAGGCCTCGGTGGGGCCCATCCTGACCTACCTGCAGGAATTCCTGGACAGAGGTCTAGGCTTGTCCTCGGTTAAGGTCAACCCGGCGGCGATATCCGCCTCCCACTTAGGTGTGAACAACGGACCGGTGAGTGAGAACTGCTGATCCGTCAGTTCATGAAGGGTGTCCTACACCCTAGACCGGTTGCCAGATCCCTGGTCCCAGCCTGGGATCTGACGGTGGTATTGTATGCGCTTACGAAGGAGCCATTCGAACCACTGGAGACAGTGGATTTGAAGTTTCTCTCGCTGAAGACCACGCTGCTGGTCGCACTGGCGTCTGCGAAGCGTGCTAGTGACATCCACGCACTCTCAGTCAATGAGAGCTGCATGAGGTTTAGTGGTAACAACACTAAGGTCACGGTTAGGCCGAACTTGTCTTTCAAGCCAAAGGCCTTTCCTGCTGGTCGTGACCCGGTGGAGCTCATGGCGTTCCACCCACCGCCTTTTGCCTCAGAGGAGGACAGGCGGCTACACTGTCTCTGTCCAGTCAGGGCGATCAGACTGTGCAGGGACAGGACAGCTCCCTTCAGACAGGGAGATCAACTCTCTTGGGCCTCCCACGCCAGGTGGCAGGGGAAGCCTATAACAAAGGTGAGGCTTTCACAGTGGATTGTGGAAGCTATACAACTGGCTTACACCAGTAGTGGGGTGGAGCTCCCTGAAGGATTAAAAGCTCACTCCACAAGGGGCATGGCGGCATCCTGGGCCTTGGCACGAGGCGTCCCCATCCAGGATGTGTGCGCAGCGGCAAGTTGGTCGTCTCCCTTGACCTTTGCCACGTATTACAATCTTGACGTGGCACCCAGGGACTTAGCCCAGGCGGTCCTGGGTGCAGCAGCGCAATGATTGACAGTACATAGTGCCCCCATGTTCACATAAGCATTCCCTAGAGTGGCTCTATGAGATGGTTAGCCATCGAGCACATAAGGCAGCTTGCTGTCGGCTCCTTAGTAGGGATTGATAGCAGTCGGACAGTTTGGTCTGTCCCGCTATCGGCTTTGTTCTACCTGGTCAGGGACCTAGGTAGCCTTTAATTGTCCTCCTTACGGGAGTATACACGTGCCACGCCTGAGGGTGACGTGCGTGTGTCTCTTGATAGGTGGACCGTGGATCGGTCCTATCAGCCGGTGTGATCATACGGGAGTGTTATGATCCCCATATGAGAGAGGAACTTAAGACAACTTTGGGTTACTTCAGTAACCTCAGTTGTATAAGTGACTCGAAGAAGAGAGTCATTAAGACGCCCTTCTGCTTTGTCAGCGGCAGAAAGGTAGATTGATAGGAATGACGCTCACGGGACCAACCCCCGGTTTTATACCGAGTGGGTGGGGTTGGGGATGTCACCGTGAGCGACACTTTCACGATCCAATGGAATTGTTCGTGAGTACATGCAGAGTTTCTGTGCTTTTGCGCTACCAGGTGGCGGCACCCCATATGACTCTCTTCTTCGAGTCACTTATACAACTGAGGTTACTGAAGTAACCCGAAGTTTTCAACCCTGTTCATTTCAAGGCCCATTATTTATTGGGCATTTGAGCCACATTTGATGACATTTAGACTCCCAGTCCCAGACACAAAATTTGAATATTTAGTTATCGTTGGATATACGTTTGTCCACATTTCCATTCTGTATTGATTATAAATGTGAAAACTCATATGCTCCAAAAGATAAATCTATTGACGACGTTGATAAATGATCTGTGCCATTATAGTGACATGTTGTGTGCTTATTAAATAGGCTAGATTTTAATGATATTTGTAAATGTTGCTGGGGACCCCCTGCAACCCCCTAAAAGACTGCTGGGGGTCCCCGGACCCCACTTTGATAAGCAATATCATTCATACGATTTAGGAAAATAAAAACACCTGTTTTTTAAGTTCCTGCATATTGTCCCCGTTAAACATCTGCATTGAACACAATTAGAGAATCTAGAATAATTGTTATTTCGATCAACATTTTCAATACGGCATGGAAGGGAATTATCCAATGACAACAAAATATTCTTTAGTTTTGGGTCTGAGAGGCTAAATCCCATCAAATGGTGGTCCGTGGCTCAAATGCGAATACATTATGGGCCGTGAAATGAAAAGGGTTGCTGTGTCCAAGATGAGGTCACCTCAGGAGCCTGTCATTAGTCACAGAAAGGAGATTGACTCATGGAAGTTAATTGGGCAACCCCCTCTGTGATAATGTGGAGAACTTGCAGGCAATTAAATGGTGTGATAATATTCTATGACTCACGCTCGCTTGAAGCACAGCTGGACGCCTTCAACCAATCAGATTGCTTCCCTGAAACGTCATTCACTCCTGTTGTAACGTGTTCAAAAATGGATACATAATTACAGTATAATCACTTATAGCTTATTGCTGTAAGCCCCGCCCGCTCACTCAGCTGCCCTCGATACCGTTGTTAAGCAGGACAAACATCAGCGAACCTCCATTGAGGACCGTGTTATGTCGGCGTTTTTCCGAAGAAGAATAGAATCAACAACATTCATACTATAATAACGCCATGGTGAAACGTTGCAGGCGTCCTGCAACAGTGCTTCATAGGCACCCAGAACGTTTGGGGCATTTTCTTTTTATTCCTTTCCCGTGGGTGCGCACAATGTTTACATTCTAGAGGAGGAAGCGGCGGTGGCGTCACTCGTTCACCCTCTCTGCTACTATCATACTAGTATTAACGTCAACTTTTACTAAACAATGGTTAAATCAATCGTCTAATAAACAACAAACAACTTACCTTGGAGCAAATGGTGTGCTTTGTAACTTTCTAGTTGCTTGTGTTGGACGGCAGCCACATAACTGTCTTCAACCACAGGCTCCAGTCACGTCCCCTCCCACTGCGGTTCAGAAAAAAAAGAACGCTGCTTACCCCCTTCTGCATCCAAAAAGTGAAGGTCCGCTAATGGTCTAAACTATTTTCTTTGCCGTTCCTAAATTCAAAATAGTTTAGACCATTAGCGGACCTTCACTTTTTGGATACAATGTGCAGAAAATGGTAAGCAGCGTTCTTTTTCTGAACCGCAGTGGGAGGGAACGTGACTGGAGGCTGGAGCCTGTGGCTGCCGTCCGTCCAACACAAGCAACTGAGCGTGGAGATTAGACAGTTACAAAGCACACCATTTGCTCCAAGGTAAGTTGTTAGTTGTTTATTAGACGATTGATTTAAACATTGTTTAGTAAAAGTTGACGTTAATAGTATGATTTAGTAGCAGGGAGGGTGAATGAGTGACCGCCGCGTCCTCCACCTCCAGAATGTAAACATTGTGCGCACCCACGGGAAAAGGAATAAAAAGAAATGCCCCAAACGTTCTGGGTACTTATTAAGCACTGTTGCAGGACGCCCAACAGCAACGTTTCACCATGGCATTATTATAGTATGAATGTTGGTGATATGACTGCTTCTATTCCTCTTCGGAAAACGCCGACATAACACGGTCCTCAATGGAGGTTCGCTGATGTTTGTCCTGCTTAACAACGGGCAGCTGAGCGAGCGGGCGGGGCTTACCGCACGGTCTATTGCCTCCCTCAAGCCCTGAGCCCTGAACCCTCATTGACTTTAGTGACGTCAGCTGTAAGTGATTGAGGGTGAGAGGCTGCAAGGGCTCCACATTGTTGTGAAAGGAATGGGACAGCACTTTGAAGATGAGTCCGCCATTCATGACACTTTGCATCACTTTATAAAAACTGTCCTTATTCACAGCCACTGCCTACCTACATGCTTGGCCTATTTATACATGTCTATCATGTCTATTTTAGTATTTAAGCTGATCGTTTTATTATTAGTTTCTTAAATACACTTTCCTGTGTAATATGGGTTGTAATATTCATATATAATAATATTCATTATAAATTGCATTTCCATATTATTTTACTTTGCTCATTTCTCATCATGTTTTACTTATTATTATTATTATTGTTATTAAATATATAGCCTTCAATTCCGTCTCCCTTTGAGAACAGTGAGAAAGCACTATTTTGTTTGTTGACATTCTAACCGCGATACATAACTAATTTGCATACTTAAATGATTGACGTTCGGAGGATCCCCCTCATTCCCCTGGTAACGCTATGAACTGTGGGTCATTTATTTTCCAAAGTCAGACAAAGTCAGCATCGATGCTGACTTTGGCAAAGGGCACATAAAGGGGCGGGTCTGAGCCCTCACTGACTTACCAATTTCAAATGGGACATCCCTCAAGCCCTCGCAGACTTCACATGAACGCGCAGCTAAGTCAGTGAGGACTCATTGAGTCAGCATGGGAGTGGATTGGGATTGGGCCATAGGGTGACCAGATCCAAACAGTTCATTTCCTGGGCCCTGGTAGGGGGCGGGACTGCGACGCTCTATTGGTGTATAGGGTGACCAGATCCAAACTGTTAATTTGAGGGACAGAAGCATCGCTTGTATGGGACAAGTGGGATGGGGGGACCACGTCCCCCCCGACAATGAGAGAGCTTTACAACAGAAGGCCAACTATTAGGACTAACTATTAGGGCATGTGAACACTGAATGTGGGACAGGGTCTCAATATGTGGGACGCCTGAAAAGTCTTGGAAATGAGGGACTGTCCCACACAAAGAGGGACATCTGGTCACCCTACCACCATGGGGCAGTAGTTAGTTCAGATCCCCCACGGGGGGGGGGGGGGGGGGGGCAGTTAGTTCAGATCCCCCACGGGGGGGCAGTTAGAAGGACTGTAAGGTCTTCTGACCTGAGATCAGATTCTAAAAATTTCTTCTACATCCTGACAGTTTTCTGAAAAAGCTATGTTTCTATGTCAGTCGTGCTATTTTTCAAAAATAGCAAACCTACAAGCTCGTAGGAGCTTGTAGATCTGCTATTTTTCAATACCTAAAGCATAACACAATGCTAACGCCAAAAGGGGTTCCCGCCCAAAATGGGTTAAGACATTATAGGAAAATGAAAAATATGCTTTTCACACTTTTCTAGCATATCCGTGGTCATCATATGGCCTAACAATCTATGCCAAAGCAATGGGAAAATTTCCAATTATTGTGTATTTTTATGTCAAACGTCCATTAAAAAAAAGACAATTTGAATTACTTCCTTTGAACGAAAATGTGATGCGTGATGACACGTCGAGGCCAGCGTGAATAAAAATGAATCATGATTTCATTCACCTGTTTTCATAATACACTGTTTGACCATCCGTTTCCCAGTAAAATGCCCCAAAAAGCCATTGCACCCTGTCTTTAAAGGGATAGTTCAGATTTTTATTTTATTTAAGTTGTATGAAATACTTGCCATTAATATAGTGGTTGCAACTGCATTAATTGATTGCCCGAGTCCCGTGGAACGACGAGTGTCCCAGGAAATGAAATGCAATTCATTTCTCCCATAGGATTTTCTTTAAGTATTTATTTAAAGACGGTTACGCCGCGGACAAAGCCAACTTGGATCGTGACAAATCATGACAATGAACACAATGTTTTGGGCTGATGGGACCACCACGGGACTCGGGCAATCAATTAATAGAGTTGCAACCACACTGTATTTCATACAGCTTAAGTGAAAAAAATCTGAACTATCCCTTTAATAGATGACTTGTTTATTTTTTTAATCTGGAATTTGAAATTAGATTTACTGCTATCCATGACAATTTATTTGTGTCCTATACTGAATTCAGTCTGTGTATTGTTGTGCTTATTGCACACGGTGTATACATTCTGTACCTTGTTAAAATGTATGGATATATTTAAACCTGTCATGTTCATTATTATTGTGATATTGGATAATTGGTTTGGGCTCAGGTGGCAGTGTTCACCGCTCATCTTTATCCCATTCTAGGTCGGAACGCTTTTTGGTGTTTTAAGCATTATGTTATGCTTCAACTATTGACGAGCTTGTAGATCTGCTATTTTTGAAAAATCGTGAAAATGTGGCGCACATTTTTGAATATAATATATATTATTTTGGAGCGAACGCTGGAGGAACAACATATTTTTGGGGGTCAGCGGCCAATTACATATAATCTTTGGGGCTCCTTGACCTGAAATAGTTTGAGAACCACTGACATAGAAACATAGGTTTTTCAGAAAACTGTCAGGATTTAGAAGACATTTGTAGAATCATCCTCGGGTCTAAATGGGTTATAGCCAATCAGCTGTCTCTTCCTATGTAAAGGTGGACACCCCATTGGCTGTCACACTATTCCTGAAGAAGATCCCAGTGATTGAAACGTTGAATCAATGAACCGGTGGAGCTGAGTTATTCCTTACCAGTGTTGCGGACTAGAGTGCATGTATATGCTCTATTACCTTTGTTACATTTCAACAAGGCACCTATACACAATAAAAGGATATTGAATATTTTATTTACTTCAAAATACTACAGTATAGACAAATATCAGCAGCATCATTGCACAAATACAAATACAGCAGCATTTATGCAATTAGACTGTGCGTGTGCGTGTGTGTGTGTGTGTGTGTGTGTGTGTGTGCGTGCGTGCAATGCTTTTGAAATTTGCAGACAGAGCACACAACGCTACCCTGCTTTTTATGCTTCAATAACATTAATCGCACAAGGAAACATGATCTCTGGTGGAGTGGTAGGTAGCCTACTGTGCAGTGATACAGCAGATACAAGGCAGATTTCAACAAGCCACCACCTGTTGCAATCAGGCAGAAACGTTGTATCTCCATATTTCCAGTGGTGGAAAGATTACTCAAATGTTTCACTTCAGTAAAAGTATCAATGTAGCTGTACTCCGTTACAAGTAAAAGTTCAGAATTAAAAAAGTACCAAGAGTAGAAAGTACTCATTATGCAGAATGTACCCATGTCAAGTTTTCATATGAATACAAAACTTTTCATCCGAAAATGATACATTTTTCAATATGATTGTGGCAAATAGATCACAGAATGTCACTGCACTGAGAGACATGCAGCTGCTGTATCCTCCCACAGCTCCTCTTCATCTCCTGGCAACAGTTTTTTTTTTTACCAGATTATGGTTTATGCTTAAGGACAATAATATAACTCTAATGTCGTATTTCGTCTGAGTGCAATGTGCCTGGCTCGTGCTGTTAAGCCTATTGTATTGGCTCAATACAAAGTCGGACAGTGTTTGCTGCGCAAGGGTATTCAATATAGCACTCACACCGTCACTATAATTATATACTGAAATGAAAAAGAAAAAAATACTTGAGTTGTCCTGTCGAGTTGAAACTCATGCCTTGCAGTAGTTTTAATGTGGGTGCGTTGCCGTTGCGCGGTTTTCAAGCATGATATATAAGGCTACTGGGTCTAGGCTCTACCGAGTAAGAAGATTTCCAAGCATGATAGTAGGCTACTGGGTCTAATAATATTATTATTATTATTATTATTATTATTATTATTATTACTGGGTCTAGGCTCCACCGAGTAAGAAGATTCAAGATTCACATTTTATAGTTATGCTTCTCCTGCAGCAGACGCAGTGCGGGCGACCAACTAAGTAAGTAAACTATAAATAACATACATTGAATGCTGGGCAAAGTGAAAGTGTGCTTTTACCTAATTTATTATTTATTGAATAGGCTGTGTTTCTCTTAAGTTTTGGGAAAGTTCTTTTTATTTAGGAACTAGTTCAGTTCACAGTTCAAAAATTTAAAAATGAACTAGTTCCGTTCATAGTTCACCATTAAAGAATTTGAACAATGGAGAATAAAACGCGTAGATATACATATTCAATGTTTCTTTACCTGCCAGTTATAGGCTAGAACTGGCAGGTTAAGTGCTCTGGAAATATCCTCTTTAATGGACATCTAATAGGCACCTATACAAAAAGAAGTGGAGAGCCGTGAGAGAACGGCCAATCAAGAGAGCGCTCAGAGCGCAACTGGGAGAAAATAACGGAAAAAAGGAAAACCTACAGCAGCGGTGCTGCCTCGACAGCTGCATTTACGCACACACACACACATACACACACACACACACACACACACACACACACACACACACACACACTCAAGACGGCCATGGCCACGGCTCCGTCCCCTTTTAAGGGAAAGGGAGGGATGTTACAGCAGAGAAATGAACCAGAGAACACAGTACAGGTCGCGGTGCGTCTTGTTTTGAATTCTTAATTCTGTTTCGAACGACACCAACAAAAATCTAGAATCGTGTTATATTTTTGTTTTAAATACCTATTTCTACGTTTTTAATGAACAATTTCTAAACAGTATTCAGAAAACGAACCATATTCTGTTTCAATTTACCATTTATATATTTGACAAACAGTTTTCAGAACACCAAACCGTATTCTGAATACTGTTTGTCAAATACGAAATTAGAATTCAAATGGCCGTAAAATACACGGACCGAGAGAGAAGAGAAGGAGAGAGACAGCGGGGATCGAGAGAGAGAGTGAGGGAGAGAGGTGGAGAGAAGAGAAGGAGAGAGACAGAGGGGATCGAGAGAGAGAGAGAGAGAGAGAGAGAGGGAGGGAGAGAGGTGGAGAGAAGAGAAGGAGAGAGACAGAGGGGGGAGCGAGAGACTTTTTTGACTTTTATAAAACCTTTATTTTCTAAAAACAATAGTTAAAATCTTAAAAACAGTACAAACAATACATTATCAAATACCCATTTTTTCCTTTCTTTTTTTTTTGTAACTTATAATAGCACCCAACTAAAAACCAACTGCTCCTCAAAAACAGAACAGAGAGCATCATTGTAACACCACAATGAACTCATCAACATTGTTGAGTGAGTAAAACCTAAAATCCACTCGAATTCTGGCTTTAACCAATGCTTTAAACATCGGCAATAGTCCCCCCCCCCCCCCCCCCCCAATATTTAATAATTAGCTTTTCCTATTTTTATATATAGCAAGTTTGGCTTGACCCACCACAAAGTTCAACAATTGCTACTTTTCTGCATCTTCTTTTTTGTACCCAGCACCAAAAATGAAAGCAGTTTCAAACCAAATCACATTGCATCTTGAAAAAACACACTCCAATGCTTCAAACAAAATTCCCAGTCTTTTGCATTCCAAGAAGCAATGGAAAACTGTCTCTGTTTTTTTTTTTTACAAAAAGGACACTCATTTGACACTGTGCAATCCAGTATTGCTCCCTTCAGGATCCTCCATTGTAGGTCACCTGCTCTTTTGTTTAGAGGGGGTTTGTACAGTACCCTCCACACCGGCTTGCAGCTCTCCTCTACCTTTAGTTCCCCCCTCCACACAGTGTCTGTTCTTCCATTAAGGTTTGTTTTGTTCAGGGCATGAACACAGTATTTATATAGAGCCTTTCCACTTAGTATGTATAAATAATTTTGTTCTTCAGTGTCAAAGTCCACTAGAGGTCATGTTAGCTCATTAGTGTCTATTTCCAATCCCACTTCAGGGAAAGGATCCCCGTCATCAGGAACCTCTGTCCCCCCGAAAAAATCCTGTAGCATCTCCGATTCTTCTCCAGTCAGTCTTTTAATCCACTCATTTAGAATGTCCCTGGTGTGACGATGTGACCTCAGACCCAGTACTGAGGCCACAGCCTCTGTGTTATAGAGACCTGGACCTGCTACATCCACAATGTGTCTCAGCTTTACTGCTCCAGCTGAAACAAGCCGCTGAGTAAGTCCATGCCTGCTGTTGTCCTGAACATCCAGCCGGGCTCCATGTATTAAAGGCTCTTCCAGGAGACAAAACAGCGAAGCTGAAGGCTCCAGCCTATTCCAATTAAAAAGTAAAAAAGGAGTCAAATTAGACAAATTAATAAAATTACAATTAATTAAAAACAAAGCAGCATCAAAACTCAACCCATCTATATTCCTCATAATGACAGTCATTATAGGTTTCCAGACCACATCTTCACCTCCTATTAAGTACCTCTGGATGTCCTGTAGCCTAAAAGCTGATTTCCTGCTCTCCAAATCCCCTGCCCCCCCTCCTCCTTTGGCAGGTAGAGCACACTCTGAGGGACCCAGTGCAGTTTATCCCAGAAAACAATAATCATTATGGACTGTAACTTTGGTAACAGCCCAGCAGGGGGCTCCATACATTTTAATTTGTGCCTGAGTGTTGAAGCCACTTAAAGTTGTTGATAATAAGGACCCTTCCTCTGTAGGACATTTGCGGTAACAACCATCTCCACTTCGCCAGCTTCCCCTCCACCTTCTCCACCACTCCTTCCCAGTTTTTTTGTGCAGTCTGCTCATCTCCTAAATATACCCCCAAATACTTTAAACCTCCCCTTTTCCACAATAACCCTCCTGGCAACTGAGGTAGACCTGTGGACCATTTCCCAACTGCTAACGCTTCACTTTTAGCGCAATTAACTCTTGCTTTGGTAAAATGCTGAATAAATTCTGATTCCAATAAAATATCTAAAAACAAAATATGTTTCCATAAAGATGAGAGTGAGTAGAACAAAAGTAAATCATTTTTATTCCGGTTATTTAAAGGTTTTAAAAAAACACTTTTTTTGGGGTGTCACGTCACTGACCCACACACACACACACAGACAGAGAGAGAGAGAGAGAGAGAGAGAGAGACAGACGGAGATTCCAGCTAGGACAGCTGTGCAGAAGGAGAGCAAATTAATGGATTAGGAGAACGGATCCTAATTTTGCAAGGCTCCCATGATGATAATTACAGTCTGGTTTATGGTTTTTAAATGTTTCATTCTTACTGTTACTGTTACGATCGGTCTCTTGCACAGCTGCCAATTCCTCTGATCAAAAGGCTCATGGAGCCTTTTTCAAAAGGCTCTTTCAAAAGCTCTTTCATCTGCAAGATGCTATAGCATCACTTCCTTTGAGTTGTTTATTTCCTTAATCGTTTATTGAATTGAAATGTGAACTATTAGACCTAGTGTGTGTGTGTGTGTGTGTGTGTATATATATATTAAGGCTGTCACGATTCTCGATACGAATCGAAATTGAATCGAAATTGACGTTCGATTCAGTGTATCGAAATGACGCACCGTCTCGCGATGTTTTATGTTTTTACTTCCGCGAGCGGCCAGGCCATTCCGCGCATGCATGCTTCCGCTGGGGGAGAAAAAAAAGAGACGAAAAGCCAGCTGTATCGGAGCCGTGCCACACACACACACACACACACACACACACACACACAGTCAGTCACATACACACACACACACACACACACACACACACAGAGAGAGAGAGAGAGAGAGAGAGGGAGAGAGGAGTTGACAGAAGTGAGAGAACGGGACCGCTGTTGTGTTTCACCATGGCCAGTGCTGTTGTAGACAGCGACGACGATGATACACGGAAAGAAGTGTGGAAATATTTTGGCTTCCCAGTGAGTTATGATGGCACACGACGCATCGTTGACAAAACGGCTTCAGTTTGTCGTTT
Organism: Protomyctophum parallelum; assembly: GCF_964188405.1. Lineage (NCBI taxonomy): Eukaryota > Metazoa > Chordata > Actinopteri > Myctophiformes > Myctophidae > Protomyctophum > Protomyctophum parallelum. The sequence goes on along the minus strand of NC_139709.1, from coordinate 49,084,195 downwards.
ATGCTCCAAACGAGTGCCGTATCCCAAAGGCAACACGTCAAATATGGGCCAGCATCTTAGCAGACATCACAAAGAAATCGATCTGTCCAAAGATGGTACAAAGACAACAACACAGCCAACTATTCTAGATTCTTATAGAGAAAAGCTCTCAGCTAATTCGCCCCGTGCTAAACAATTAACGCACAGAGTTGCGGTCTGCATAGCTGCAGACATGCGACCACTTTCAATGGTGGAAAACGCTGGCTTTCAATATTTAATGAGAGTTGCAGAACCACGTTACAAAATGCCATGCAGGTCGCATATGACCACACGTGTGTTGCTTGGCATGTATAATAAAGTGAGGGCACAAATCACTGAAGGGCTGAGCCATGCAGATCAAATTGCACTAATAGACCGTGAGCCAGGGGGGTTTGTTTGTACCATTTGGGGGATTAATGCTCATAGTGATTTTTGTGAAGGTATACATGTCTAGAGTCAGAAAATATGTGATAGCATTGCACCAGAGGTAGCTTTATTGGTGTTATCATGCATTTTATTATACAACAATAGGCGAAAATTACATGGGTCAATATATGAAAACATACAACTTAACCCCCTAAAATAAAATATACAAAATGTTTTTCCAATTGATTCTGGTACCTTTAGGTATGCTTGAGAACATAGTGAAAATCTAGTAAAATATATTTTCCAGAAAGGCGTCATTTTCAATATCTAATATGGCTGAGGGGCTTAAAATGGCCATATGAGCAAGGGGGGTTGGTCTGTACCACCTAGGGGGCTAATGCTCAAAGTGATTTTTGTGATGGTATACATGTCTAAAGTAAAGACAAGTAAGACGCGCAAACACGAGAAGCGAACACAGTTTATAAATTGCAATAACAACAATTAGCATAAATTAGCAATTATTGAGTGTGTGGTACTGTAAAATTTGTGAAAACAGGGCCGCCACGAGAAGGCTCAGCACCGCTAGCCCCCTATATATATTTATATATATGTTTTTTTTTTTTTTTTTTTTTATATAAATATTTTCTGTCTTTGTTGTTTTATACTTTTTTTTCTTCTTTTTTTTTTAGCTTTTTTTCATCAAGTTTTGTTTGAAATTTCTACAGTGACACTGACAACTGCAGTTTACTTTGCTGTCCATACCTTCACAGCCTAATAATCAAAATCATTGTCCAAGTCTTCAACGTCTTCATCTGAACTTTCCACACTCTCTGAGGTGGATGCCTGGTTCTCACAGTCTGCCAGTCTACACATGTCAGTAGGCTACACTTGAGGCCATTTGCACACACACATTTTGGGAGTGAACATTTCTTTGTACAGTTACAGGCCAGTAGATCCAGGACAGCATCAGGTGCAGGCTGGCCTTCCTTCCAGTGCACCACCAACTGTTCAGATTCCCCTTCTCTCTCCATCTTCCATCCTCTGCCAACAGGGCTGGGAACTCGTGGGTCCTGCTCCAAGCATCTTCTCCATATACCAGCCTGGTAGTTAGCTCGCTGTGCATGTTTTGTTAAACAGTCATTACATGGTGGGAGTTGATGACTTTCAATTTCACCTTTTTTGGCACAGAAAAGATGATACCTGAGCTCATTGATCTTGGTGGTTGAGGCTTTTGGGACATACATGAGACATGTAAATACCTCTAGTTTGTCCATCAGTTCTGGGGAAAGGTCCCATTCCGTACCCAACTCAAAGAATATGTCCTGTATTTCCCTGTTGCTGGTGAGAAGTTTTAGGGCACTTGTTTTCCCTTTGCCTGCAAAGGCACTTACAGTGTCACATCCAGTATATGCATGCAACCCAATGAGAGCCCTACAAACCTCCAAGCCAACAGAGGCAGCAACTTTCCTGATGTCTACAAGCCTTGTACGGGTTCTTGTGCCACATTTCTGGAACAGTGGGGCCATAATCCTGTCACAGAATGCTAAAGACATAATGAAAACATCAGTGTCTTCTGAGCAGATGACTACAGACCTTGACCAAAGTCAGCAACAAAACCAGTCTCATTAAATTCATTGTGCATGAATGGAGGAATGCAGAATATAGATCAAAGCTACAGGGAAAGATTCTTTATGCAACTGTGAATGACACATGTTACAGAATTACGTCCCAAGACAGTGAGGAGGTGTCTGCTCTTCAATGTCAACAAGAAGAAGCAGATGGTCGCCTACTTCTCCATGCTGCCCATGCCACAAGAGAGGGATACCAGTCTGTAGTCATCTGCTCAGAAGACACTGATGTTTTCATTATGTCTTTAGCATTCTGTGACAGGATTACGGCCCCACTGTTCCAGAAATGTGGCAAAAGAACCCGTACAAGGCTTGTAGACATCAGGAAAGTTGCTGCCTCTGTTGGCTTGGAGGTTTGTAGGGCTCTCATTGGGTTGCATGCATATACAGTACTGGATGTGACACTGTAAGTGCCTTTGCAGGCAAAGGGAAAACAAGTGCCCTAAAACTTCTCACCAGCAACAGGGAAATACAGGACACATTCTTTGAGTTGGGTACGGAATGGGACCTTTCCCCAGAACTGATGGACAAACTAGAGGTATTTACATGTCTCATGTATGTCCCAAAAGCCTCAACCACCAAAATCAATGAGCTCAGGTATCATCTTTTCTGTGCCAAAAAAGGTGAAATTGAAAGTCATCAACTCCCACCATGTAAGGACTGTTTAACAAAACATGCACAGCGAGCTAACTACCAGGCTGGTATATGGAGAAGATGCTTGGAGCAGGACCCACAAGTTCCCAGCCCTGTTGGCAGAGGATGGAAGATGGAGAGAGAAGGGGAATCTGAACAGTTGGTGGTGCACTGGATGGAAGGCCAGCCTGCACCTGATGCTGTCCTGGATCTACTGGCCTGTAACTGTACAAAGAAATGTTCACTCCCAAAATGTGTGTGTGTTGCAAATGGCCTCAAGTGTACTGACATGTGTAGACTGGCAGACTGTGAGAACCAGGCATCCACCTCAGAGAGTGTGTCAAGTTCAGATGAAGACGTTGAAGACTTGGACAATGATTTTGATTATTAGGCTGTGAAGGTATGGACAGCTGTAAACTGCAGTTGTCACTAGGGTGGCCAGACGTCCGGTTTCACGCCGGACAGTCCGGTTTTAGACCCACCTGTCCTCCTCCCACCTCAACCTCTGGCCGGACACATAATTGTCCGGTTTTTTGTGATATACAGTGCTTGTGTCATTTACTGTCATTTACGTCGTCTGCCTGGGTATTAAAATATCCGCAGCGCTGCTCAGCTCCGCCTCCGCAGCGAGCCGGCCACACTGTCTTAAAAAGAGAGAGGCTAGTGGAGACGTTCAGAGTGTTGCCATGTCCGCTTAATTATAAGCGACTTTAGGCTTGTTTTATATAATAGGCTATAAGCCTAGTCAGGCTTCTTTTGGGCTTGTTTTCATAGACATGGTTGCTTGGTTCTCTTCCAAAACTGGGCAACACTGCCAGTGGGATGGTCGGTTTGTTTGTTGTGCTCTCACAATCACTTTAGTATAGTTAATGCAGAGATAAACAAACCAAATATGCCAAAATGAAAAACTACATTTAATGAGCAATGGAGCAAGGAACTCGACATCATAAAGAAAGGGAGGCTGTGTGAACATATAGGCTACTGGCATCATTCTATGTCCCACACCGATGACCATAAAACTGTATAAAAAAAGTTAAAAACCCACAAAGAGATTAAACATAAAACATATCTAAACATGAAATAAAATAAATTGATTCTAAAATGAATGGCCTTTGTGGTACCCTATAATTTAAAAAGGTTAATTTAATTAGCAAATATATGTTCTCTGTGGACATACTGCTGGAGATGATGGTGGTGAAAATCAGGTGCAATAGTAGTAGTAATAATATTAATATATGGGGGGATCTGGGAGGGGGGGGGGGGGGGGGGGGTCGGGGGAGCGAGCCCCGCAAAAGTGTCCTCCTTTCTGAGGTCTTGCAGGTGGCCACCCTAGTTGTCACTGTAGAAATTTCAAACAAAACTTGATGAAAAAAAGCTAAAAAGAAAAGAAAAAACTATGGGCACATGTATTTATCTACAGTTTGAATTGGAATTTAGTGTTGAATACAGCTACTCAATGTAAACACTCCTCTCTCTTCGTTCAGTTATGTAGCACTGTCTAATCTCCACTGACTGGCTCTTTTTATACTGTGTTATAGCCTACTGTGTCAATTAACTCAATGCACAGCAGCTGTTTTGTCACACTCAACTGTGAGTACTTGTTAGTTTGACTCAGGTCAGGTCACTGTGACATAAATGTCACAGTGACATTTTAGTATGGTAAAAATACTTCAGATGCATTACTTACACTATAGCCTAGTTCTATCACTATTCTGTCACTGCCTGTCATAGATATTATTGCTGAAGATGCTATTTTTAACAACTTTTTTGTAAAATATATAGTATGGGCTATATCCTCACCATTATTTAAAGAAAGGGGGTCAATAACCAGATAGAAACATGAATTTGAAGTAGAATGCTTCATTCGGATTTTGAAAACTGTCTTTTAACATGGGGTTATAAATGGAGTGATAACACACAGAAAGCTACCACCAGTGCAATGCTATCACATTTTTTCTAGCACTAGGGGTGTATACCTTCCCAAAAATCACTATGAGAATTAATCCCCCCTTCGGTACAAATGACCCCAAAAATGGGGTCCTGGCTCACGGTCTATAACTAGTATTCACACTTCTTGTTTGTTAGAGCTCTCATAGTCTTACCTGTTCAAACAATGTGAACATTCTTTGTATTTTCTATTTGTCTTTTTTTCCCCTTTATTTTACTTACTTAGAGCTTAACAAGAATGTTACAAGTCATCTCATCTTAAAGAAACATTAAAAAAAAATGTTAGGGCATAAAACCCAAAGTTGTTAAACCTTTTATTATTCTCATTCATTCATTGGGAAACAAGTGTTTTTCTTTACAAACCAAGATATTGGCCTAAATTATAAGTATATAGCCCTCAATGCTGAAAAAGGAGGTTTTAAAAAAATAGATTGAAAAAATCGAAGCAAATCGTGAGCTTCAAATCGAACATTTAATTGAATCGTGGACTAGGCGAATCGTGATAGCGAATCGAACATCGAATCGAATCGTGAGCTTCAAATCGAAAATTAAATTGAATCGTGGACTAGGCGAATCGTGACAGCCCTTATATATATATGTGTGTGTGTGTGTATTGTATTTATGTGTTTGATATTGTACATATAGGCTACCTTTGATGCCTCATCATCCTATACATTAGGCCTACATTATACATTCATGAATTATTGGGATGTGAATTCTTTCATGATATGAATATGATTTACTATTGAAGTTATTGGCTTGAACTGCTATCTATGATTTGTTTACTGATGCTTATTATTATTGCTGATAGGATTCTACTATGTGTTTCTTTATGTACAGCACACAAATCACGTGAGAAGAGAATTCCTCTGCCTCTTCTGTGGTCAGCCTGGCCGGTGGCCTTGCCTGCTCACCATTGCTGTCAATCACAAAACCTGAACTATTTCCAAGTGACACTCTTTCAACATGCGATTGACATTGACGTCAACTCATGCACAGCAGAGAAATCCAGCGACAAAGGCAATTAAATAACTGTAGTGACAAGAAATCACGACAGGCATGCTGTGTTAATGGCTGTGTGAATATGTTTAAGGCTTTAGCGGACCACATTGGGTCAAGATTATTTTTCAGCGCATGCCACTTACAGTAGCACAGACAGACAGGGGCCGAGCATGCCCCCTCTTACCCCTAAACACAGCTGCTCTACCATTGGTGGGAAATAACTCCTCCTCTGAAAATAAAACATTACAAATAAAATAACATTCTTTGCCACTCATTCTTGTGGGAAAATTCTCCGATGCGCAGACAAGGAAACTGCCCATAGATCTGAAGTCCCGTTAGTCCGAACATGCACTGCTCCCGTGCTTGCGTTTAGGTTTAGGTTTGCTCCCGCGCTTGCGGTTAGGTTTAGGTTAGGGATAGATTAGATAGGGATAGTAATTTCGGAACAAACAAGCCGTGCAACAATGACACTCGATAACCTAGACGAGCGTGAATCTGGTTTTTGGGAAATTTTTGTAAATAATGTACGTCTAACAGTCTTCCTCATCAGTTATGGGAGTTTGTTCACGTTCACTGTTGCAATAAATGTCTGCCTGCTTTATTTGGCAGTAAGAGACAGATATCACAGGCATCCTCAGGACATAATTGTGGCAAATCTAGCGGTATGTGATATTTTAATAGCCATTATTCCATCCGTACATTTGCTGCCCAGTGTGGTGCAGCGGAAAACTGTAATATTAAGTAAATGGTGCATAGGTTTTGTACCTGTATTTGGCAATTTTATGATAGCGTGCCAGCTGACTTGGACCTTACTGGCAGTTGAACGTTATACTTTCATCTGCCACGGAATCCACTACACCCGGATCGTCACGACACGTCACATTCGCGGGGCTTTGGCAGTGATCTGGACCATAGTTTATCTTTTGAACATCTACCATCAAGTCGTCATTTACGCAAAGTTTGAGTTTGCTGAGAGGCCCTTGGACACACTGATGTGTGACCCTTTGACGTTGAAGCAAATCACAGAGCTGAGCTACGGAGACTTGTGGCTTCTTCGTGGTCCGCCCGGTTGCATTATTCTTTTGTCCGTCATCAGCATCTTCACCTGCTATTTTCGGATCTTTGGAGCGGCGAGGAATGTGGCACTGGAACTGCATCAGAGCTACCGCAGAGCAGCATTGCACACGGCCCGCTACCTCGGCATGTTTATGGTGCAATTGCTACCTCTGGTCTCGTGGATGGTAATGTCTGTATTCGATTCGATTCACCCAGGAGTGATCCCTCAAACTCATAGCCAACTTGTGCTGTTAATTATGATGATGCTCACTCCGTCAGCTAACGTGCTCACCGTGATTTATTGCCACAAAGCGTTAAAGGAAGCAATGCTCCCTCTCTGGTTTCTCAGGGTTATGTGTCGAGTGGGTCCAGAGCGTAGGGGTCCAGAGGAACTTGACATGATGGAGGGGCCGCCACCACAGATACAAGGACGGGCTTGTGAGTCAAATGAACAATAGGTAGTATTGTGGTTGTCATTGTTATTATTATAGATTTATTGGTTATTGTTTGTTGTGTGCGATTTAATTAATTCAATTCAATTCAAAATACAGCAGCTGAATGTCTTTCAGTGCAGTGACTGACATTCTGTGATCTATTTGCCATAATCATAATTGAAAAAATATATCATTTTCGGCCAAATACAACAAGTATTACCCCCTGTCAGGAGGTAACAGGTTGCACGGACAAAAAAAAGTTTGAGGACTGCTGCTCTAGTCAGAACTTGTCAGTGCACCACTGTGTAAAATGAGAAATGGTGTTCTTATAGACCGTAATAGTTATTGCCATTGAACAGTCAGAGAATGGCACTATCATCAGAGTACTTATTTTAAAGTATGTCATGTTAGTGGGTGAGGGGCTATAATAGTCATTTGTGTATAGTGTGTAGACTAGAGGGAACAACTGAGGACACCTTGATCACTTGAACATTTTTTCCTCTGTGTGTTAAGCATGTGCAGCAGTTATATTTGGTTGGACCATATAATATAATTCTGATCAGTGTTGGGTCTATTGTATTGCGCCTCTTGTGCAGATCCAAATCAAATAATTCAAATGTGTGAATGTAATGCACAACCTCTGTAAAGCGCCTTGGATAAAGGTGCTATATAAATGCACCATTTACAGTAATATATTATAATAAATAGTAAATAAGTAATGAGTGGTTGGAAAGAAAGTATAAATAGGGCTTTAAATATAGCTAATAAAGGATATGAGAAGATATCTGCTTTTGCCAATAATAATAATAATAATAATAATAATAATAATAATAATAATAATAATGGGTAAAGGGTAGTAATAATTCTGATATGGTTACAATGTTACAATTTTATATTTATTAGGCTATACAGTGGGATCTACTCGTTTGTTCCTCTATCTCAAAATGACATCCATGGGTACCTATGGGCACCTATGTTAGACACACCCACAGACACACCCCCAGATTCTCAGCCACACCCACAGGTTTATTTTAATATATGGAGTGGCTATACAACCACCAGGTGGCGTCGGCCCATGATGAGCAGAGGTGCATGCACTGAGTCTTAATAGCTTCTAGCAATATGCAGTGGTGGAAAAAGTATCACATTTTGTACTGTATCAATACTGCAATATTGAAATACATTGAAATACATACTGTTACAAGTAACATTTATTTGAGTAAGCGGTTAGGGTCCATTTGGTTCGATTTCTACACTCTAAAGTTAAATTATCATTGATGTTACAATATAAATATTGGGGGTCCCAGAGATATAAATGCCATTAAATGGGGATCCATACTCCGTAGACTAATGAATGTCAAACTGGGGGTCCTTGAAATTAAACGGGTTGAGAGTCACTGCTATAGCTGTAAAAAACTTCTCTTATGGGGGTCCCTGGCATATCTTTTCAAATGGGGGTCCCTGGCATATCTTTTCAAATGGGGGTCCCTGGCATATCTCTTCAAATGGGGGGTCCCTGGCATATCTCTTCAAATGGGGGGTCCCTGGCATATCTCTTCAAATGGGGGTCCCTGGCATATCTCTTCAAATGGGGGTCCCTGGTATATCTCTTCAAATGGGGGTCCCTGGCATATCTCTTCAAATGGGGGTCCCTGGCATATCTCTTCAAATGGGGGTCCCTGGCATATCTCTTCAAATGGGGGTCCCTGGCATATCTCTCTTTCATTTTTATCATGTCATATGCTATAGCTGTAAAAACCTTCTCTTATGGGGGTCCCTGGCATATCTCTCCCCCCCCCCCCCTCTCTCTCTCTAAATTCAATTCAAATGTAAAGTGCAAATTCCTTGGTTACCTTTCAATTTGCAATACTTTTTTTACTTTTACACAAGCCTGCCTGCCTGTCTGTCTGTGGCCTGCCATGCCCTGCAGCTCACGCACAGAGCTACAATTTACAATTTACAATTTAGGCATTTAGCAGACGCTCTTAATCCAGAGCGACTTACATTTAAGCAAAAACAAAAGCATGGGAATACATCACATAAAAGCATTTATCATGAAACATGCGTAAGCTAAGAAAGTAACAGTGGAATATCTATATAATGAAACTATACATACATATAATGAAACTATACATACACTATACATATAATACTATATATACATATAAACTATACATATTTACTACTATGCTATACATATGTACTATGGCGTGCTATGACTAAATACAATACAATTATAGTGCTGTCTACATAACATGCTATAAGTCTGTATCAAATGCTATCTAAGGCAACATAAATGCTATCTAAGGGGGTAGGGTAAGTGCTATGGGCCATGATGGAGTCTGAAAAGGTGGGTTTTCAGGCTACGGCGGAAGATTGGGAGTGATGCTGCAGTTCTGACTGCAATGGGAAGTGCATTCCACAGTTTTGGAGCCAGAAGGGAGAAGAGTTTGGGACGTGTGGAGCGTTGTCCCGGCGTTTTTAGTGAGGGTACTTCCAGCTTCCCTGCGTTGGCTGATCTGAGTGCGCGGGAGGGTTTGTAGGGTTCAATCATACTTGTAAGATATGGGGGAGCCATACCTTTGGTTGCTTTGAATGCCAGCATCAGAGTTTTGTATTCTGTGCGGGCAGCGACCGGGAGCCAGTGGAGGGAGCGGAGCAGGGGGGAGACATGTGAGAATTTTGGCTGGTTGAAGACCAAGCGAGCTGCTGCATTTTGGATCAGCTGGAGAGGCTTAAGTGCACATGCCGGTAGGCCAGTAAGGAGGGAGTTACAGTAGTCGAGTTTTGACAAGACTGTTGTCTGGATTAGGAGCTGGGCTGATTCCTGGGTGAGGAACGGTCTAATTCGTCGTATGTTATAGAGTGTGAACCTGCAGGATCGAGTGACAGCTGTGATGTGAGCTTTGAACGAGAGCTGACTGTCCAGGACAACACCAAGATTCCTGGCTGTTGGGACAGACGTTACCAGGGCGTTGTCTACGGAAATAGTTAGCTCCCGCATAGGGCAGGACTTAGCTGGGAAGAAGAGAAGCTCAGTCTTGTCTGGGTTCAGCTTGAGATGGTTGGAGGACATCCACTGTGAGATGTCAGCCAGGCATGCAGTGATGCGCTCTTCCACCTGACTGGTAGAGGGGGGGAAGGATAGGAACAGTTGTGTGTCATCGGCGTAGCAGTGATAGGATATATTGTGAGCAGAGATGATAGTGCCAAGGGATTTAGTGTACAGTGAGAAAAGGAGGGGACCAAGTACAGATCCCTGTGGGACCCCAGTTTGGAGGGTTCGGGGGGATGATAACAGACCTTTCCAGGAAACCTGGTAGGTCCGGTCGGTGAGGTAGGAGGATAACCACTTTAGTGCCATTCCACCGATGCCTAGCTCCGCTAGGGTGTCTAGGAGCTACTGTATAAAGCAGTGGTTCCCAAAGTGAAAGAAAGAGTGGCAGCCATTAAACACAGACGTTTAAACAGTAGTTTGTTTTAGACTACTTAACAATTGTTCGTGCAACCACTTTCCATTTAAAATAAATATGTTTATTGAACTTATTGGGGTTAAGGGTGACAGAGCAAAGTCCTCCCTCCCTCCCTCTCTCCCCTCTCTCTTTCCCTTTCTCCCTCTCCCTCTCTCTCTCTCTCTCTCTCTCTCTCCACCTCTCTATCTCTCTCCCTCCCTCCATCCCTCTCTCCCTAAACAGTGGTCCCTGAGGGGCTCCAGGTAGTCCTCAGCTAAATGGATAGTTGTTAACCAAATGGACCCTTATATATTTATTAATCTATTAAATTTACTCTATTTAACAAATAGTGGCATAGATAGTCAGGGTCTGTCTGCCTGCCTGCCAAATTACAATATTTGCCTCTGAGATGTGGAGCAGAAGTAAAAGTATTGGAAATCGGTAATACTTTAGGCTCTTTGGATGCAAGAGAATAGAGTATTTTAATTCGTATTTAATGATGTTAATACGAATTTAATTTAATACTTGCCAGGAAACTTCAGTTACTGGCAAGACAGTTCATATCCCCACCCCCCACGGCGCATTCAACACCTTTAGCTGTGTCCCAAACAATGGTGCCAGGGTGAAATGTTATTCACTTCAAACTGTGCTCTCCTGTGTCTTTCTCAATCGCAAGACTGTGTTCACAATTTACAATTTACAATTTAGGCATTTAGCAGACGCTCTTAATCCAGAGCGACTTACATTTAAGCAAGAACAAAAGCATGGGAATACATCACATAAAAGCATTTATCATGAAACATGCGTAAGCTAAGAAGGTAACAGTGGAATATCTATATGATGAAACTATACATACACTATACATAATAAACTATACATATTCACTACTATGCTATACATATGTACTATGGCGTGCTATGACTATATACAATACAATTATAGTGTTGTCTACATAACATGCTATAAGTCTGTGTCAAATGCTATCTAAGCCAACAGAAATGCTATCTAAGGGGTTAGGGTAAGTGCTATGGGCCATGATGGAGTCTATATCGAGTTAACGTTTTCCTTAGTTTCCCTAAAAAAAATCACTTAAGCCATTCTTTTAAGAAGAAGACAACATTGAAGTGACATAATGGACACATTCATTTGTTTTGTTTTGTTATGTCTTGTTTGATTCTTGTTCCATGACATTCATTTGGAAAACTGCTTTGGGGTTGAGCAGTGGAATATACTGAGGGTGGAACCCCCCCTCCCCCACTACTGAGGGTGGAACCCCCCCTCCCCCCCTCTCTCTGTAGCCTCTGTAGTAGGCCCACTGACTAATGTATACAATTAACATAACCTGTTTGGGCTAGACACTGGGGTGAGAGAACCAATTTCCCTTCCACACCGAACAGTTTCTGAGACTAGTCAAAGACTACTAAAAACTGTCAGATTGCAACAGACTAGCATTTTTATTCAGCACAAACCAGTCGACTTTGCCTATGCAAAGTAGCCTGTAGTGCTGGTTTGCAGTGTTGCCAGTTCTGCTTATTATAAGCAAATTTGTGCTAGTTTCCCCTGTAAAAAAGCTTATAGTGATGAGCAGACTTATGGTTGTGAGATCTCGGGGCCATTAGCAAACCAAGACCTTGAAAAATGGGATAAACACTAAAACACCAACCGGAAACCCTACACACAGAATTCTGCAAATCCATTCTCCGGGTCCAGCGGAAGACACCAAATAAGGCATGCAAGGCAGGATTATTAATTGTACAATCCCCTAAAAGAAAGTGACCCAGATGCACTCCATACAAGGCACTCGCACACAGCAAAACTCTAGAGAGATGCCCCCTCAGCCAGTTGGTCATGGAACTCTGTGCAAGAGCCACCAGATAGAAAATCCACTGGACTAAAACAAATAAGACGGGAAAACGCAACACTAAAGCATACTGTAGTAAACTAGAATGCTATCTGGCCCTAAACAGAAAATACACTGAGCACTGCTCAGAACAAGAAAGTTTCGGGTCTCTCAACATCATACCCCTCACACTGATCAAGTCCGGATTTACGTCCCAGTAGCTACCCACTAGGGAAAAACCAGGGGCACACAATCCGTTGGAACTACTCCAGAACTACTCTGCCAGGGCTGGGAGGTACACTTCTGGCACATGGAGGGACTAGGCTCTGTGGGTTGTCCCCTGTCCGGGCCCCTCCTACGTCTCACCAGGTCCACTCCTGCTCTCACCAGGAGTAGAGCGAGGACCTGTGCGTTGCACCAGAGTCCCAGCACCAGACAGTTCATTCAGGAGTGGTGGGCAATGGTTCCCCATTGTCATGGTGGTGCGGTCACAGGCCGGGGCGCTAACCCATACTGCTCACCCGGGTGCCGTCTACATTCCGGCTGTCACCCGTCTTTCCGGTGGTCACCAGACTATACCTGGTTGTCACATACTGTAGTCTATTCCTATGAGTCACTATAAATAGAAGAACTATAACAAAAAAACATCACATGGATACACCTGGGACGTCTCCTCAGTGATGTATCCCGAGGTCATTATTTTAAGAAGAAGACAACATAACATGACATAATGGACACATTCCTTTGTTTTGTCTTGTTTGATTATTGTTTCATGACATTCATTTGGAAAACTGCTTTGGGGTTTAGCAGAGGAATATACTTAGGGTGGAACCCCCCCCCCCCCTCCCCCACTCTCTATCTCTGTAGCCTCTGTAGTAGGCTGACTACTGTATACAATTAACATAACCTGTTTGGCTAGACACTGTGGGGAGAGAGAGTCAAAGACTACTAAAAACTGTCAGATTGCCAGGACAGGCTAAATACAGGCATGTTTGGTTACAGAGCCTGCTTTTAACTAATTCAGATGGCATATGAAAAAAACAGGGGGTCCACAGAACAGGGTCCTCAGAACAGGGTCCTCAGAACAGGGGGTCCTCAGAACAGGGGGTCCTCATTTGAAAAGATATGCCAGGGACCCCCATTTGAAAAGATATGCCAGGGACCCCCTATTTGAAGAGATATGCCAGGGACCCCCTATTTGAAGAGATATGCCAGGGACCCCCCATTTGAAGAGATATGCCAGGGACCCCCATAAGAGAAGGTTTTTACAGCTATAGCAGTGACTCTCAACCCGTTTAATTTCAAGGACCCCCAGTTTGACATGCATTAGTCTATGGAGTATGGACCCCCATGTAATGGCATTTATATCTCTGGGACCCCCAATATCAATGATAATTTAACTTCAGAGTGTAGAAATGGAACCAAATGGACCCTAACCGCTTACTCAAATAAATGTTACTTGTAACAGTATGTATTTCAACGTATTTCAATATTGCAGTATTGATACTTTAGTATTGATACAGTACAAAATGTACTTTTTCCACCACTGCATATTGCTAGAAGCTATTAAGACTCAGTGCATGCAGCTCTGCTCATCATGGGCCAACGCCACCTGGTGGTTGAATAGCCACTCCACATATTAAAATAAACCTGTGGGTGTGGCTGATAATCTGGGGGTGTGTCTAACATAGATACCCATAGGTACCCATGGATGTCATTTTGAGATCGAGGAACAAACGAGTAGGATCCCACTGTAGTAAACTAGAATGCTATCTGGCCCTAAACAGAAAATAAACTGAGCACTGCTCAGAACAAGAAAAAATGTTGCTGACAGTGAGCACAGCCTTGCTGACCCCTCCAACTTCCCAATAATACTAGGCCAAATGAACACTTTGTTTGGTGGGGGGTGGGGGATTACGAACTGCCTTGCAAGAAAGACATTTAGCACCTTAAAAATTAACTCGAGCAACTGTATGGGCTTCACTCAAAAACCTGAGTAGACCCCAGAAATGTTTGAAAGAGAAAACAAATACCCCTGGAAAAAGTACTAAAAGTACTACTTTGGTAATTACAAGTAAAAGTTCGTAATGCAACATTTACTTGACTAAAAGTACAAAAGTAACAAAAGTAGAAATGTCACTTTATGCATAATGTATCATTTCATGCATCAATAAAACAATAAAACGCATCAATAAAACAAAATGAGGACTGATTAATTACTAGACTTGTATTTGCTCACAATTTCCTTGAGAGAAAAAATACATAAGACAGTACCATGCTTTGATGAACAAATCACTATTAATACACTATATATATATATATATATATCTTAAAAGAGTATTGCTGCATGGGGTTTTTTATTACTTGGTTAATTTGCAAGCTGGAATGTATAGTTGCTCTGGCCTCTGTCCTACTGCCACCTACTGTCCGTTTATTATATTACACAGTAGGTGAAAAAAACACACCCCTTAAAACTAAACCACACCCATCAGAGGTGTGGCTTCCAGAGGTTCCTAGGTACCGATTGAAACCTCTAGGTGTCAGGCCGGCACTAAGGAAGGGAACACCACTGTATGTGTTTTATATATTATTGTCTATTATTATGACAATTTGTAAATGGCAAAACCTTTGGAGCTTAATTTGTAATTCCCTGTGAGTCTGTGACATCATCAGGTCTTTAGAATGCTTTGTTCAGCACAAGCGACAAACTGAGATGGTTATGTTGCTGAATATATCTTAAGAGGTTCAGAATCATGGTTATGTTGCTGAATATATCTTAAGAGGTTCAGAATCATAAGCTACATTGTATCTTAATGTCATTGTATAATGTGTGTCATTTGCTTGATGTTTTGTGTACAGCACATTGAATTGGCGTTGTTGTTGATCTTGTAAGTCTGAAACGCTTAACGTTTGATTATTATTCTAACAACGATTTGAAATTGTGAAAATAGCCGATCTACAAGTTCACAACATATTGCGAGGCATTGTGATCTTGTAGATCTGCTATCCTCACTAGGGTTTAATTTTGTCACGGATTTGGCTCATTTTAATTCCCGGGAATTTGACAACATTTTCCTGGGAATTCCCGTGCCCCTAAAATGAATTTATATAGCTACATACCGTTAGCCTCATAGGATAAATGCCTAAGTCATTTTTTGGCGAAATTGAGATTTCTGCCTACAGGTGCTCTCCTGGGGCTGTTGCATCGTCCTGGATTAGCGCCTATGTCCTCAGCCAATCACAAAGCTCACTATCTTCAAAAATGATGATCTGCCTAAGTCACTTGTGTGATTTGAGCATTTTTACGTTGCCGCCTAACTCACTTTGTGTGACTTGGGCATTTTTACATTGCATACACAGCAAACAACAGTTACTCTAATAGACCCCCAGGTGTTTAGTATGGAGTTAACATCACTCTAATAGACCCCCAGGTGTTTAGTATGGAGTTAACATTACTCTAATAGACCCCCAGGTGTTTAGTATGGAGTTAACATTACTCTAATAGACCCCCAGGTGTTTAGTATGGAGTTAACATTACTCTAATAGACCCCCAGGTGTTTAGTATGGAGTTAACATTACTCTACTAGACCCCCAGGTGTTTAGTATGGAGTTAACATTACTCTAATAGACCCCCAGGTGTTTAGTATGGAGTTAACATTACTCTAATAGACCCCCAGGTGTTTAGTATGGAGTTAACATTACTCTAATAGACCCCCAGGTGTTTAATATGGAGTTAACATCACTCTAATAGACCCCCAGGTGTTTAGTATGGAGTTAACATCACTCTAATAGACCCCCAGGTGTTTAGTATGGAGTTAACATCACTCTAATAGACCCCCAGGTGTTTAGTATGGAGTTAACATTACTCTAATAGACCCCCAGGTGTTTAGTATGGAGTTAACATTACTCTAATAGACCCCCAGGTGTTTAGTATGGAGTTAACATCACTCTAATAGACCCCCAGGTGTTTAGTATGGAGTTAACATCACTCTAATAGACCCCCAGGTGTTTAGTATGGAGTTAACATTACTCTAATAGACCCCCAGGTGTTTAGTATGGAGTTAACATTACTCTAATAGACCCCCAGGTGTTTAGTATGGAGTTAACATTACTCTAATAGACCCCCAGGTGTTTAGTATGGAGTTAACATTACTCTAATAGACCCCCAGGTGTTTAGTATGGAGTTAACATCACTCTAATAGACCCCAGGTGTTTAGTATGGAGTTAACATCACTCTAATAGACCCCCAGGTGTTCTGTATGGAGTTAACATTACTCTAACAGACCCCCAGGTGTTTAGTATGGAGTTAACATTACTCTAATAGACCCCCAGGTGTTTAGTATGGAGTTAACATTACTCTAATAGACCCCCAGGTGTTTAGTATGGCGTTAACATCACTCTAATAGACCCCCAGGTGTTCTGTATGGAGTTAACATTACTCTAACAGACCCCCAGTTGTTTAGTATGGAGTTAACATTACTCTAACAGACCCCCAGTGTTTAGTATGGAGTTAACATTACTCTAATAGACCCCCAGGTGTTTAGTATGGAGTTAACATTACTCTAACAGACCCCCAGGTGTTTAGTATGGAGTTAACATTACTCTAACAGACCCCCAGGTGTTTAGTATGGAGTTAACATTACTCTAACAGACCCCCAGGTGTTTAGTATGGAGTTAACATTACTCTAATAGACCCCCAGGTGTTTAGTATGGAGTTAACATTACTCTAATAGACCCCCAGGTGTTTAGTATGGAGTTAACATTACTCTAATAGACCCCCAGGTGTTTAGTATGGAGTTAACATTACTCTAATAGACCCCCAGGTGTTTAGTATGGAGTTAACATCACTCTAATAGACCCCCAGGTGTTTAGTATGGAGTTAACATTACTCGAATAGACCCACAGGTGTTTAGTATGGAGTTAACATTACTCTAATAGACCCCCAGATGTTTAGTATGGAGTTAACATTACTCTAATAGACCCCCAGGTGTTTAGTATGGAGTTAACATTACTCTAATAGACCCCCAGGTGTTTAGTATGGAGTTAACATTACTCTAATAGACCCCCAGGTGTTTAGTATGGAGTTAACATTACTCTAATAGACCCCCAGGTGTTTAGTATGGAGTTGACATCACTCTAATAGACCCCCAGGTGTTTAGTATGGAGTTAACATTACTCTAATAGACCCCCAGGTGTTTAGTATGGAGTTAACATTACTCTAATAGACCCCCAGGTGTTTAGTATGGAGTTAACATTACTCTAATAGACCCCCAGGTGTTCTGTATGGAGTTAACATCACTCTAATAGACCCCCAGGTGTTTAGTATGGAGTTAACATTACTCTAATAGACCCCCAGGTGTTTAATATGGAGTTAACATTACTCTAATAGACCCCCAGGTGATTAGTATGGAGTTAACATTACTCTAATAGACCCCCAGGTGTTTAGTATGGAGTTAACATCACTCTAATAGACCCCCAGGTGTTTAGTATGGAGTTAACATTACTCTAATAGACCCCCAGGTGTTTAGTATGGAGTTAACATCACTCTAATAGACCCCCAGGTGTTTAGTAGACATGTATTAAAAAATGCCTAAGTCACAGATTATTTTCTTGAAAATGGCCTAAGTCACTTTTTTTTGTTATGGAATGACTCTCATGTTTATCTTTTTGTAAAAAACATTTTGTTAACCCCTCAGGAAGCCATTGTAAAAATCTGCATTAAAAACTCTTACATACTTGCGAGAAAATGTGTTTTTTCTTATTATCCGAAAATCATAAAAAATGACTTAGGCATTTATCCTATGAGGCTAACGATACAATACATTGATTTAGGCTCCGTTAAGGCCTATTCATAGTCTGGATTTTCGGTGGTAAGGTGACCACCGCTCCGGTGGTGAGCTGACCACCGGAGCTGAAATAACGTTGGTGGTGAGTAAAAACAGAGAGAAGGGCTGGAGCGGTGGCGGTGGTTTGCTCTTCACCGCGGCTCGTGACGTCATGTTGTAGTTCGGTGGTCACCCCACCACCGTAAATCCAGACTATGTATGAGCCTTTACTCTTTGCGTTTATCTTAATATCAATCAAATCAAAGACAATTGCGCACTGCATCGACTTCATACTCCTATTTTACCGCTGTTTCGGCGCTGTAGTGCCGAAATGATTTCGGCTCGTCAGAAATTTTCAGTAGCACCGAAGAGCCGACTTTAGGACGGTACCCCGCCCCCCCGAACCTCAAATGACGTCAAATTGTAGGCTTTACAGAGCCGAACCGACTTTTATTCGGCTCTAAAATAGGAGTATGAATCGGCCCTTACCCCGCTGTTCACAGTCACCATGCACAGCCAGTTTCAGGAGGAAAGGAACAATGTACTACTCACGTTCCGTTGGCTGTTCCAACCTGTTACGGCCCTATGTGGCCTTAGTGTTGTTGTGGTTGTGTTTAATTCACTGTCAGTGTTTTTCAGTGCTGTATGATGACTGGAGGGTGGATTGGAGGAGTGGCTTAGTGTCTGGAGACACCTGGGCCTCATTTTTCAATCAACCAGCCACCAGTATAAAAGGCTGGGAGAAGCTCCTCGTCAGTCTTGCCATCCGTCACCTGTGCTGCTGAACCCAGTCTGTAGCTAGGGAAGTGTCTGTAGGCTGTGTGCCTTACCTGCTTAGTTTGAGGTTTCTTCATTTACTGTGTGTTTAGAGAACAGACCAACCTAGTAAACATTGTACGCAAACCGCTGTCAAAGTATTGTGATGCCCCACACATATGAGTAGAATATGCCTGCCTAACTGTCATCCTGTAGGTGAGCCTGGGTAGGGCATTGGCCTGATGGCTGATGGGAGAGCACCTGGGCCCGGTGTCTCCCAGAGGCTATAAATGCCACACTCGCCCCATTTGAGAAGAGAGATCCAGAGGAGGCAGACCTGCTGCCTCCACTCCCTGCTTCAGCCTCCATGTCTCCGTTCATTTATGTTTGATTGTTCTTTCCATCCACACATGCACCACACCATGTATCACACATCCATACACTACACCTACACCACTGATTCCACACCTCATAGGACCCGTTGCTTGATTATGTTGTTATGTTGTAGTTCAGTTATTTATGTTAATGTCTAGCCTTATATAATAAATACAGTTTCTTATACTGTTGCGCTGTCTCCTGCCTCCCAATCTTTGCCATAGCATGAGCCAGCTATGACAAATGGGGGCTCGGTCCAAAAAGTGAGTATTACATTTTTCCAACTTTAAACTAAATTCTATAGTAGCGGCTACTGTAGAGCCTACTATACAGCCGTTCTGAAGTAAATTGGGGTATCCCTGTGACGTACGGTAGATCGGGGCCAATCAGAGCCGGAGGTTGGGAAGCCTGGCTCGGGATTCCCTTTTTGTCTTTTGTGACACGGATTTCAAATTGTTTGGGGTGCGGTCTTTTGCTTGGCTTTCCGTGGCCGCTTCTATTTATTTTGTTTTCCGTTCGTTGTTTAGCGTTGAGCATGGAGTTATTTGGATGAATCATACACATTTGGTGACACATCGAGCGTAAGTTATACGGAGTACTCAAACAAATATAGGAGCTACTGCATTGTCCCATGTGAGGCTTAGCCACAGAGTTTCTTTAAACTTTCGTGGGTTTGTTATTTTTCTTATAGTGTTGGGGGAACGCAGTAGTAGCAGTTGTCTCGGGAGCACAGTACGTGGCTGACGGCGCAATTATTAAATGGTTGCGTCTGTCCCCAGCGTATAACTAGTGCATCAGTACCCCTGCCGAACCCCATGAAGAGCTAGGGTGAGGTAGATAAGATTTGGATAGGACGCTCTTTTTGTTGAGTTGCTCTGTGTGAAGTTACGTCGCTGTGTCATTTAATCTGTGTTTAGCTATCCAAACGTTGTGATGGCTGAATTTGATACATTTGTGGCGTCGCCGTCAGTTGAATTTTTAAATGACTGTACAAAGGAACAGTTGTTCGATATTGCTGACCACTACCACATTGACATTGGGGACAGGAGACGCAAAGTGGGTACGCTTAGGTTAATCTTAATGGGCGATTTAGAAGACGCAAAGGTTTTGCCATCGGAGCCTGAGGAAACAGGGGGAGGTGGCGCGGCTGCCTTTGCGCCTATTAAAAGTTTAAAGGTAAATCCAAACTTTTCATTTGAACAGCAAAAAGAACTGATGCTTTTCCAGTTGCAGATGGATAGGGCGGAGACTGAGAGAGAGAAAATGAGAACTGACTTGCAGAGGGAGAAGTTGGAGCTGGTAAAAGAGGGGAAAATGGATCAGACGTGTTTGGACAGTGGGTGGAGAGCCTCTAATGCAGGAAATAGGCAGTTTGATTTGGTTGGTAATTTGAGGTTGATGCCTAAATTCAATGAGAGGGAGCCTGAGACGTTCTTTTCATTGTTTGAGAGATTGGCAGACTCGAGAGGGTGGCCTGATGCGGATCGGACTGTGATGCTGCAGTGTGTTCTGACGGGGAGGGCACAAGAGGCTTATGCTGCGTTGTCGGTGACTGACTGTCTAAGTTATGCCACCGTTAAGACTGCTGTGCTTAAAGTGTATGAAATGGTGCCGGAGAGCTACCGTCAGCGGTTTAGAAATGGCAGAAAAGACGAGAAACAATCATACTTAGAGTTTTCACGGCAGATGGTGCTCAACTTTAATCGTTGGCGTGTTGCTGCAGGTGGAACGACATGCGAGACATTGTGTGACTTGGTGCTGTTAGAACAGTTTGGTAGAGCAATCCCACAGCGAGTAGCAACCTTTATCACGGAACAGCAGGTTAAAACGGTGGGGGAAGCTGCCGCTTTGGCTGATCAATATGTGTTGACGCACCGAGACTGGGACCCACGGGGTGCCCAAATTACGCACGGGGAGAACATTGAATCCAGCCATGGGGACTGCGGTCGCGGCGCACCTTTCAAGGGAAATGTTAACACGGAGGACGGGAAAAGTTGGGCTGCTCGTGACGGTGACAGAACATGTCACTATTGTGGAAAGAGAGGTCATATCAAACCAAACTGTTACGCATGGAAACAAAGAGAAACAACAGAGGTGAAGTCAACTGCGGCTTGTGCGCCGGTGTCATATGTGAGGTCGGTAAGTCCTTTACATGAGAGCGGGAGTAGTCTCGGCGGTGTAGATGAGACGTATCGACCGTTTGTGGAAAGGGGGTTGATCTCTCTTGTGGGCTCACAGGAAAAGGTGCCTGTGACAATTCTGAGAGACACGGCGGCGCAGGGCACGTATGTTCTTGACTCAGTCCTACCATTCTCTTCACAGTCGGCTACAGGGCGTGTCATGTTGAGCCGTGGTATGGGCATGTCCACAATCCCTGCTCCTATACACAAGCTAGATCTCGAGTGTGGTCTGGTTCAGGGCGAGGTGGAAGTGGCGTTGCGCACGGCGTTACCTGTGGCTGGGGTTGATGTTCTCCTGGGTAACATGCATGCTGGGGGAAGTGTGTGGGGAAATGTGTCATCACCAGAACTGTTAAATCGGGCGGGTTCTCCTGAGCCTACCAAAGATGTCATTGTAAATTCTAAAGTGAAAAGGAAGCGTTCATTTGGTCGACGGGCAGAACGTCGGGAGTTCAGACCCGGCGAACACGTGTTGTCTCTTTTGCCTTTCCAAGCGAGGCTCATGGGGCCATACACTGTTGTCGAGCGTGTGTCTAAAGTCAGCTACATAATTTCCACTCCTAATCTACACAAAGCAACTCAGTTGTGTCATGTGAACCTGTTAAGGCTTTTCTATGAGTAGTCAGTCAGTCACCATGTGCCCTTCTGCTCAGTCAATGGCAGTGACTGAGTAGAGGACGAACTATTTGGTGTCTGTATTTATGGTGCGTCATGATGTTCTCTAATACTTGATGTCCTCTGTTTTTTTTTAGTGCGCCTGGGTTTGTGACCTCTGGCCTGTCCTGCTCCCTGGTGGCCGTATTGCTATAGCTAAAAATCAGATCCAGCCATTGAGGGGGAAGGAGAGTCCAGGGTGTTGCAGGGCCAGGGTGCTGAGTGTTATTGCACTCTAGAGTTCAACATATTAACGGTTAACTTGAATAATGTGTTAACCTGTTTTGCTTACATATCTTGTTTCTTGTTTCCCTCAATATAGACTATCCTGTCTCTGGCTCTCTTAAATCGCTCCTGTATACAAGGTTGCTGAGGCTGGGGGCAGGATGGTGTGGCAAAGTGGGGAGGCAGGTATTTATGGGTATAGCATACAGGTGTATATTTGTTTGGTAAGCCTTGTTGCATTGTTAAGTATTTTAATATGTAGGAAAACCATGGTAACAGCTAATGTTAACATTATGTAAATTTGATGGATATAGTGCACTTAATTGTAAAATGTAAGATCTTTTGGTTAGTGGGACATTTTCCTTAATTAACCTTAGGTACATTTGATGAATATACTGCACTTAATTGTAAAATGTAACATGTTAAGGAATTTGATGTATAGCAAATGTATGTAAGCTAAATGGGGAGTCATGGTTCCTATTGGGACCACGACTTTAAGGGGGGGGGGGGGGGGGGGTGTGATGCCCCACACATATGAGTAGAATATGCCTGCCTAACTGTCATCCTGTAGGTGAGCCTGGGTAGGGCATTGGCCTGATGGCTGATGGGAGAGCACCTGGGCCCGGTGTCTCCCAGAGGCTATAAATGCCACACTCGCCCCATTTGAGAAGAGAGATCCAGAGGAGGCAGACCTGCTGCCTCCACTCCCTGCTTCCGCCTCCATGTCTCCGTTCATTTATGTTTGATTATTCTTTCCATCCACACATGCACCACACCATGTATCACACATCCATACACTACACCTACACCACTGATGTACTGACTCCACACCTCATAGGACCCGTTGCTTGATTATGTTGTTATGTTGTAGTTCAGTTATTTATGTTAATGTCTAGCCTTATATAATAAATACAGTTTCTTATACTGTTGCGCTGTCTCCTGCCTCCCAATCTTTGCCATAGCATGAGCCAGCTATGACAGTATCCCAAACCCCTTTCCTGTGTTAAAAGAAGGGAAGCTGTATATGGTAAGGGTGTGCTGCTATTTATTTTGGTGCCCCAGTTTTGACCCATTGTTTAATGTTTAGTCAGGGAGCCTAGATTGTAATTTTCTTTTTGGTGTAGTTTAGGATTGTTTCTTTTCTAGGTAGGGTTGGGGGGTGTTTTGTTTGTTATTTCTAGCATTTTTAGCATTTTTCAGCCACCCTGAAGATTCCTCCTTTGGAGCAAAGACCCCATATAGGGTCAAAGGTCGTAATACAACCTTCTCATGGTTCCATTATATTTCCAGGACAGGAGTCTGATTAAGTATAATCTCCATTTAGTGTTACTGAAGTAACACAATGGAGTTATATGTCCAAGTAGTGTCTCGAAAAGTTAACCTTTTTCTTTTTTTTTATATATATTTTTTATCCCACGATTTTGTAACCCATTTTTCACCCCTGTGTCAATCATCTAATGTGATCCTGGGCTCTACACACCCTCCACCAACCTAGTCCCCATATATGGGGGACAAGGGGAGAGCAACGGACTTGAACTCATGCTTTCTTCATGCCTGAGTGTCCAAGTTGCTCCTTTACACCTGACAGGGGGGAGTTTCCCTGGTTGGACGTAGCGCGTGGAAGGAACACGTTATTCCAACCAGTTCCTTTCCCCTCCATCAGGCACCCCGGCTGGCCAGGGGCAGGCAGTTTAGTGACCAGGATTACTGCATGTTTTTTGTGAGGGTACCTACCCTAGGGGACACGGGGAGAACATGCAAACTCCACACAGAAAGGCCCTTTCGCCAACCCTGCCTTCGGGTATGGGCACTGATGACGCGGAGGAAGAAACACGCCGCCAGCACCCACAGCGTCCCGAGCGGGAAATCGAACCCAGGACCTTCTAGCTGTGAGGCGACAGCACTACCAAGTTAACCTTTTTCATTCATCTTATTCGCGCAATGTTCCAAAACGGAGCTACAGCTACAGTCATTACATCTCTAATACTGTAAGTTTACGGTTTACATCAATCAGCCTCTCAAACCCATGGCTTGTTCTAATGTGTAACACGCGTCGGGCCAGAAACCCCCCAAAATAACCGACAGACAAACTGTCGACACGCCGTTTCATGGCGTGTTGACAGCTTGCAGCTTTTGGACACAAACAATGGTAAAAAGACAACTCACCCAGTTTCTGTTTTCCTCCCAGAATTTTCCCCAGTGAGGGGTGGGAGAGGCTGGACAGCAGACGGCTGGACTTTGAATTTCTCTAACTATAAACTTTCATGACAGCAGACAGCCTAAGTACAAATATAATTTATGAATTGGTGCTAGATATAGCAGAAGTTCAGGAGCAGGACCACACCTCCGATGCAGCTACCTCCACCCCCCATCAAGCCACCTCCAATCGGGTCACCTCCACCTGTGCATATAAAGCCCATCCAACCCCTGGTTCTCCCCCCGTTCTCGCTTTCGTCGCGAGAACACGCAACGGCAACGCCAACTCAACAACAGAAATACGTGACAGTGCAGTGATATTGTTAGATACCTGGCCTAGGGGAGCCAAGTACACAACAAAAATAAAGGGGAGACAGTACTCAAATGAAATATTAATTAATTTAAGTAATCAAAAATAAGAATTAAGTTAAATCATACCCAAATCAAAGTCAAACAGATGAGGTGTGGAAATCAGTAGTCAGTGTCAGTAGTGTGGTGCGTGTATGCATGAGTGAGATGTGTGTGCGTGTTGTATTAACTAAAATGCTGAAAAGGTGCATGGTGGTAGAAGGGCAGAGGAGAACTGCATAGTACAGAGCTGAGGAAGGGACTGGGGAGACAGGCTTAAATACATGGCGTCGGCACCGGGCCCAGGTGCCGCCGCTTGACTGATTGCCATGATGTCACAGCTCTGCTCCCCAATCCACTGCAATCCACTGCATTCCAAAATCGCCAAAGGTAGATCCTAGAGTGCCTCTTAATTATAGAGGCATCAGTCTGCTCAGTACAGTCTATAAGCATTATTCCAGTGTTTTAATTTTTTTTTTAAATTGACCATATTTTTGTTATATCATCTATAGTAAGAGCTAGATTAGAGGAGGGTAAAACACATTTGTCTGTTTTATTGACTTTAAAAAAGCCTTTGATTGGATCAACAGAGACCTGTTAGAATATAAGTTACTTTGCTCTGGTATTAGTGGTACATTTTATAATGCCATCAAAGCTTTATACAAAGCCCCAGTCGCTTGCCTCCAGTTAAATGACCTCAGAACTGGTTGGTTCCCCACACCATTTGGTGTGAAGCAAGGTGATGTGCTCTCCCCCACTTTATTTGCCCTTTTTGTAAACGATTTAGCCCAGGAAATTAAGCAGGCCAATTTGGGTATAACAATGGAAAACATTAATTTGAGTATTCTTTTATATGCTGATGATATTGCTCTGATGGCTGAAAATGAGTCAAATTTACAAAAAATGCTGAATATTGCATGTCTATGGTGCAGTAAATGGAGACTTTCGATTAACAGAGAGAAAACTCAGATTATACACTTCAGAAGGAAGGCTGTACAGCAAAGTAACCACAGTTTTATGTTCGGGTCAATTTCTTTGACTTATTCCCCCTCATACAAATACTTAGGTTTTGTTTTTCATGAATATATGAGTTTCTCTGAGGGAAAGAATGTATTGGCTGACTCAGCAGGTAGAGCATTAGGTGCCATATTTAGTAAAATTAAATTTTGCCCTGATTTAGGTTTTGCTACATTTACCAAGCTCTATGACGCCATGGTCTCTTCCATTCTGTTTTATGCAGCAGGTGTGTGGGGCTTTGAGGAGGCTACCGAATGTAAAAACATTCAGAGTAGAGCGTTGAGGTGTTTTCTCGGGGTGCATAAGTATACCACTAAGTTGGCCATTGAAGGTGACACAGGTTGGGAAAGCTGCCTGACAAAGCAGAGATGTGAGATGATCAGGTTATGGAATCGCCTTATCCAACTGCCAGAAGAGAGGCTTACAAAAAATATATTTAATTGGAATAAGAGATGTAATCATCCGTGGATAAGAGAGGTCTCCTCAATTTTCTCAATTTCTGACTTAAACCCATATTTTTTAAATAACCTTCATTGTAACATTAATACAGTCAAATATAAACTGTCAGTGTTACATCAGCAGAAATGGAGGGTGGACATTGTGAAGAAGGCAAAATTGAGAAGTTATATTCAATTTAAAGAGGATTACATGACTGAACCTTATGTTGCATTTAATTTAAAAAGAGGACAGAGGTCCCTCTGTGCCCAGTTAAGATCTGGTGCTTTGCCTCTGGCAGTTGAGGTTGGCAGATATACTGGTGTTCCTGAGGAGCAGCGACTGTGTGTTCTTTGTGACCTGGGAGTTGTAGAGGATGAGTTTCATTTTGTTTTCTACTGTCCACTATACCATGATTTAAGAACCGTTTTATTTGAAAATATTCAGGATAAGAACCCAGATCTGTTTTGGATGTCTGAGTGTTTTATGTTAAATTGGTTGTTCAGTAATGAAGTTTTTGTTTTTGGAAAATTCATAGAGAAGGCATGGCAGTTACGTTGGAGAACGATGTATCCATGAGTAACTGTCTATTTGTCTATATGTATTATTATTAGGGCTGTCACGATTCGCCTAGTCCACGATTCAATTCAATTTTCGATTTGAAGCTCACGATTCGATTCGATGTTCGATTCGCTATCACGATTCGCCTAGTCCACGATTCAATTACATTTTCGATTTGAAGCTCACGATTTGCTTCGATTTTTTCAATCTATTTTTTTAAAACTTCCTTTTTCAGCATTGAGGGATATATAATTAATAATTATAATTTAGGCCAATATCTTGATTTGTAAAGAAAAACACTTGTTTCCCAATAAGTCACTTTTATTTTCTATAAATAACAAATCAAAATGAGAATAATAAAAGGTTTAACAACTTTGGGTTTTATGCCCTAACATTTTTTTAAAATGTTTCTTTAAGATTAGATGACTTGTAACATTCTTGTTAAGCTCTAAGTAAGTAACATAAAGGGGAAAAAAGACAAATAGTAGGCCTAAATACAAAGTTCAACCAAACAATTACGTTATTTGGCTGTTACAAATTATTCTAGCCTACTTTGTAGAATGTTCACATTGTTTGAACAGGTAAGACTATGAGAGCTCTAACAAAGTGTGAATACTAGTTAGTGCAATTTGATCTGCATGGCTCAGCCCTTCAGTGATTTGTGCCCTCACTTTATCATACATGCCAGGCAACACACGTGTGGTCATATGCGACCTGCATGGCATTTTGTAACGTGGTTCTGCAACTCTCATTAAATATTGAAAGCCAGCGTTTTCCACCATTGAAAGTGGTCGCATCATCGCATGTCTGCAGCTATGCAGACCAACTCTGTGCGTTAATTGTTTAGCACGGGGCGAATTAGCTGAGAGCTTTTCTCTATAAGAATCTAGAATAGTTGGCTGTGTTGTTGTCTTTGTACCATCTTTGGACAGATCGATTTCTTTGTGATGTCTGCTAAGATGCTGGCCCATATTTGACGCGTTGCCTTTGGCACTCGTTTGGAGCATAAACGACAAACTGAAACCGTTTTGTCAACGATGCGTCGTGTGCCATCATAACTCACTGGGAAGCCAAAATATTTCCAAACTTCTTTCCGTGTGTCATCGTCGTCGCTGTCTACAACAGCACTGGCCATGGTAAAACACAACAGCGGTCTCGTTCTCTCACTTCTGTGTGTTTATTGTCATCCGTGTATCATATCTACAAGCTCCAAGTGTTGCATGACAGCGCTTTGTGAGCTTGCAGATGAACCCTTTTTGTGTGCGGCGTGCGCCAGCCAGGTCCTCACAAGTATAGTACTATAAAACACCTCAGCGCAACAAGTCCTCAGCGCAACAAAAAAGTTGATATTTAAATCGTGTTATTCTCGGTCAATTTTCAACCGATTGTTCTAATTCCAAATGGCCTATAATCCGTGAAGTGTAAATTTTCATTGGGTGAAAATCTACCGGTACGTAGGCCTACAGTTTATAATGAAATCATGTGTTTGTTCGATGCTTCCCCATGCTCAATCAGAACATGTAGTGGTTACACCTGTGTGTTGATACGCTCCCTCTTACAATTAAATCAAAATGCATTGCATGCAAAATTAACACCGGCGTCATCTACGGCAGTGTTTCTCAACCTATGTACCGCGGCACTTTACTGTGCCTTTGAAATCTCCAGGTGTGCCTCGAGATTTTGATCAAAAGTAACACTAGCCCTCCCCCGAAAGCGATAGATAGGCGTCCTATTGTTGCGTCGTTGTTGTTGTCACACGTCTAAATAGACATGCGAAAACAACATGACGACGGAACAATAGACTCTTCACTCTTAACGACCATCGGCCATAGAAATGTTAATCGCCTGGCAACTTTACTGTATAAATGGGGCACAGCACAGACATTTCGCTCCCTCCAGAAAGACACCACCAGAACCCGACAGCAGCACACACAGCGCCGCCGAGTCACCTCCACCTGACGACGGCACACTGGCACAGCAACAACGGCGGCTACTAATGCAACGCCTACAAAGAAAGCCCCTGCCAGACTGTACCGCGATGATTACATGAAGTTTGGATTCACGTTTACTGGGGATAAAACGTACCCGATTCCGCTGTGTATAGTTTGTGGATTCAAGCTTGCAAACAGCGCATGGTTCCGAGTAAACTAAAGCGCCACCTTCATACCAATCATGATGAACTCGCTACGAAGGACAAACACTTTTTCGTGAGCTTGAAAGAAAAAAAGGAGAAAGACACAACGAAGCAGGCAAGTCTCTTGATACTTGAAAGAATATCCAGCCAGCGCAATGGCAGTGCTGCTCCCCTTTTCCACAACCTACCTGTGAGCTTAGCTTTTCAAGCCTGACTTGAAAATGAAGAGCTCCGTGTCTGTTTGTCCAGCATCCAGCCAGGATAAAAACTCTTTGTTCAGGAAAACAAGCTCAAGGTTCACACTAAGACAGAACTTGTCAAAAATATTTACTTTTCTTTTTATCAATTGTTTTTTACGATTTTCTTTGTACAAAAGTGCTCAAGTTTAAGACCATTGTATTGTGGCAAAAGATTTTTGTTCTTGTTTTTACAACTCCTTTTTTTATTTAGAAGTATTACTTTGCATTGACAAATTGATCATGTGTGTGCTACATTTTGTATGAGTTTTCAAAAATAAATTGGTGAAACTGAGGCACTGTCTCTGTCCTTTTCTTTCTCTTTAAAGTAATTTGACGAGTGCTGTCATGTGTGTTTTTAAAAGTATATTGGGTTCATATATATATATATATATATATATATATATTATATATACAGTATATACACACACCATATATCTAGGTGTGCCCCGAGATTTTTAGGCTATGAAAAGTGTGCCCCGGGACAAAAAAGGTTGAGAGACACTGATCTACGGGGGTGCAGAAGCGCAGCTGCACCCACTGGCATTCTGTTTTAATAGCAGAATATGCACCCACTGTCGTGACTGTCCTGAATGAAATGTCACGTAGTCACATACCTTGTGCAGCGTCGGGTGCGGGCCAGATAGGTGTTGGGTCGCCGCCCATGGGCATTCAAATGCTAATAAGGTGGCTTTTGTTCTGCTGCCAGGTAGAGAGTATGTCGCATACATACATTACAGTACAGGATGCATTTCCATTTGACTACGAATCTACGATGATGAACACCGACTCTACAAGTAGCTGCCGAGGCTGACAGCACTATCTTCAGCGCCAACACAACGGCTCTTTTAAGAGCAGCTAATAGCCAGCCGCCGAGCAAAAGCCGCAAAATATGCCCGAAAATATCAACCCTACTGGAAAGAGACATTTACCTGGATCACGTACATTAAATGGTACGTCAATAAGCGACCGCCAGAAAGCGACTGCTAGCTGTTTATCATTGATCATGCTGAAATGTTGAAACAAAATACTGAAACAATTTAATGTGTTCGTTGTGAACTGAAACACTGTGTTCATTAGCAAATTGTAAATAAAGTAGGGGAGAGCCGCCAACGATGTAACACTTTGCACGTTTCATTTTTTTACTCAGAGATCCGTTTATCTACACATGTAATATTTTCAGGCAACGGACCTACACATGTCAGCTACCATAAACCACTTCAAGTTATTTTTTTTATAAAACAGGTCGGGAGTTATTAAACCGAACGTGGACGCTGTTCCAGTGTTACAATTGCTGCGCATGTCGGATTAATTGGCATGCATGATAAATGTAACAACGCTAAAAAACATCATTAAACATATCGTTTTCAGCTTAAAGCAATTATATTTCATTGAAGCAACTCCTTAGCATTGTTTTCATACCATAGACGTGATAAGAAAATGTATCAAAAATAAGGGAAATATTAAATAGTAGCCTATCGGGTGTACCAGTTTGGGCTTTTTTTTATTATTATTTTTTTGGCACCCACCGCCGTTATAGGAACGTGACGCGGCTGCATGCAATGTTTATTGTTTACCATACTAAAAAAAGATGACTGCATGGAACTGTATGTAACCAAATGATGGCCAGGTGCTGACCGGTGCAAAAAGCCGTGGCCGGTGTGCAAAGAAATAACTGATCTACAAGCTCACAATGTGTCGAGCCTCGGTGCGTTATGAGCTTGTAGGTCTTGTACAATATTGATGTGTGTGTGTGTGTGTGTGTGTGTGTGTATGTGACTGACTGTGTGTGTGTGTGTGTGTGTGTGTGGCAAGGCTCCGATACAGCTGGCTTTTCGTCTCTTTTTTTTCTCCCCCAGCGGAAGCATGCATGCGCGGAATGGCCCGGCCGCTCGCGGAAGTAAAAACATAAAACATTGCGATTCGGTGCGTCATTTCGATACACTGAATCGAACGTCAATTTCGATTCAATTTCGATTCGTATCGAGAATCGTGACAGCCTTAATTATTATATATGTACAATTTTGTGAGTGTCTTGTAAGCCCGTGCGGGCTGGGCATCTTATGATGTAGGACACTTTAATAAAAACTCTATCTATCTATCTATCTAGCAAGATGAGGAGAACAGAAATTAGAGTAAGCAAAGTAAATAACTATAAACGACCAACCAAAGTGAATAACAACTATAATATATAAACTACACCAGACCACATAATATAATATATCATAATATACTATACACCCTAATATATAGTACAGTACAATATACACAGGGGGCCGTCACCCCCCCCCCCCCCCCCATAAAGACGGGGTCCCAAGGGGATCACCGGACCACTATTTACATAAACATCCTATCTACCATACTGAACCTCTACTACCAAGGCCACCAACACCCTGTCACAGGCTTCCACCCCAGCAACCGAATTCAATGAAGCATTTTAAGAGGTGAAAGTCAGAGCCAAGACGAGGACCACTGGAGAGGAGTAGGACTAGGACCTCAGTCATGAGGAGCCCGTGACAGCGCGTCAGCCACCACGTTCTCCGTCCCTTTAATATGACGAATGTCCAAGGTATAGGACTGCAGGAAGAGTGACCAACGAATCAACCTCTGGTTTGGACACTGTAGAGAGTTGAGGAAAGTCAAAGGGTTATGGTCTGTATAAATGACAACAGGGGTACTACCACCTACATAAATGTCAAAGTGTTGTAAAGCTAAAATCAAAGCCAATCCCTCTTTTTCAATGACTGAGTAGTTTAGCTGGTAAGAGTTGAACTTCTTGGAAAAAAAGGTAACAGGCTTATCTATTCCTAGATTGTCCTTCTGCATGAGTACGGCTCCCGCACCCACATGACTGGCATCCGTGTAGATCTTAAATGACTTGTCAAAGCGTGGAGCTGATGTAACCCAGGTTTATAATTGTATGTCTGTATTGTATGTCAAAACCGGAGCGGAACACAAGAGTGCTTTAGCCTGCCCAAATGCTTCCTGGCAAGTTGGTGACCAGTCAAACTGTACCTTAAACTTCAATAGGTTAGTAAGAGGCGCCACCACAGTTGAAAAGTTCCTACAAAAACTACGATAATAACCTATTAGACCCAGAAAGCGCATAAGCTCTTTCTTCGTGGTTGGAACCGGAAACTGCTCAACAGCTTGCACTTTAGCCCCAACTGGACGGACTTGGCCCTGCCCAACCACACGACCCAGGTAGGTTACAGTCGCCTTTGCGAACTCACACTTTGCAAGATTGACTGTGAGCCTTGCCTCCCTCAGGCGACTGAACAGCTCCCGAATGCGCTCCAAATGAACTTCCCAGTTGTCTGAATAGATTACCACGTCATCGAGATACACTGCACACCCTGGCATGTCCCAAATCACTTGATTCATAAGGCGCTGAAAGGTAGCAGGCGCATTACGCAATCCGAAAGGCATGACCTTGTAAGAATAAAGACCATTAGGTGTTATAAAGGCAGCTATCTCCCGAGCTCGCGCTGACAAAGGCACCTGCCAGTACCCCTTCAGTAAATCAAATTTACTCACGAACTTAGCGGAGCCCACCTGATCAATACAATCTTCCATCCTAGGAAGTGGGAAAGAATCGGGTTTAGTGACATTGTTCACTTTACGAAAATCTGAACAAAAACGAAAAGTACCGTCTGGTTTAGGAACCAATATACAAGGTGAGGACCAACTAGACGCACATGGTTCTGCAATACCGTTTGTCAACATGTAGTCAACCTCTGCTTCTAAATATTGACGCTTGTCTGAATTAACCGTGTAGAATCTCTGTTTTATTGGCTTTGCATCACCAATGTCAATGTCGTGTTCAATTAAATGAGTACACGTCGGTGTATCACCAAATAGGCTGGGAAACTCCTGGATTAACCCTGCAAGTTCCTCCTGGCCGGACGCAGGCAAATGAGCCAACAGATTATCGAGGCAGGCAAGTGCTTCTGAATTTTTCAGTCGACCCTGAACCAACGCCGGATCCGGTGTACCCAAACCATCTTCCTCTACCTCCCGACTAGGAGACAACACCGGAACTGCCATGCAAACTGCATGAGCCAAGCCAACCTCTGGCTGCACACACAACACAGGTGTTTCAGAAGTGCGTGCATAGTACGGCTTAAGCAAGTTTACATGGCAAAGCTGGGTTGGTTTCCTACGATTAGGCGTTGAAATAATGTAGTTTAGCTCTGAGACCTTTTTTACCACTGTGTGTGGACCAGAAAATTTCGCCTGAAAAGGTGAAGTGACAATGGGGAGCAGGGCTAGCACCTGGTCTCCCGGACTAAACACCCGGCAATCGGTCTTAAGATCAAACAACTGTTTCATTTTACCCTGAACTGATGCTAGGTTTTCTTTTGCCATCACCCCAGCTGATACAGCCGATGACGAAAACCATTCACCAAGTCAATCAAATTTTTGGGAGGCTGTGCCTCTATCCAATCTCCAGACAGTGCTGCCAATGGACCTCTCACTGTATGAGCAAAGACCAGCTCGTTTGGACTGAATCCTGTACTTTCCTGCATTACCTCTCTAGTAGAAAGCATCAGCCACGGCAGACCCTCTTCCCAGTCTTTACCCATCTCAGTGCAGTATGCGCGCAGGATAGCTTTTAACGTTTGGTGAAAACGCTCCAAGGCACCCTGACTCTGAGCGTGATATGCAGAGCTCTGATTGTGGCGCACACGCAACTGTTTCAGGACCTGAGAAAACATATGCGAACAGAAGTTACTACCTTTGTCAGACTGAATGACCTGAGGAACGCCGAAGATAGAGATGAACTGAGACAGAGCACGTACAACTGAACGAGTTGTAATGGTGCGGAGAGGATAAGCAGCAGGATAGCGAGTTGCCTGGCACATTACCGTTAACAAATAAACTGCCCCCGACCTTGAGGGCGGTAGAGGACCAACACAGTCTATGATTAGATGCTCAAAAGGCTGGCTTATGGCCGGAATGGGGTACAATGGAGCTGGTTTCAACTTCTGATTAGGCTTGTCAGTTAACTGGCATGTATGACACGTTTTAATGAAAGCTGCCACCTCTCTCTTCATGCGAGGCCAAAATGAAAGCCTAAGTAGCCTGTCATAAGTCTTTCTCACACCAGCATGTCCTGATTCGTTATGTGCTACCTTTAACACTGACTGGTGGAGTTTCTCTGGCAACACAATTTGAAACACCGGTTCACCCACAAACCTTCCATTATGTGGCAGCCATTTTCTCACCAACAAGGAATTCTGAAGAAAATACCCACAAGCACTGTCAAGAATCTCGTCCTCTGGTCGTATTAGCGGCACCAGCCCCTTCAGAGATGGGTCCGCCTGCTGCTCTGCCACCAGATCTGAACGTGTTATGGACAATGGAAAATCAGCCAGAGGTATTGCAAATTTGTCAGACACTTTAGACTTAACTGATTATTTTGACTCAGAGTTCCCCTTTAACTTAGCCATTGCACGTGTCACCGCACATGCTGAGAAAACCTCTGGAAAGTCACATCCACTTTTATCCATCCCCCCAGTTAGCAAAGGAATAGATGTCACCACTGCCGGTGGAGGAACGGTTGCCCACACCCGAGCACCAACCAGGTCGTTCCCCAGAATCACCGTCACCCCTGGGATCGGCAGCGCTGGGTG
The DNA here is from genome assembly GCF_964188405.1 of Protomyctophum parallelum. Classification (NCBI taxonomy): domain Eukaryota; kingdom Metazoa; phylum Chordata; class Actinopteri; order Myctophiformes; family Myctophidae; genus Protomyctophum; species Protomyctophum parallelum. Next base: position 49,049,241 of record NC_139709.1, on the reverse strand, counting down.
CACAGCAAGCAAAACGTTATGCAAGGGAACCCACAGAATATTCATATCTATGCCACGGATAGGCACCTTGTCACCCGTGTCAGAATCCTGAGTTAAAGGGAGAACACCAGCCTGAATAAATGAGTCAAAAGCACCTGTGTCCCTCAAAATAGTTACTGGCACTTCTCCATTTTGCAGCAAAACCACAGAGCCTTTCATGATGAACGGGCGGTAAGAATCCAGTGCTGCAACTGATGTGTCCTTATTTGGGCCGCAATTAGGTGTAGCACAAGTGGACACCGGACGTGGAGCGGCTGCGCCAGCCCCTTTTGGTTGCGAATGTCCTGCAAAATTATGAGTCCTGGGGTTTCCATTCAACTTAAAACATTCAGACTTCCAATGGCCCCGTTTATGACAGTAATTGCACATCTTGTCTGGCTCACGCAAATTACCACTGCCATTAGAATTACTTTTAGCTTCAGCAGGAAAAGGTTTATCAGATCGGCCGTGAGACTCACTAGCAGTGTTGCCACCGCCCGCTTTAAACTCTCCACGGTGCGTCAAGACAAAATCATCAGCGAGCACCGCTGCGTCTGTTGCGTTGCGCGCTTTCTGCTCGTTGATATGTCGCCACTCGAGGTGGAACAGAGTTTTTGAACTGCTCCAATATCATTAGATCATATAGCTCGTCGAAATCGGTTACTTCCGAGGCATTATACCAGCGCGTAAAACTGGTAGTCAGGTCACGTGCGAATTCTAGATGACTCTGTCATGTTTCTTCCTGAACCTAAAACGCTGGCGATATGCCTCGGGGACGAGCTCAAACGACTTCAGCACCGTTGCCTTGACACGAGTATAATTCTGGCTGTCAGCCACGCTCATCGCCGAATAAACCTCCTGCGCCCTGCCAGTCTAAACGCACTGCAACAACAATGTGCGCGCAGAATCAGGCCAATTACGCACGTCAGCCATACGCTCGAACATGGCAAAAAATGCCTCTGGATCACGTTCGTTAAACTTTGGGACCAAACGTAAATTCGAAACCCCCTGCGGACTCAGCAGGTCCTGTGGTGGACACTTGTGCAACAGCTGGAATCTTACCGTCCCTTATCAGGTCCAGCCTGTTTTGCTCCACTTGCCATTTCATTCTTTCAATTGTATGTTGCGCCTCAGCGGCGTCAGCCATTATTTTAGCCTGCAATATCATCAACTCTTTCTGTTGTTCAAAAGTCAAGCCTGCCCCTAACATCATTCCCGCAGGCACCGCCGATGCGGCGTTTAACGGAGGAGGAGACACCTCCTCTGACTCGGCAAACTCTTTTTTAAACAAATGGTGCCTTAAAACCACTGCTATGGATTCCTTTGTCCTCTTATCGTTTGAATCCAGTTTAATCCTATACTGGTCTGCTATTTTAATTAGTTGGTCTTTGGTGCATTGCAATAACAGTTCCTCAGACGGATCTGCAATAAATGCCTCTAAACTAACCATGGCTCTGTGCGCGCTTAAAGTTCACAGCTGTCAGAAAAAAACAAAAAAAATACAAGTGCCCCTCTAGCCTATATAATTCCCAAGCTATGCTCCACCTGTCTTCATGCCGGTTTGCGGGAGGTACTTATGCACGGAAGGCCACCGCAAAGGCCTAGCTGATACAGAGAGGCAGGGAGGGCAACCAGAAACTGGCGACCCGCATGCACCCCTCAGCTGTGCCCCCGAGACGACCGTGTGTACGCACAGCCGCTACACCCGCACCTTGCACCTAAACCACCCCCCGGCCTAGACCCAGCGAGCTATATTCTATACCAGAGACTAAACGCGCCTACCAGAGACACTCGTATTAAAATAAAAACAAAACCAGCCAAGCAAACTATATATATTTACTATACTATAATAATAATAACTATAATATATATATGTATTTACTTTAGCAGCACAACAGCCAGGAAAACTTCTCCACCAGCACAAACTTAATCAAAATTAATGCAAAGTGAACAAACTTAATAAATCAACTTCAAATCAAACAAATTACTGCATCTCCAAAATTCCGAGTACATTCACAAGCGTGTACACTGAAGTAAACATCGCTTATCAGTTTGTACTCACCGGACTGATGAATGACAAAGGAATCCCCGGAATGGTTCCCAAATGACTTCACTTCATTCACAAAACTCAAAACCACGGCGCCGACAAGCCATTAATTAAGGCCAAGTTGCCCATAGACTACCGCAGCAGAGAATAGCAGAGAACAAAGGCAGGAGGGCGAGTCACTTGACTCTCCAAACTCACTGCACAACTAATTCACTGGACAGAGCCCCCATTTGTTAGATACCTGGCCTAGGGGAGCCAAGTACACAACAAAAATAAAGGGGAGACACAGTACTCAAATGAAATATTAACCGTCTTCCTGCCATTGCCGAAGCCCTTCGGCAATTGAAGCATTAATTTGATATTAACGCTTGCTGCCATTGCCGAAGCCCTTCGGCAATTGCCCTTTATTAGTGCATATGATTGATCAAGCCATAATGCTACTCACGTTAGCCGGTTAGCTAGCACTGTTGTTAGCACTGCACTGGATCGTTCATATTAATTCACCGTCGCCATAAGAATCCATTCTATCCGTTTCTTTCAATCGCCTGTATCTCCTATTCCTTGTCCCAGATGGCATTTTTGGTCAAAACAGCGTTTCTTTGACGGCACGAGCCGACGTTGTGGAGTGCAAAAATGTACCGGCATTTTTCGATCATGTAAACAAAGGTTGTCTTGGCAACGTAAAGCTGGCAGGGATAAGCTCACTTCCGGTTGAGGCAAAATGTGGCTTTTCAAAATAAGAGCTCAAATTAAAAAAATGCTGGCATGAATTAGGTCCTAATTTCTCAATAAATGGCAGCAGTAAAAGGGTTAATTTATTTAAGTAATCAAAAATAAGAATTAAGTTAAATCATACCCAAATCAAAGTCAAACAGATGAGGTGTGGAAATCAGTAGTCAGTGTCAGTAGTGTGGTGCGTGTATGCATGAGTGAGATGTGTGTGCGTGTTGTATGTATTAACACAAAAAATGCTGGAAACGTATCCATACGCTTTATTAATATCGAACGCCGTACGCGCGAAGCGTATGTATACGTTTTATACGTTTTTTTATTGCTTACTGTACATCAACGTCCTATGCTCCAGGACACCGAGGAAAATAACAGCGATCGTCTCCAGGAAGCTCCAATATGTGATCCGGGAGTAAAAAGCCCCTCCCTCCTGAAAAGAGGTCTGTCTGTGGCGAAGACGCTCCCTCCTCCAATGCCTCCATTACACGTATGGGTCTGCACGGCAACGGCATAGACCAACGCAGATGTCAGGGCATCTAAAATGGAGTTACCCATCTAGTAGTAGTCTAGTGTCTGTGAATACACTCGATTCCCCCTCCCCTCCTGTTTCTACATGGTTTCTCCCGAGGAATCTTTGTGGGGGGAGTCTGAGTCTCTTCTGCCCGGATCGCATTGCAGTTTGAGTTCCCTGGCCCCAGGCCACACTGCGCCTTGTAATCGCCTTGCATCGCTCTCTCATTCTCGGAAAAAGATATAACGCAGTCGTGTCGATTTGCCCTCTGCCAGTATATAAACCAAGAATAATCTTCAACGATCGCCATTTCATAACGTTTTCAACACGCACACGGCACACGCCATGATCAACTAACTGCCTGGCTACGTCTTCAGTCTTCACCAGCCATCGCTATCCGTTGTGTGGATCGCCATCGCGTCTTCACTTTGTTTGTTTGGGCAAGAAGCACGATCAGCGATGGAAAAGAGCTTTATATCCACGGCAGATAAGTAATGACGTATTATCGAAGGACCGCCATGATCAACTTACTGCCTACGTCTTCGTCAGCCAATGCAGCCATCATCGCTATCCGTTGTGTGATTGTGGATGCAGGCTATATCCACGGTATCGAGAGAGACGCCCGGCTGTGATATAGGTCTTATCACTGCAATTATAATGAATAAAAAGGCTACAATCACACAACGGATAGCGATGGCTGCATTGGCTGGTGACAACGTAGCCTCGGTCCCAGGCAGTTAGTTGATCATGGCGGTCCCTCGATAATACGTCATTACTTATCTGCCGTGGATAAAACTCTTTTCCATCGCTGATCTCTGCTTCTTTGCCCAAACAAAGTGAAGATAGCGTTGTCCAACAAAGCAGCCAGTTATTTGATCATCTCTCTCTCCTGTGCTTCTTTCCTCAAACATGTCCAGACATGTCAACCTCAACCACTAAACTCACCGATCCAGTAACGCATCTCACCGTTATACTATCGTTCTGAAGGCAGATATAAAAATAAACATAAATAAATTATTGTCATATACATACTACACACTGAATGAAAGCCCTAATTGTCTACTTTTAGGAGGAAAACAAATACATAATATTGATCCCATGTACAGTTTGTCAGTAGGATATTGAATGCAGTTCAGGTCCAACTATTATTCACAAAATAAGGCCTATAGCGACATGTACATATTATATACCGTATGAAACAGAAGACCCTCTGCTTTCATAAGAAAAAAACTAATACTGTAATAATAATAAAAATCACACCCCTGTGAAGTGAGCATTTCCTCATGAAGTTATCATAGCGAGTTATAAAGGTTTAAAGTCACAGAGATTGACAGGCAGATATAAACATAAATAAATTATTATCATATACATACTACACACTGAATGAAAGCCCTGAATGTCTACTTTTAGGAGGAAAACAAATATACAAATATATACAAATATAGTTTGTCAGTAATTGGCTATTGAATGCAGCTTGCGCCCACCAGAGAGGATTTCAGAAAATGCATGGACCAGAAGAACTATTATTCACAAAATAAGGCCTATAGCGAAATGTACATACTATATACCGTATGAAACAGAAGACTCTCTGCTTTCATAAGAGGGTTAGGGTTAGGGTTAGGGTTAACCCTAACCCTAACCCTAACCCTAACCCTAACCCTAACCCTAACCCTAACCCTAACCCTAACCCTAACCCTGTGAAGTGAGCAGTGCAATGTTGCGCAACATTGCACTGCTCACTTCACAGGGGTGTGATTTTCATTATTATTACAGTAGAAGTATTTTTCTTATGAAAGCAGAGAGTCTTCTGTTTCATACGGTATATAGTATGTACATTTCGCTATAGGCCTTATTTTGTGAATAATAGTTCTTCTGGTCCATGCATTTTCTGAAATCCTCTCTGGTGGGCGCAAGCTGCATTCAATAGCCAATTACTGACAAACTATACATGGGACCATGTGTATTTGTTTTCCTCCTAAAAGTAGACATTCAGGGCTTTCATTCAGTGTGTAGTATGTATATGATATTATTTGTGTTCATTTTTATATCTGTCTGTCAATGTCTGTCAACTTCAACCTTCCATATCTCTGCTGTTTTTTCAAGCGAGCAGCGTGCCTTCAAAAGCAGGTTTTAGAAAAAGGTCAATATCTCCAGAATGGAAGATGGTAGAATCATAATTTTTTTTTTAAATTGAAGTGGACATGTTTGGCCTACTTTTTATTTATGCGATGTGATTCTCGCTATAAGAGGCCCCTCGCTGTGGGCCCCTAAAAAGTTCAAAAGTCCAATGTTAATCGCTTAGCACCAGCAAGCCTGAGCAAATAGAAAACTCTAGCATACAATGTGTTAACTCAAATGCTGAAAAGGTGCATGGTGGGAGAAGGGCAGAGGAGAACTGAATAGTACAGAGCTGAGGAAGGGACTGGGGAGACAGGCTTAAATACAGGGCGTCGGCACCGGGCCCAGGTGCCGCCGCTTGACTGATTGCCATGATGTCACAGCTCTGCTCCCCAATCCACTGCAAGATGAGGAGAACAGAAATTAGAGTAAGCAAAGTAAAGAACTATAAACGACCAACCAAAGTGAATAACAACTATAATATATAAACTACACCAGACCACATAATATAATATATCATAATATACTATACACCCTAATATATAGTACAATACAATATACACAGGGGGCCGTCACAGTATACACAATTACTCGGCCGGCGGCTCATTCATCTCACCTCAAGCCGTTTCCTCCTTTCTACCGTCGTAGCTTCCTGATTAAGTCCCAGGCCAGGTATAGATAAATCCATGGAAGGAATGCGTTCTCCCCGTTCCCGTCATCCGTCACGGCCGTTCCAACGTCGGCGCTCCAAACAGTCCTTACTCCTCGCATGGTTCGTACCGTCCCAGGTCCCCTCGTATGGTTCGTATCATCATTTGTTTGTTGGTTCGATTGATTGATCGGCGGACAGCACGCAGCTGTCCCCATTCTCCGCGGATCGCGCGCCAGCGATTGTTATCGTAACTATTGTGTTTGTGAATCAGTGGACCATGACACAACTCTTCTTTACTTTCAAACTCAGAGTAATGATAACAACACGGGAGACGCAGCAACATCACACACTCATGTTGTATATCAGACTGAAGTACTAGATCCCAGATAATCCCCCCAATCATCACAAGGCAACACAGGAACATGCAATGAACGCAGCACCATCAAACAGCTGTCAGTGAGACATAACAGTAACCATCTTTTAAGAGAAAGACGAGGGATCCGATTTCACTTGGAAGTTAAGTTTCATTCACTTCAGCGGGCCGCTGCAGTCCAGCTCTCTTCCGGGCGTCGTTCCCACTGTCCCACGCAAAAAACTCGTCGTGACGTACACACCCCCGTTAAAGAGACAGTTCACCCAGCACAGGGAAAGCTGTTAAAAGCAGCAGTCATTGCACTTCACACTCATTCGTCCAACAGGGACTCGTTTGGCCCCCTATTGACCGCAGAGGCCACAGACATCAGTCAGCCCAGCAGAGACCACCGGCACCGAGATTCCGGCGCCCCCTACCGTTCACAGAAGGCAACATCAGTCAACCGTAGCAGGGACAGCCGGCACCGAGACGCCGGCGCCCCCTACTGCCCGCAGAGGCCACAGACGTCAGCCAGCCCCAAACAGGGCCGCCGGCACCGAGATTCCGGCGCCCCCTACTGCCCGCAGAGACAGACATCAGCCAGCCTCAGCAGGGACCGCCGGCACCAAGATTCCGGCGCCCCCTACTGCCCGCAGAGGCCACAGAAGTAGTATCATAAGGTGGGGGTTCGCTACCTTTTTTGACCACTAGTGGCGCTAGTGAGCAATTCATGCATAAATTATGCAAATTAGTAATTACCGTAATTTCTGGACTATAAGCCGCACCTGAATATAAGCCGCACCAGCCAAATTTAGGGAAAATCCCATATACAAGCCGCACCGGACTATAAGCCGCACCGGACTATAAGCCGCAGCTACGTTAGCTTAGAGCCTGAGATGGCTCTGCGTTAGCTGTAAAAATCCATAGATTAGCCGCACCGTTGTATAAACTGCAGGGTTCAAATCATGGGTAAAAAGCCGCGGCTTAGAGTCCGGAAATTACGGTAAATTCTTTACATTCCATAATCTTAAAATCAAATTGTATATATCATAAATATTATAATTATAATTATCATATGATAGTTATTAAATAATAAAAAAAAGTTAAGAATAGTTTTTATAATGTATGTGTTTTAAAAAAAAGGCTGATCATCTCTCTCTCGCCTCCATGCCCTCTGTCCCCCCAAACCTAACAGACATGTCATATCCAAGGTGTGAAGTCTCACAGCTCCCCCTTTATAATAATAATAGGGGTAGAGTTCGATGGGGGGGGATGCAGACCAGGACCTAAATTACATTACTGTAAGGGTGGTAGGGGGGGGGGGGGGGGGGGTTGTAGACTGGTGAAGCTAGTGTTTGTGAATTCAGAATAGTGATAGTGTGTTGTTCCTCATTAGATATGCACAGCCGGGTAGGCTGGTAGAGGTTAGTGTTCTGTGTATTCAGAACTGATAGTGTGTTGTTTCTCATTAGATATGCACAGCCGGGGTAGACAGGTAGTGGTTAGTGTTCTGTGTATTCTAGGTAGGATATTCTGGGGGGGTTGAATACACACACAAAAAAACAAAAAACACCAGACGTGTAGGTGTGTGTGTGTGTGTGTGTGTGTGTGTGTGTGTGTGTGTGTGTGTGTGTGTGTGTGTGTGTGTGTGTGTGGTGGAACGTATTATGTTCTTATATATATATATATAATATATAACTGTCATCTTATTGTCCTTGTATATGGAAGTCTGGAGCCATATCCATAAACTTGTGCTCATGCGGTCTGCAATAGGGTGGATTGGTAAAAAACAAATGCAAAAAGCTGGCTAAATACTGTTCTGTCTCAGCTACTATAGGCAGTCTGTCTGTCTGTCTGGAGAAAGCGTTGTTTCATTTATCCCTTTGTTTGGGTTTTTAAAAAGCTAGAAAAAAAAGAAAAAAACCCTCCCATGATCATATATTATGACTGAATGTTTTTCAAAGAATGTTTTGATGAAAATCATGTTTAATCTATATTTACTATGTTGATATATTTTTTATAGTATGGGGTAGATCTGATATGGGTATTCATTTGATGTGTGAAGGGGGGGGTCTATGTGCTAACCAATGATTGATTAAGGGTGTGGGGGGGGTGGGGTCAGGGGTGGAGTTACCTGGCTCAGCATGGTTAGCTAATGTTACCTTTACCATATAAAAGACATTCACAGTTGACTATAATCTACAAGAGCAACCTCGATCTTGACATACAGTTTCTATGCTTGATCCAGCTTTTTGACTCTGCAGTTTTGCAATTTTGACCTCCGGTTTTTTGTTCTAATCCATCATTTTGGCTCTGTAGTTTACATTTTGACGTCAGTTTTTCTTTTTTCCTTTTTTTACAATTTCTTCTATTTTGACTGCAGTTTCAAGTGGTCCCACCAGTTTCTTTTTTGATTTTTTTTTAAATTATGATTTTGCTATAAAAAATAAAAATAAAAATATAAAAATTGGATTTATATGCATATATTCTTCATATATTGATTATTGATTTATTTTGTTTTATTCATAGGTACCCAACAACCATCGATGCCATTGTGGTCATATCAGACGATGATGAAGACGGTGATGTTGATGGAATAGTACCCATCCATACCGGTGTCACAGCCCCCCCACCTGCGTATGCTCGCGAAGTACCGGTGACGGTCCACATCGATCAATATGTCGCTGAGGATATTCCAGATTTGAACACACCATAAGCGGTGCATTATCATTTCCAGCGTTTGATCTGGACGATGTGCCTATTTGCAACACCCAAGATGCATTGATTTTAGCAGAATGAATTGGATCCACCGGTGATAATGAGTTTAAATTTGAGGATTTTATTGAAGGTTTAGCACTAGAGGGGAATGGGGGTGATTATATTTGTCCTGTAAATGAGAGGGAAGAATCATTTCTGCCGTCACATCAACCATGGAGAATTATCAACTGTTTTTCTAGGGGACGCGTTAACGGCCACATTGAGCGTGTCCTATAATGCCCCTGAAGGGTCCTATATTGATATAGAACCTGATGTATACAACACAATACCTACAGGATTGATTGATGATGGTGAATCTGTACTAGGTCTACAAACATCCATACAACAGGCTTGCTGGGGTATTGCTGTAGGTCTGCACAAACCTTAAAGACATAGGAAAATGAAAGAATATTACGTTTTTCACACTTTTAGTCATTATATGGGCATACCTAACAATACACTTTGTGTATTTTTATATCAAAAGTCTATGCTTTTCTTTTCCTGTGGCAGATTTGTCTGGTCGCCAAATACCCAAATACTTTGTGAACTGACTTCCAGACTTTTACGTATAACAAAGTGTTTAGTTGACTAAATCAACAAAAAATATTATATTTAGTCAACTAAAACTACACTAAATCTAAAACATTTCAGATGACTCAAACTAAATGGAATTGTATTTAAAAGACTAACTAAATCAAAATGTGCTGTCAACACTGGTGTGAATACAAGACACTGCCGCCATCTGGTGGTTGACATCCGGCAGCACATGGTGATGGTTGACAGCATCATGCAGAACACCTTGGGAGCATAAACAAAGAGTCGTAATATACAGAGATAAACGATCTCGGAATTGGAGAAATGGACTACAAATCCTACAAATGGTCTCCTAAGTAGGCGTGGTTTGCTTCTCCCCCAGCATATTTATTTATTTATTTTTACAGCATAGGGCTGCGCAAAGGATTGGCATTGTGACATATTTGGTCAATCAAACTTTATTGGTGTACAAACTGTATTAGGTATTGTGAATGTGAACGTGAACATTTGAAGGAAGAATAATGAATACAACTAGATATCTATAGACACACACATAGCAGAGGACGCCACGCCTACATCATTAAACCACACCCCCAATCCGACAGGCCCCGCTTTCAACCCGGACACCCACCCAAGACGCCTTAAACCCAGTGGCGTGATCACAGAGCCACCTCGGACTGTGAAATAACGCACGTGCTGTGTTAAAGACTTCCGTGGAGAGGGACGTTCATGAGTTATGGCTATTTTTAGAAGGCCTTGCCCATCAGACAAGGCCAGCTCAGCTGCTGAAGAAAATGACAGGGAGCACAGTGGTGCGCTTGGTTGTCTGAGTGCAAATAGGTGTGAGCGCTTTAACTAATAGTGCAGGGCAAGCGCATAGGCCACGTCCACATCACTAAAACACAGCCCCAATTGCCCGGCTCTCCACTCGGAGATACATCTGCTGTATATGGGCCGTACCGGCCACCTCTGCCTTTGCTTACGGCCATACCACCCTGAACACGCCCGAAATCGTCCGATCTCGGAAGCTAAGCAGGGTCGGGCCTGGTTAGTACTTGGATGGGAGACCGCCTGCGAATACCAGTTGCTGTAAGCATTTTCATGCCGGCATACTGAGTGAGCAACGGTCATTCATGAATGGCCATGCAAAACACTAGATCATTGTGCACCACTAACTTTTTGCCCCCCAAAGCGCATAGGCCACGCCTACATCATTAAACCACACCCCCAATCCGACAGGCCCCGCTGGGGAGTGGACGGGGAGCTGACCCGCGCTGCATGCTGGTTGTTGGAGGAAGGAGTGACGTCGGACGCCGGTTTGACAGCAAGCTGTCAGAGAGCGAATGCTAAGTCGAACCCTTTCATGAACTGTATTCTGGCCGTTTGCTATAATTAACGGAGCTTCTATATCTGTTCAGGGTAGAAATAAGCTGCATTGTAGGAGGAGGACAAGTGTGAGAATTTTGTATGGCTACGGCCAGGGGAGGGGAGGGGGGGGGGGGGTGAGAACTGGAAGTAAGCGAAGCGCCTCAGTAGAGAGCGCAACTGGAGGGAAAATGAGGAAGACTGACAGTGCCGAGTTTAAAGTAGTGTTTAAACTGAGTGACCCAAAGGGAACGGGGGGGTTTAGAGCATTGCATCCTATTAAGATTGCAGACTCCCTGAAAGGTGTTGAAGTAGAGGCAAGAATACTAGGTGATGGCACGCTCATGGCGACGTGCACGAGTGCGGAAACGCAAAAGAAAGCCCTTAGTATCAAAAAGATAGCAGGTAAAAAGTAGAGGCGGCTATCGGAAACAGAAGTGAGGGAATCAAAGGAGTGATCTATGATGTCAGTATTGCCATAACTGAGGAAGAAGTGATCAAGCTAATGAAGGGTGGGAAAATCAAAGAAGTGAAGAGATTTAAAGCACGGGTCGGGGGTAATCCGGACACCCCGATTATGATAACCTTTGAAGGTGACAGCCTGCCGCCCAGAGTGTTTATTGGGTGCTTATCATTCCAAGTGAGAAAATATGAGAGGCCCCCGCTAAGATGCTTCAAATGCCAGAGATTTGGCCACATTGCTGCGTCGTGTCGCGGCAATCAGAGATGCTCAAAATGTGGGGGGGGGGCATGATCTGTTAAAATGCGAAGCAACGGATGGCGAGCCGAAATGTTGCAACTGCGGTGGCACTCATATGGCATCCTTTAGGGGATGCCCTCACTCTGAGAGGGCAAAGCGTGTGCAGGACGTTAAAGAACAGCAGAATATTTCGTATGCGGATGCGCTAAGGAAGGTAGACGGGAAAGGTGACAACACGTCCGTCTATGTTGGCTCTGCTCAGATGTCCCCGAGAGCAATCCCATGCTCCCCACAAACCTCAGTACCTGCGGATTCAATTGTGGTAAAAAAAAGAAACCCTAATAGCGTTCATAACTGATGTGGTGGTGGCTACCGTGGGTACAAAGGATAAGGTAGTTAAGGATTTAAGCAAGTCTGACATCTTGAGGGCGGTGGTTGAGGCAGCTGGGAGATACTTGGGAGGAGAACCATGTGATCCTTTAGCGCTGCATAAATACATGCAGGAGACAGAAAGTAACAACCGTAGCAGGTCTAGGACAGGCAGCCAGGCAAGGGTGCAGCCTCCGCCTAAAACGCGCCAGTGGGTGGAAGACGCAATCGAATGTGACGATGGTGTTGATGGAGATGATGATTAAAATAATTATCATGTTTAGCATTTTGCAATGGAATGCAAGGAGCCTTATTGCAAATGGACAAGAGCTTAAGAAATTTGTGGACATTGGAGAGGATAAGCCTGATTGTATTCAAGAGACTTGGCTGAAGCCATGTCTTGACTTCGTAATGCCAGGCTATGAAGGTGTAAGGAAGGATAGGGAAGAAGGAACAGGTGGAGGGTGTGCAGTGTTTATCAAAACAGGGACCCAGTACAAGGCAGTAGACATACAGTCTAACCTTGAATGTGTGTTAACAGAGATATGGAGCTCTCAGGGGAAAATCACGGTAGTCAACTTCTACAACCCATGCAAGGTGTTAACACTTGAGGAGCTAGACGCTATCATGGAGCAAGTCAGCTCCCCAGTCATTTGGGTGGGGGACTTCAACGCCCACAACCCACTGTGGGGGAGTGAAAAGAGGGATAGGAATGGAAACACGTTGGAGTTTCTAGAAAGGCACGGGTTGATAGTCATGAACGATGGTAGGCCCACTAGAATCCAGATAGAGACAGGAAAACTGACATGCTTGGATCTAACACTTGCATCCCCAGCTCTGGCCAGAGTTGGGGGGTGGGAAACCATAGAGGAAAACACAATGGGCAGTGACCATTTCCCTATACTGAGTGGGTTTGGCAGGGCTTTGACAGTAGGAGTGGAGGGCAGGCCCAAAGTGTTTAATTTTGCCCGTGCAGATTGGGAAAAGTTTGAAGCAGAGACAGCAGCCCTAGTGGGGGAAGTCGAAAGTGACGGATCAATTGACGCCTTTAATGAGTCATTAACCGTTTCAGTTCGTAGGACGCATGAGGCCGTCATAAGGATCCCGAAATATTAGTGCCTACGACGTCTGTGGACGTCCTAGCGACGTCCCAGCGACGCGGGGCGAGATAAGAATATTCAGAATTTTTCCTTTTTTTTTTTTTTGCATTTCGCTTTTCGCTTTCCGTATGCTAACGCTCAGTGCAATAATTAGCTTGTCATTGACTCCCATGTTAGCGCGGCGGAAAAAATTACTCGTATCTCCTAATCCAAGGCGCTCTCCGTGGTGATGAATGGATCGATATGCTGGCGCTTCATTTCTGCTCCTCATCCGTCTCTCCCGCAAAATATGAACGTTTTTTGGAGCGTAAAAAATAGATTAAGATGATCGGGGATGTGAGGTCTCTTTGTAAAGTCAACTTTTTTAGGAAAGTGTTTCCGGTTCATGGCTTTCAGAATAAGAGCGATCAGACAACTCTGGCACCCCGGAGCTTCTATTTTGATGCACTTCCGGCACTAAATGTGTTGCTCATTTATACTAACGGCAGCACAAAACTCAATCCCCATAAGTCCTAAAGACAGAGTAGCTGTCCCGTGGTGGAACAAGGACTGTGATGTAGCCCTAAAGGATAGGAATAGGGCCTACCGAAAGCTAAGGAAACTTAATTCGCAAAGTAATGCAATTGAATACAAAAGAGCAGTTGCAAGAAAAGTTATTAAGGAAGCTAAGAGGAATTGTTGGAGGAAGTATTGTGGCACAATAGGCCCTGACACCCCCCTTAGGGAGGTATGGGCAAGAGTCCACAGAATGGCAGGGAAATTTAAGAGGTACACAATGCCAGTTCTGAATGACGGGGTAAGGGAGGCAGTAAGCAGCGGAGAGAACGCGAGCATGTGTGTCAGAGTATTCCAGGCTGTGCACAACTCAACAGCCTTGGGAGAAGAAGGGGTGAGGAAAAGAGCGGAGGTGCTGAGGAACGAGCAATGGAAGCTTAACCACTGCCATGAAAATAGTAACCCTTTTAATTTGCATTTTTCACTCAAGGAATTGAGAGATGCTATTCAGGACGGGGCCAACACTGCCCCAGGAAGAGATAGGCTGTGCTATGACCATTTAAATGACCTTGTGCTTGATGAGGTATTAGCGCTGTTTAATGTGGTATGGGAGGCAGGTAGTTTGCCAGCAGAATGGAAGCACGCAGTCATAATACCAATACTGAAGCCAGGTAAAAATGCATCAAGGCCTTATTCATATCGCCCTATAGATTTGACGTCAGTAGTGTGCAAAATAATGGAACGCATGGTAACCAACAGGCTGGTGTACTTTCTAGAAACAAGAGGAGTGTTTGTTGACTACCAAAATGGGTTCAGAATAGAAAGAGGCACAATGGACTCGGTAGCAGTCTTGGACTTGGAGATTAGAAAGGCTATAGCTAATAAGGAAGCTATGGTAGGAGTGTTTCTAGACATTGAAAAAGCCTACGACTCTATGTGGAAGGAAGGGGTACTAATTAAGCTACATGATGCAGGGGTAAAGGGGAGGATGCTCAACTGGATCAATGATTTTCTCATGGGTAGAACAATCCAGGTGAGAGTGGGTGGGGATTTCTCCGAAACAGTCCATATAGAGAATGGTACCCCCCAGGGCTCAGTAATCAGCCCAGTACTATTTAATGTTATGATTAAGGACATCTTTAAAAATATAGGGCAAGGATTTGGCAGGTCCCTATTTGCGGACGATGGGGCCATCTGGAGAAGAGGCAGGAATGTGGAGTTCCTATTTAAGACAACTCAAGAAGGGCTAAAAGCGATAGAAGAGTGGGCAGACAGGTGGAGCTTTAAAATTTCGGTGCCAAAGAGCAACTTCATGGTGTTTGGGCTAAAACGGAAAGTACCGCAAGTACAGCTAAAGCTATACGGGGCTCCCTTAGAGCGAGTCAAGGAATTCAAATTTCTAGGAATGTGGCTAGATGAAAGGCTAACATGGAAAGGCCACATAGGGAAAGTGAGAAACAAGTGTGAAAAGGTAATAAACGTCCTCCGGAGCCTGGCTGGGTGTGAATGGGGAGCTGAGAGGGGGACAATGTTAATGATCTATCAGGCAATGGTCAGGTCAGCAATCGACTATGGGAGCTTTGTTTATGGATCAGCTGCAAAGTCCACTTTGGACAAGCTAGACGCAGTGCAGTCAAGAGCGCTAAGAACCTGCTGCGGGGCGTTTAGAACGACACTCATCCCAGCCCTGCTGGTGGAAACGGGAGAGTGGCCACTTAGAATTAGACGCAGCAAGCTAGGACTGCACTATTGGGCCAAACTGAAAGGATGAGTCTGTCAGCCAAGTGTCTAGTGAACAAGAGTTGGGAGTTTGCCGATGGGAAGAAGAAAGGAAACTTCCTAGCTAGTGCTGGAGAGTTGGCTGAAAGAGTGGGAGTAGATAGAGACAAAGTAGGCCTAGTGCATGCGTTCTGGTCAGCGGTGCCAGTGTGGCTACTCCCAGAGCCCACTGTAGATCTAACTCTGTTAGACTGGAAGCATGAGGGGGGCATCACGAGCACCCAGGTAGAAGGATACATAAATGTGGCATGGGGGACACACATGCAGATCTTCACAGATGGGTCTAAGGACCCAGATAGCCAAAGGGCAGGGTGTGGAGTCTACCTGGTGGGGCCTCAAGTCCAGCAAGGCTTGCGAGTCACAGACGGAGCATCTGTTTTTGCCACAGAGCTAATGGCAATAATTTGGGCACTTTGGTGGATTGAACAAGTTAAGCCAAGCAAAGTTATAATCTGCTCTGACCCAGCTGCCGCCCTGATGGCCTTGAGGAGTGGGACATATAGAGCCAGAGCCGACCTGGTGAATGAGGCCATGATAAGCATGTATAGGATACAGAAAGTGGGGGTGGATATAGGTTTCCTTTGGGTCCCGGGGCATGCAGGGGTAGAGGGGAACGAAATAGCTGATAAATTGGCCAGAATGTCACTCAAGAGGCAGCACATAGATGTGGGCATCCTGCTGGGCAAACCTGAGTTTTACTGTGCCATACAGGAGGGGCTTGAGAAACAGTGGCAAGAGGAGTGGAATAATGAAGAGAGAGGGAGGCTGTATTTCTCAGCACAGGCATCTGACAAAAGGAGGAGTGTGTGTACGGGAGGTGACAGAAGAGACTCAGTCAAACTGACTCGGCTAAGACTTGGACACTGTGGGCTAGCCAGCTGCCTGAGAATAGTGGGAAAGCACCCGGACGGCCTTTGTGAGTGTGGAAGAGCAGAGACTGCCCTATTTGAGTGTGAGAGATACAGGGCAGAAAGAGCCCAGCTATGTGAGGAACTAGCCAATATCGGGATACCGACTGTGGAGTACAAGACCCTGTTCAGCTGGGGAAAGGAGCAACATGCTGTGGAGAGGAGCGTCCTAGCCTTCCTCCACAATACAGACCTCTATAAGAGGATATAGAGCACAGAGCGGAGTATCATCATGAACAGTGGAGGGCAGTAATACGCGAAAGCGTCTACACTGCCGGAAATCCCAACAGAAGAAGAAGAAGAAGACAGGCCCCGCTTTCAACCTGCCAAGCGTGTGCGCGCACGCGCGCCGTCAAGCGCTTGATCGGCGCGGCTAGAGGCTTCGCCGGCCGCCGTGGCAAGCGGGTAGAATTACTCGGGTCTCTCTTCATGACGAATAAGCCTTTCGCCTTTTACTAAAAACTTCCGTGGAGAGGGACGTTCATGAGTTATGGCTATTTTTGGAAGGCCTTGCCCATCGGACAAGGCCAGCTCAGCTGTTGAAGAAAATGACAGGAAAAAGCGTGATGAAAATGTGTGACGAGGCCCAGGCCGTAGCGTAACGGTCTGGGCACCGGACTGGTAATACAGTCGCAGTGTGCCGCGGGTTCGACTCCCGGACCCGACACGGCCTTTACTGCATGTCATCCCCCCATCTCTCTCCCGTTTCCTGTCAGCCTACTGTCTGTCCCTTCAAAAAATCAATAAAAGGCGTAAGCCGCAAAAAAATATCTTAAAAAAAAAAAAAAAAAAAATGTGTGACGAAAAATGCTTCTTTCGAGATTTTTTCGAAGCCTCAAAATCGGTGGAAAAACGACCAGGGACTATAGTCCATGCTTTTTTGTGATTTTCTGCTTTTTTTTCAAAGCCTTAAAATCGGTGGAAAAACGACCAGGGACTATAGTTCATGCTTTTTTCGAGCGTGTTGAAAAAGCGTGACGGAAAAGCGTGACGAAAAAGCGTGACGAAAAAGCATGACGGAAAAGCGTGACGTAACCCTCCCTTCTCTGTACAGTATGTTGACTGAGTCAAAGTTAATCTCCAAGCTATTAGCCTGTTTGAATGTTCAACGGGGCCCTCTAGTGGACGAATGAAGAAGTATATATATATATATATATATATATATATATATATCATAAATAAAATACATCTCAAAATATACATCTCCTATAAACATTTCTAGGTTTAACCATTTCTCAGGGCATTCTCAAACCAAAAGGAAAGAACTGAAAGCTGAACTGCTGGTCATCCCATAGTACACAAATAAACTGGAACAAACATTTGACACAAAGCACAGTGCAGTGATAGCCTGGTTAATAAACCAGACCGAATCAGCCGTTAAATTGCCTGCCGGCGGATTTCGGTCTGGAGAGGCTCAATTGTACGCCCATTTCCTACACCAGAGAATGTGGGCGGCCAATCTGGACACGGTATGCAATATGGGCGGGCTTTGGTACAGTGACTTTCAATGCTTGAGACCTTTGACAGACAGTAGCTCTGACCAATTTCGTCAAAGAGAAAATGTTTCCCTGGAAATGAAATCCAAGCTGAGCCTCCCCAGACTAATATCCCGCGGTCCGTGCGATATTAGTCTGGTTTATTAACCAGGCTAGGGCAGTGAGTCCATGATGGGTGATGAGGTGATGATGGCAATGAACAAACAGTTGATGTTCCATAGCGTTTCTGACTCAAGTTTGCTCTTGGACGCACACAGTTCCGAGGGTGGAGAGAGATGGTGTTCTGGAGGTTGGTGGACAAGAAGCTGGCGTGGTGATCTAGCATGCATGAATGCATGAGTGCAGCTAGTCCTACTGCTACTTGTAGCCTTCCACACCTGTGTGCAGTGAGCAAGCTGCCAGCCACTCAGCCTTGATTGCTTGATTGAATTGATTGGCAGTGAGTCTCCATGGGCCTTTTGACACCTCCAAAGACCATAATATCATCATGACACCACTACAACAAATATATACCTCCAAATACCATAATATCATCATGACACCACTACAACAACAAACAAACACAGACAGATGAGTACAGACCCCTGTAGGAAACACAAACTCACAGACAGATGAGTATAGACCCCTGTAGGAAACACCGAAACACAGAGTCACAGACAGATGAGTACAGACCCCTGTAGGAAACACAAACACAGACAGATGAGTACAGACCCCTGTAGGAAACACAAACACAGACAGATGAGTACAGACCCCTGTAGGAAACACAAACTCACAGACAGATGAGTATAGACCCCTGTAGGAAACACCGAAACACAGACAGATGAGTACAGACCCCTGTAGGAAACACAAACACAGACAGATGAGTATAGACCCCTGTAGGAAACACAAACACAGACAGATGAGGACAGACCCCTGTAGGAAACACAAACACAGACAGGTGTGTGTATAGACTCCTGTAGAGAATTAAACAGCATTTATTGATCCTTTACTTTACTGCATACATTGTAAATCCCTGGAACATGTGACGCGTTTAAACCTAAACACCATGTGTGTAATAATAAAATGCCAAATGTTTATTAATGGTCATACAATACAGTAGAACACGAGTTCACTCAAACACCTCACGAGAACACCTAGTGTTCAAATTCTAAACACCTATATGACTGACTTTGATTGTAAAAACTAAACACGGTTATGTGTTTAAAAAGTGTTACAGGCGATTAAACATGTTCTTCTGTTTATAATCTAAACACTGTGACACGTTTAAAAAGTGTTACAAATATGTGTTTAAAACAGTTTATAACCTAAACGCTTGGGTTTAGTGTGATATGTCTTTAAAAATCATCCTAAGAAGAATGCTTTTTCTCATTGAATATACCTGTAGTTTTGTTAACCATAATGCCTTATACTTTAGTAATTTGCACCCTTTTCTCCTGTATTCACTTTTCCATCCATGTAGTGTTCTGGCAGCTGTTTGTGCATAGATATGTGACCAGTCTTGATCGAGAGACTGCCATTGGATTTTTTTAATTTTTGTTTTTATCATGTCATATGAAAGCAGGGAATCATAGCTTCAAATTGACATATTGGTTGTGCAGTTTGACCCACTAGTTTTTGAGATATGGCTTATAGTGTAATGTCTTGCAGAGCTACAGCAATCTGAGAATTTGGTCTTCAAAGATGCAGTTCCGTGGTCAGTGGCATTTGGGGGCGCTGTTTCCTCTTCATTGCTAAACTGCGGTACTCTACCCCCCCAGGTGGGGCAGTATTGAGTCGAAAACAAGAGTGAAGCTATTATATTTAATTCTGGGTCAGGGTATAGTAAGGAAATTAGCCTTTATAAAAGTGTCAAATTAAAAAAGTAGTAGGCCTATAACCTACTATAAATTACCCAATTGATTTACTTAAGTTAAGTACTACTACCCTATTCATACTAATGAATATAAGGTTGAAGTGGTTAATGCATGTTTTATAATAATTATCAAAATCTATAAAGTAACTATAGTAACTGGAAAATGACAATGTTTTTAGCACCCATTATGTTATTGGGGTAGATTCAAATAGTAGACAAAGATGAATACATAATACAGTTACCACATAGTTTTAATTAAACGTCCCTTTGTTCTCAATAGAGGGGAACAAAAACAAAGATACACAGCGTATTTGTAGCTTTGAATCTTTGTAGGTGAAGTTGAAACCAGTTCATCTTATTTGTAGCTCTGTAGATTTGTGTCTTTTGCAACAGCTACAAATCGTTTAGTTTTTTTGCTGGGATTTGAAAATCCTCTCACGGGAGTGAGAATATCTGCGGGCTTTGGAAGGGACATCCAGGGCTACTGGACTGTTAGCCGTTAGCTCCTGCCGCTAGCCGAATAGTAGGCTACTAAGCCCGTTTTCAGCTAACGGCATTAGCCAATCTCAGGCCGTCACTCAACATTTCACAAAAACAAAGAAGAAGAAAATGCGGATTTCCCCTTATACAAACGAAGAAGAAAAATAATGTTTCTTATTAATTAAACTGATATAGCAACATAACGTGGCTAATAATTGTTTATTTGGAATGTACTCTGGCTGGTATTTAAGGTAAATATAACGCGACTCACTTGTATAAGTAATTTACCGCGGACATGACGCATTTACCGCAATACATTGGCTTTAGTAATGCGGTTAGCTTATACTATTAGCTTTTTAAGCTAACGGCTGGAGGACTACGGATAATCCGGTCAATAACATCATTACACTTAAACATTAATACAATTATGTCATGTTTACATGCATAGTCAAGCTCTGACATTTATTTCAGACCTGCTCAAACATTAAATGAATAATAATATAGCTTCAGATCATTTTAGACAGAAAAATAAAAAAGGAAAAATAAAAAAGTTTTTCAGCTGTCCTGAACAGTTGCAACTTGCGCGATGGCAGTCTGTACATCGTGTGGGGTCACATATAATCTGGCGGTCCACTTGGTTGCTCTCAGGCTCATAGCGTTAGGCTAGACCAGTGGTTAAAAGTGTGGTCCGGGGACCCCCATGGGTCCTTGAGGGAGTTCCAGGGGGTCCCCAGCTAAATGATAGTTTGGAACAAAATGGACCCTTACGCGTCAGTAATGTTTTACTTTTAGAAGCCTGTACAAATGCGGCAGAGTCACTTTCATTAATTGCAGATTCACTGCCACTACAAGACAATGAAGACATGAATGCAGTGTTATTGTTATGTGTTATGGAAAAGAAAACTGTCACAAGATGTATTTATATTGGCCACATGATGTCTCATGTTGTCACATCAGTGCCGTAAACAAATTAAAACTAAAAGTCCATAGACTTTGCCCCCGTCCAAAGACTTTTGACCGTGTCCCTGCTGTCGCCTCACAGCTAGAAGGTCCTGGGTTCGATTCCTGCTGGGAGCGTTGTGGGTGCTGGGGGCTTGTTCTCTCCTCCCCGTCATCAGTGCCCATACCCAAGGCGGCGTTGGCAAAAGGGCCTTTCTATGTGGAGTTTGCATGTTCTCCCCGTGTCCCCTAGGGGTAGTACTAGGTACCCTCACAACAACATGCAGTAATCCTGGTCTCTAAACTACCTCCGCCCGGCCAGCCTGGACGCCTGATGAAGGGGAAAGGAACTGGTCGGAATAACGTGTTCCTTCCACGCGCTTCCCCCCTGTCAGTTGAAAAGAAGCAGCTTGGACTCCTCATGCATAGAAGGCAGCATGAGGTCAGTCCGCTGCCCCCCCAGGTTGGTGTCGACCAGTTGAGTGTACCACCGCAACAAATCTCTCCCTGTTATAGGTTCAAGTCCCGTTGATCACACCCCTTTGTCGGTTATCAAGAGAAATCCATGTATATGCTCTGATGCAGTCAAGTCCTAGGCCCCTACCGCGACTCGCCGATAGGGCACCGGAAATGCACTGTTCAGTTGCTTTGAGAGGACACGACACGGCTCTCATGTAGAGCGGAGCAGCCCTTCTTCACAGGAAAACAACAAGATATCCCAGCGACTCGCCTGAGGACACTTCCTGCTGTTAACTCCCGGTGTTATTTTCTGATTCCCTGTCCACTGTGCATATGTTCAGAATGTACCAGCCGCAATATTGTGACAGCAATAGGACATACACTGTCGCAGAGATTGAATCAGACTCAGACCAACAAACAAACATACAGACAAACAAACATACGAATATACATTATATTACTCACCAGCATAGATGAACGGATAGCAGAAGTAGTAGTTAATCCAATATACGTTTATTTCTCCACAAAATCAGCAAATATATGTTTTACAGCAAAAAGATTAAAAATGAACAAAATGGTAAAAACTACAACCAAAATGTTTAGAAACGCCACAGGTTCCGTAAAATATCCAGTGGAAAGAAAATATCGAAATAGGTAAAAAAGAAATGACTGGAAAAAAAACTAATCTAAAAAGAAAGAAAAATAATACAATGGTCTTTGGCATCACATATCAGAGTACTGTTCTCCTCAGAGGCTACTGCAAGAAAAAAGAAAGGTCCCTTTCTGCTCCCCCCTACCTCCTCAAATACTACCTTGTTTAGACCCCCCCTCCAATCCTTATCTTGATTGACCTTTTGGCTCTGGCCTGCTCCATCAATTTGTTATTACAAACACTTCAAAATGTTAAACTCTCTCTCAAAATTATGACCCCCCCTATTCACCTCTCACCTTTCAACATCATGAGTCAGTAACCCTTAGTACACACATTTTAACATACTCATTTTTATACACATTTAGAAGCTTAAACCTACCAAAGGCTTAGACTGTCTACTTTAAAATACTCACTACTCTACCTTCTTCCTTTTTTTTAGCAGGGAGACGAAAAAATATTCCCCTTTTCTTTTGTAATCATACTTGAAAGCCATTAAAATACAAAACAAAATAATAATTATTATATCCCATCTAGAGAAAAAACGTTACATGAGTAAAACTGTTAGTGTGTATGTTACGCTAAAAACTTTGTTTACCGGTACATCATACTGCCACACCCATTAAACCTGAACTACATCCTAATATGTGACACAATAAATTAAATTAAAAACACACACTCAATCATAATGCTCTCTGCTTTGAGAGGAGCAGAGGGGCAAACCCCTCCCCTAAACTTTTGACCGTCAGGAAAAGGGGGCAAAGAGGGGGATAGTTAACAAAACTAGGTCAGCCACACACACACACACACACAACCTGTTATCTTTCTGTCCCTCCCTCTTATCTCTAGACTCAAACACAGCAAAAACAAAACAATATTAAAAACAAAAAACTATATTTTTATACGCACATAAAAGTAATCATGCTTCTATACCAAACAACATTTTACTAAAAAAAAAGAAAAAGATCTTAGTTACTTCAACAGTTTATTCATCACTAAAACCTAAAAAACCTTTCTTAGTGGGCCTGCTTGTGGATTCTCAAATATCCCCGTTCCTGTAGTAGGGTCTCACACTGGCTCCTCCCCGGCCCCTCATAAGACCTGCCCCAAATCTTCCCTCAGCTCGGTCACCTTCGACCCTTCTGCCCTGTTGCAATACCGGACGTCTCTGGTCAGCCCTCAGATCTCTATCCCTGGCTCTGGCTCCTGCACTGTTTTCAACCATAGATGGAGAAGATTTACGGGCCCTGTCATCCTGGCCAGAACGTGCTTCTTGCACATGAAAGGTGGGAGATGACTCGCCTGCCCTGTTGTACCCATGGTAAACGCGCCCCCACTGTTGTTCTTGTTGATTACCATTCTGGGGTCGCCCTGTATACAATCTGGGAAAACTCTCCTCATAACTGGAAGGCGGTGCCACTTGCTGGCGCGGTGACCTTTTCCTCAACTGTGAATTGTCCTGAAAGTTCACCCGCCCCTGATCTGTGACCAGCGCTTGTTTTTCACGCCTTCCTCCAACCCTGGCTTCTTGCCCTCCGCCCCTTTTAACCTGATCCCATGCAACTTCATTGAGGCCTACTGCCGGCTCGTTAACAGTTGGCAGAGGAAGTGTAGCGTCCAGGAATACATTAGATAATTGACACTGGGGGAAATAATGTGTTGCATAAATCTTGGGATAAAAAATATATGATTTTGGAGGTGCTAGCGCCACACAAATACAACAAACCAAACAACAAACTAACCAAATAACTTTCTGGGTATGGCTGACTCCAGTCATTCAGTCAGAATGATTCGAATCTTGTTTAACTTGGAGAAACTTTGGCTGATTTCCGTGAAAGTTTTGCCTTTGGTCTCTGGGAGAACAAAGAAGATGAAGGTGGCCAACGCTGCACAGATCCCCATAAACACCAGAAACACATAGTCTTGCAGGGCATTCTGTAGAGTAAACATAGAAAGTCAGTAATAAGTCAGTCAAGATATGGGACATTTCAGATGTCACATTTGTTCATTTAATCACCTGAAGGTAAGGGAATGTTATTCCTATGGTGAAGTTGGATATCCAGTATGCAATTCCATAAATCATCGTGGCAGAAGATCTGAAGGAGTATTCAAATAATTCACTGACCACAGGAAGAATAACTGCATCTGGGGAACACACACACACACACACACACACACACACACACACACACACACACACACACACACACACACACACACACACACACACACGTCTCCACCAGGAGGATAGGAGTGTGTGTGTGTGTGTGTGTGTGTGTGTGTGTGTGTGTGTGTGTGAACTGTGTTAGGCAAAGCAATATAAATATATAAATATAAATGTGTGTGTGACGCGGCTTGGCCTGTTGTAGCGCCACCATGAGGCTGATTTGAAAACTGTCAAGTGGCATTACTTCCAAAGCCTAGTGGGAATATGCATGCACAGTTTCACCACAATCGGACGCTGCGTTGAGTAGTTGTGGCAATTTGTACAAAACGGGTACAAAGCGGTCTACTCCTGAAAAGTGTAGAAGCCAATCGTAGCCAATGAGGGTGGATTATGAGAAATCAAACAAACCCGTCTTGATCACATGACTATGAAGAGCATGTGTACCGATTTGCGTGAAATTTGGATAAAATCTGAAGGAGTAATATTAGAAAATGTTACATATGTTGGCCTCCTGGTGGCGCAATAAAGAGCAGATGTGAAGAATTCCAGGCAAAGGTTTTTCAATTGGCCTCTAGGGAGTTGGCATACAAAGTTATCCACAGATCCGTGCAGTTAACAGGTAAAAACACTTTTCGTCCAGTTATAGCGCCACCATGAGGCTGAGTTGAAAATGTTCATGTGGCATTACTTCCTCGGCCTAGTGGGAATGTGCATGCACAATTTCACGGAGTGCAAAACATACTATCTCCCCATGCCTTCGGCCTGGTGGAGACAACAAAGACACAGACCCTTCAATGGAGGAATAGACAAATACTATGAAGATAGAAGTAGAAAAGATAAGAAAACCTTGCTTAATTACCTGGACCAGCACCTGCAAAGACAGTAAGAGCCAATACAGAGGCAAAACTGAGGTAGGGCATCCATGATGCTTCGTCCTGTAGGAAATTCACAGTAGACATTGATTAAATAGTAAGTTCTGGAGTAGTGTTAGACATATGGCACATGGACATTAAATATGTTCAATCAATAGTATCAATTTGTTTATTTATTTTATTTTCTTATTTCTTTAACAACAATTCACAATTAAGGCATTTAGCAGACACTCTTAATCCAGAGCCATTTACATTAAGCAAGAACAAAAAATAAAAATGTCGGGGCTAGAGCAAGTGCTACGGGCCATGATGGAGTCTGAAGAGGTGGGTTTTCAGACTACGGCGGAAGGTTGGGAGTGAGGCTGCAGAATGAGAATTTTGGCTGGTTGAAGACCAAGCGAGCTGCAGCATTTTAGATCAGTTGGAGAGGTTTAAGTGTGCATGCCGGTAGACCAGTAGGCTAAGGAGGGAATTACAATGGTCAAGTTTTGAAAAGACTGTTAGGAGCTGTGTGAGGAATGGTCTAATTCGTCGTATGTTATAGAGTGTAAACCTACATGATCGAGTGACAGCTGTAATGTGTGTTTTGAACGAGAGCTGACTGTCCAGGACAACACCAAGGTTCCTGACTGTTGGGGCAGACATTACCAAGGCGTTGTCTACGGAAATTGTTAGCATGGGGCAGGACTTAGTTTATGTACAAATAAAAGAGTGTACCTGTAAAACAAGAGTCGCTGTCAACAGAATATGGAGCACAGCCAATCCACCAAATCCCACGATGAGGGGGATTCTTCTACCAGTACGTTCAATCACCATCCCCTGAACAGAGACACATCAACAGGATGGAAGACACACTATTACTATCAAGCGAAGAGTTGTTCAACATTTGTGACCAGGTCCAGCTCATTATGCCGCATGTAGACCTGGGTTAGCTGAACCATAACGCAAGCCAGTATGTCTCTCTAAACATGTATTTCACCACCCGCCTCTCTAAGGAACAGGGAATCACTCCGGTTAGGGACTCCATAGTCCTACTGGGCGGAGAAGCATGATTGGGAGGAAGATTCTCCCTGATCTGAACCCGAGTGGTGCTTTGTTATTGGACTTCACTGCTGGCCATGAATTATTATCCACAAAATGATGTTAAGCGACCACTGACTAATTAATTAAAGTAAGTCCGGTCACATTTAAATAACTTTGGAGAAAACGTAAATACATTAGATAAAGTTTATGACATTGTGCACACAAAGTTGTGAATAGACAAACACATGAAGTGATATAGCATGATCTTTAATGCAATAAGTTAAGTGTTAAGTGTCGTACTTACAGCAATCATTGTAGTTATAAGCTCTATACCACCTAAGCTAAGGGTGACATAGGGTATCAATTCAACATCAAAGCCAAGAGCGGTGAACAGCCTGTTACTGTAGTAATACAGCTGTAAAGACAAGAAAAAGACAGAAAGAATTACATGCATAGTATATAATGGTGACTATGGATTCATTGCCGTCGGGGAGAAACCTTGTATATCCAAAAACGGTATGAAATCAAATAATTTAAATAGACAAATTATTAAATAGTTACAACAGATCCAATGTAGGTATATATTCGCAAGCTAGTTAATACTTTTCATTGGTTAAATATTCATAAAAACCCACACACATAGGTGAAAATGTCAAATGTAATGGACTGAAATATGGAGATACAAGGTTTATTCCTGACAGTGACAATATGATGAACAACAATGTTACCATACAGCACTTATCCCACTGGAAAGTTTGCCTATCGCGAGGACGCAGGTAACAATCATCTGCCAGCGAACATGTGGGTTTCTGAGGATCTGATTGACAGAGACGGTCTTGATGTCTCTCTGGCGTTGCACCACAGCCTTGATCTCCTCCAACTCCTCAGACACATCTTCCTCCCTTCGGAACATCTGGAGTGCTGCGACACACACATAATGTGAAGCCATCCGTCAGGAATGAATTTAACCCTAGAACACTAAACATGGGTGAATTTCACCCAGGTTTAGCAATAGAGGGTGAGAAAAAATCCCATACTCCCACTGGGAGAGACAGCGAAATCCATTCACGGCAGACGACCTAGGTTGTGACTGAATCATTTTGCGTCGTGGCTTATTGATTAATACGTCGGGGCTTAAATAATAATCCGCCCCGCGGTTTAATTTCGTCGGGGCCGTCCCGACGTATTATAAAATACGTATTAAAATGATCAAACCGCCACGACGGATTTTATAATACCTGACGGATTTTATAATACGTCGACGTATAATTCGCCCCGCGGTTTAATTTCGTCGGGGCCGTCCCGACGTATTATAAAATACGTATTAAAATGATCAAACCGCCACGACGGATTTTATAATACCCGACGTATTTTATAATACGTCGACGTATAGGACTCGTCGCGCTATTGAAAGGGTGCCTTTTCCCCGTGGAGTGGTTCTCTGGGGTTCCAGCAGGCCTTTTTCCGCGCGCATCGTGCCCGGGGATCGGCCCACGCGCCCGGGCCTGGCACCACCGCGTGCACCTTGCCGGTATGTTGATTGCCCATTGCACACATATTATATAATATAGGTGCTTGTATGGTGCGTGTATATATAATAGGCCTACATTTAAATGACCACATTTAACACACACATTTAACTCGCTCTATTGGTGCACGGACGCAGCAGCAGCAGCTACTCACTCACAGCTGCACTATATCGCTCTGATAAACCCACATTAAGGAACAAGAACTCAATAACACACAGACGTCACACTAAAAAGTAGCCTACTTAAATATAATTTTATACAGTAGCTGCTGCACGTGCACTGTCAATCAGCGCAACGCGTTGTAAGCTTGCAGATTGGCTATCGCGGACTCACGCTGCATTATAAAACCCAGAGTATACGGACAATAATAAGAACACTTACGTTATGTATCTGCATTCTGCAGTTTCTGCAATGTACAAATCCAACTTTGTTTAGTGTGCTAATAAATGCTCCCGCAGTATTTAATGTTTTTAGAGCCGTAGCCTATAGGCTACTTACTTAGCACTCGGTGTGTGTGTGTGTGTGTGTGTGTGTGTGTGCGTGTGTACAGCTGCGCTGCACAATAATTAGGAAAGAGAGAGGACGAGAGTTTATAGGTCTCTAACACACACACACACACACACACACACACACACACACACACACACACACACACACACACACACACACACACACACACACACACACATCCTTGGGAAGTTTGCTTTCATTCGCTGTATGATACATTATGCTATTCTCACTGAGTCTTTTAAATGATGTGCCATGTTTTTATTTGGCTGGCTGACTGGCTATATATAGCTGACTGGCTAACTGACAGACAGACTGGCTGGCTGTCTGTCTGTCATATACCTATTAGGCCTATATAATATAGTATTATCATTAACCCCCGTGTGCTCTGATCCACAAGGCGCACAGGGCTGCGCAGAACCGCGCTCTCCGATCTGCCGTTTATAAAACCAATAGCCTACGTTCGTTGCATATCAATCAGACGGCAAATGATCATAGAATTATGGCCAGCTATGACTTCTGCAGGAGGGGGGGGGGGGGATATAGACCCGCTGCGGCCCAGCGATAATCAACCGCTGTCCGCTGCGATGCGTGAGCTTGTAGATCAGATGCCGACAGACAGACAGACAGACAGACAGACAGACAGACAGACAGACAGACAGACAGACAGACAGACAGACAGACAGACAGACAGACTAGATCGGTAAAATGGAGCATAAATTTGTATAGTGAAATATAAATATTTGAAATGGTTCAATAATAATTAGCATGTATTATTATTAACGAAAAACATATACTAGCCTACTATATATATAATATATAATACAATGCGCACTATTAACTATTAAACATAACGAGAGAGAGAGAGAGAGAGAGAGAGAGAGAGAGAGAGAGAGAGAGAGATACAGGGGTAGAGAGAGAGAGAGGGGGGAAGTGAGAGGGGTTGCTGATCGGTGTGGAGTGAGTGATTGATTGATTGATTGATTGATTGATTGCGCGGTGGCGGCAGCCGGTCACTCACCCCCCCCCCCCCCTCAATATCTCTCTCTCTCTCTCTTATAAACGCTGCATGTGCGTCTGCGTTGCGCACACACACACACACACACACACACACACACACACTCACACACACACACACACACACACGTGCGGAACGCAGGCTCGCCTGGAGACGGCGGAGAGCTCCACGGAATCGGACCGGCGAGGCGCACGCGGCCCCGGGCACAATGCGCGGAAAAAGGCAATACCACCGCAAATTTACCAAAGTCAACCTATTACGTCGCAAACGGGTAGATATAGCCGCGACGAGTCCCGTTCTATGCCGCGACGAGTCCTCACGCCACAACGGATTCTTAACGCTGCGACAAATTATTATTAAGTCGTGGCGAATTATTATCAAACGGCCGCGACCTATTAGAAAATACGTCGCGAACGGCGACGCATTCATAAATAGCCTCGACGAAAATAAAGCGCTGGGGCGAATTATTAAACCGTCAGGACGAATTAATATTTAAGCCACGACCTACTCAATAATAAGCCAACAACGGAAAATAATAGGTCGGGACTTACGTCTCCGCCCCGAAAGTATTTCGCCCCACCTGCCCACTGGACCTTCTCACATGTCCCAGGAATGGGTGGACCAAAGGAGAAGTTCCCAGTTCCAATATCATTTTGTAGGAATAATTTTAAAATAATACCCGCATTTTTCATTTTCCAACTTAACTGGCCACCGGTTAAAGGACCACTTTAATGATAAAATACCATATTATTTTTCATACTTAGTCTGTGTCTCATAGGAGGGCAGTTCAGAAACCCATCCACCAGTGACATCATCGTAAGGAAGATTTATTTTTAAAACAGACTTTTATTATCGTGACAACAATGGCTTCCATTATTGCATTGCAACTTTTCAGGAATAGAATGCTTCCCCAGATGATTCCCCATCAATGATGTCACTGGTGGACAGTTTTCTGAACTGCCTACAGCCCTCCCATGAGACACAGACCGAGTAGAAAAAAATGGTGGCATTTTATCATGAACATTAGTGAGGATCAATTATATGAAGGTAGAAGGTAAAAGTGGTGAAGTGGTCCTTTAAGACTGAGGCGTGGCCGGTTAAGACTAGGGTTAGGGTTAGGGATAGTGTTACTAATTGTTTGGACGGAAGTATTATCTCGAGCCAGATTGTTGTCCTCCGTCATACAGTCTGAACAACCATAAATCTACCTTTCTTAGCTCCAGCCTCATCGTTCTTTTGAATCAACAGATATTGAGGGCTTTCAGGAAAGATGGGAAGCAACACCAGCTGCAGAACGGCAGGCAGTAAGATGAAAACATACAGGTAGATCCACCTGGACTCCTATAGCCAAAAACAAACCAAACAAATGTTACTGTGTGCCCGCAGCTCGCCAAGTCTGTGCAACATTGTGTTCGGGAGGTAGGTGAGTTGGTTCTTAGCGGAGTTGGTTGTTTGCCTGCATGGCATGTATGTTAGCAAGGTAGCATGTTTGCATGCATGTTAGCATGCTAGTATTTTAACGAGAGAGAGAGTTGCGAGCAGTGTTTCAGTCCTAAAGTGTTTGGGTGAGTAGTCTTAGGCTTAGCCTAAAGAGTAGCTTGCTTCTGTGATGTCGCTAAGTTTGACATGCAGTATGATTAGTTAACCAAAAGGTGAATTGGTTCCCCCGTAGGAACGGCAGCCAGTTCCGACGAGGAAAGGAGCCAGGGGTTTATCAGCTCGCGTTGCAAAGGTATTCCTTATGTTCCGGTTATTTGCAATGTGTTCTGTGGGGATAATGTTTGTATTGTAATTTGTTAGTAATGAAAGCAACCTGTCGTCGTTTTCACAGAGTGAAACCAGGAATTAAATTTGTAGAAGGCCACCCGGCCGAAATGTCCGTCTGTCTGTTTGTTACACCTGCTGGGGAAAACTGAAATAAAACAAGAATCCTAACTGATAACGTGAGTGCTGGTATTTATTCCTCCAGTGTTCCACAGAGTGACGCAATGAGTTCAGAGTGCCTGCCATTGTTTGTGTGTGGCGTTCTTCACGCTGAGGGTAGTGCAGTCATTAACTAATATAAGTTCTCTATCGTATCAGAGACTATCTCTCCACCCAACATATTTCATATGTATGGGGAATGTCCCCACCTCACTTGTGACGTGGATATCTCTTTAAGACACACCAGTTGCACTGGCACGCACGGGTATATAAGGCCCAGGTGTGCGTGATTACACTGCTTTTTTGATCTCCACCGAGCAGTCCAAGACGTGGTCTCCTCAACGGAAGTGCAGAGCAAGTTATCAACAATAACTGCATTTTTTAGACTTTTTGAAAAGCAACTACTCACGAGTTCTGGCAGCCGGATTAATCCACTGCTGGAGGCAGGTTAGAGAGCTGGCGTGGATCGCTCCTCTCTGGATTGCTGTCACACAGCTCGTTTGTACGTATAGCAAACAAAAACAGGGTAACCAGCCAAAACACCGTTACAGGCGTATTGCTGACATAGTGTTAGTTTACGTGTCCTGTGGTGTAGCCTGTCTGTCGACCTGTGGGCAGGGACACAGACAGGACCATTGGCTCCGTAATCCTGTAAAGCAGCGGAATAATCGCATTTATATGTTTGTATCACTGGCTTGGTGTCAGTTAACGCATCCGTGATGCATATTCCGTGGGCTGGAGTGGACCTGCGTTTGGCGCAGCGAAACATCAGCCCCGCTATAGGCTTATCATTTAACACAGCACACTATACACTGTATAGTATACAGGCGTATTGTCGCTGGGGCGGCTTCCGCGTCTTTGGTGCTGTGTTTTTTTGCCTCGCCTCGTGAGAGACAGAGCTCCCTGGGGTGTATTGCGGCTAAAGCCGTTCACACACCCTGGTGTAGACTGCGTGGTAGAACCCGTACGGACGGGGGAAGCCACGGAGCAAGCTTATCCTCCGAACCGTGGGTCCTGTCAGTCATAGACAGGACGAGCTAATTCCACAACAAACAAAGTTTGGTCTCCAGAGCACGGTGATATATCGTAGGGTAAATTGTTGCCTGGAAAGTCGAGCGGACTGTTCTAGTGGACCAAACAGTGGAATTTATTATTTGGCATACGTATATACACTATATAATGCAAAACGTTTGGAGCAGAGTGTTTGTCTCCAACTCAAACACTCTGTGTCTCAGTGCAGCTAGGAAATTCAGGTGCAACCTCCTCCAGAGAGAGAGAGAGAGAGAGACATAGAAACTCAGTGGCTGTTGTTTAGTTATTTTTCTATTTGGAAAGATCCCCATTAGCTGATGCCATGGCAGTCAGCTAGTCTTTTGGGGTCCACATGAAACATGTTACCAAGAGAAAAAACAAAACAAAACAACAACACATGAATATCAATATGTGACTGAGAGACAGCAGTGTAAATTGCACATAGGGTAAATTGTGCCCTCACTTCTCAAGCACATTACTATACTCCCCGTTTTTTGAGCATGTTTAAACAGTTAAATTTGTATTCATTTAATATAACATATTAAAATAATAGTGTATATAGGTATTGAATTAAATGGAAACAGCAGGGGTTTCTCTGGGGCTGTGTGGGGCACATATGCCCATGGCATATGTGCCATGACCAGTGGGTGACCTGTGGGTTCCCTGGTCATGCGATAGCAGCTCATGAAGATCCTGACTCCTGTATGAATTTCTTCCTCTTGCCAGTTGAGGCTAGGAGGCTATGAATGAAGGAATCCGACGGCCATATAACACACTATACAGGGGTATTGCTGGTGGGGCGCCAGTTTACGCTCCTGTGGTGTAGCCTGTCTGTCGATCTGAGTGCAGTGACACAGACAGGACCAGTGGCCCGGTAATCCTTAAAGGCAGTGGAATAAAACGCACTATACGGGTGTATTATTGGCATGGCGTCAATTCACGCATCCATGCTGCATATTCTGTGGGCTGGAGTGGACCTGCGAGAGCGCAGTGAATAGTTGTGTATATTCGTACGTCTCTAAATGTTTTGATGAATTGAAAATGGTGGGCCCTATGCTTTATGGTGTCGTCCACTCACTGTTAACAGTATTTGTATTGAGTCGTACTTGAAATGTACTGTAATTCTGCAAACTGTTAGTAAATCAATCAATCAAAACAACAGCCCGGCCAGGCTATAGCATTAAAACGCACTATACAGGCGTATTGTCGCTAGGGCGACTTCCGCATCTGTAGTGCTGTCTTTTTGCTTCGCCTCGTGAGAGAGAGCTCACTTGAGTGTATTGCAGCTAAAGCTGTTCACGCACTCCGGTGTAGACTGCGTGGTAGAACCCGTACGGACGGGGGAAGCCGCGGAGCAAGCTCATTTAACACAGCACACTATACACTGTATAGTATACAGGCGTATTGTCGCTGGGGCGGCTTCCGCGTCTTTAGTGCTGTGTTTTTTGCCTCACCTCGTGAGAGAGAGCTCACTTGAGTGTATTGCAGCTAAAGCCGTTCACGCACTCCGGTGTAGACTGCGTGGTAGAACCCGTACGGACGGGGAACACCACGGAGCAAGCTCATCCTCCGAACCGTGGGTCCTGTCATAGACAGGATGAGCGTATCGCTGCCGTGGCAGCCAGCTTCCGCGTTCAGGTGTAGTAGCGCACTATACGGCGTATTGCTGTGTCAGTTGACGTGACCGTGGTGTAGTTCCGTCTGTGGAACTTGGTTCAGTTACACAGACAGGACGTGCTGAGTCTGCCAGGAGCAAGCCCTGAAATCACAGCCATTTGCACACTACTGTATATACGGCGTATTGCTGACAGTGTCAGCTCACGCGTCCGTGATGTAGTTTCGCCAATTTCGGCAACTCGAGTGTGCCGCGGCTGTCGGGCGGAATACTCTGTACGGTGCATCACGGCAAGGCCGTTCACGCACCTATAGGTGTAAACTTGCATGGTATAATCCAGTTACTGGGTCGAAACCACAAAGTAAGCTCCTTCTCATCCCGAGAATGCACTATGGCTATCTAGGCGCAGCTAGCTAACACAGGGCTATTCTGTCACTGCTTCAGCACCGGCTTATATACGGCGCTTATGTGACCATAAGGGCCCGGACCTTATTGAGGAGCTGCAGCGACCGGCTTTCAGGCTCCCCAGGCAGCGGGCAATGCTATTGATGCCCTTTGGTGAGGCGCCGTCTGTGGCAGCCCCAGGCCAAGCTGCGATAGGAGGACAAGCTCCCCCACGCTGCCTATTGAGCCGTCGGCCATGTTTGGCAAAAAGGCCAGTGCTTTGCTACAGCATCCCAAGGAGGCTGTGGAGGTGCACAGGAGGTGCAGGAATGCTCCGGCAAGGCCATGAGTAGCCTGCCTCGGTCACCCCTCAGGCTGTGCAACCCCAGTCAGGTTTGGCAGTCCCAGGGACCTACAGGCCAACCGGCAGAGTATGGCTAAAATGTGCTCGGCGGGCTAAGCCCATCCCTCAGTCCTGACAGTTAAGGCCCCAGACCCCACCCGCTGTCTCTCGGGACAGCGGTTGTCCTGGAAGACAATTCAGGTGGACCCCTGGGTGGGTTCCACTATGTCTTCGGGAGGGTGGGGTGCTGCTTACAGCACTCCTGGCAAGGAAAGGCTGAGGGTCTTACAGGCCATCCTCCAAGGCGACTGGCTTGCCATGCTCGACCGGGGATGTTTATTCTCAGATCCCGGGTCTGACGCACTGACCGGCTTGTCTTAGATGACAGAACCTTCGAGTCCCGTGTCCTCCCATTCGGCATATGTCTAGCCCCCCGATTGGACATAGTCCTTGGCGGGAGGGCCTTTGCATCCTAAATTGGATAACTGAATGGTGTGTGCTCGCTCAGAGGTGCAGTGCCACAACAACGTGGCCAGGCACCTGCAGCACTTTGGGTACCTAGGCCGGCACCTCAACAAGAGGCCTTGCAGGCGTCAACTCTCACAGTCCGCAGCGCTCCTCGGCATGTGTTAGAGGGCAAAGCAGGGACTCTGTCCCTTGCTCTAGTGAGTCGGGCCACCCTCAGGTTGTGCCTCCGCCCCTTAGGGCTGAGGGCAATCATGGTGCACTTTGTGCCTCCGGCTCTTCTGAACATGCGGCCAGTGCATTATCTGTCATTCACAGTCATGCACTACGTGGGCGTATCGTTGACAGCGTCAGTTTACACGTTCCACGTTGTTCCAGCGAATGCACACTGCTGTTCACACAGCAGAATGTGACGAGACTGTCAGGGGTGAGCAGGACCACCATAAGGTTGTATTACGGCATGGCCGTTTAAACACCTGGGTGTAATTCTGTGTGTTGGAGACCGGTTGAGCTCCCTCCTCATCCAGAGGTAATCGTGTGGCTAGGCCAGGGATCTGGCAACATGGCGGGCCGCTGTCCCACACAAGGGCGACACAATAGTC
This sequence comes from Protomyctophum parallelum, assembly GCF_964188405.1. Lineage (NCBI taxonomy): Eukaryota > Metazoa > Chordata > Actinopteri > Myctophiformes > Myctophidae > Protomyctophum > Protomyctophum parallelum. Next base: position 49,013,452 of record NC_139709.1, on the reverse strand, counting down.
ACCCAGTTGGTCCTCATACCGTTCATCCCTCACACAATAGGCCAGCAGTCCCTCCTCGGGGAGTGGTACTGTCTGCCTTACGGCATGAGCCAATTAAGCCCGTGGAGACAGGACAGCATTCTTGCTGTTAGCACTGCAGTGTCAGCCACAAGAATGTCCCTGTCAGTGAGGGGTGCTGCCGCTTCCTACATGGCAATGCTTAGGTGTTGTCGCCATCAATCCCTGCATTTTGCCCTACGGCCTGATCGGAGTGTGAGCCAGTCAGTCTATTGATTTTCACCCTTCCCACCCTCCTAAGCAGGGTGGTGAAGCAGGGTAAATGGGCCTAACTGTCTTAGGCAGATAGTCTCCAAGACTGGACTTCACTCATTGGCTTGTGAAACAATCCAGCAGGCATATAGGTGGGCAGGCAGGCCAGCCCCAACAGGAACATGTGCACATTCCACACAGGGCCTCGCTGCCGCATGGGCTTACGGTGAGGTGCCCTCAAATCTGAGATCTGTGGGACAGCCTCTTGATTGACGCTGTCAGCATTTATCAGGTTTTACCATTATGTGGTATCAGTGTGGCAGCCAGCACCCTTCTCACTGGGTGTGTGCTTAGCTCCGCAGCATAAACGCGATGGGAACTATGCACAAAGACGAAGGCCATCCACTTTTGACTTGTAAAACTGTGATGTGACATAAGGATCATTCCGGTTCGGAGAACAGGGCTCCAACAGTCAGCTGACCAAGTGTTGAAGGGTGCCCTGAGGCCCAGAGGAGCTCAGGTTAGGGACCCAATCAGGCCCATCTGGGGTTAGCTCTGGAGGCTCTACAACATTTAGTCAGTGAGCGTGACATGCTCAAGACAGCAGTCTTGTCGGCGTCACATCTGCAAGGAGAAATGGGGGAGTTGCGGGCTCTGTCATTCCATAATGACCTCTGCAGGCCTATGCCGGATGATGGTATAGTCTTATGCCCCAAACCGGCCTTTCTCCCCAATGTTCACAAAAGGGCACGTCTCAATCAGGTGATTGAGCTCTGTCCTACCATCGTCATACAGACAGTCGACGTACAGAGACGGAGTCGGTCCCCACTCTGCCCTATTGGAGCATTAGATTCGTATGCCAGGGCCACACAAGGCCCACAGAGTAACGAACCAGCTCTTTGAGTGCTTCAAGTGAGAGTGCATGGATTACAGAGGTTATCCAGCACACAAACAGGTAGGAGTACCAGTGCCGCCTGGAGGGCAGGCACACTCCACCTGGGGACGCTGTGGAAAGGTACGTCCCTGACCGCCCTGCACAGCGGCGACATAGCCTACTCCGTCTAATGTACATTCACCCGGTTATACCGGCTGAACATGCAGCGTTCGCTCCCTTCGGGGAGTTGGTATCGCATGCTACTCAGCGGTGGGTGTCATTGTCACCTTCACCAGTCAAGCCAACCTTGCGTCTGGTGGGTTGGCTTGGGCGGCCCTTCACCCCTGTGGTCTCTGGCCTTAGCGTCTTGCGGGGCCGGGCTCTGAGTGGCGCCTAGCGCCTGAGCATTTGGCGGCGGATGGCGTCTGGCTGTCCGGCCGTTCCAGGGGTTGTAAATACATTACATTGAACATACATGATAAATCATTCCAAATTCAGTATGTGCTGGGTCGGAGCCCACTGGTGTTGTCTTTGGGGTTCTGGGACTGCTTCGCTTCCTCACGAGGTGTCTTACAGAGTTCCCCATACATATGAAATATGTTGGGTGGAGAGATAGTCTCTGATACGATAGAGAACGTGTGGTTACTTTGTAACCTATGTTCTCTGAGTGAAGAGACTATCTCTCCACCTCGATGTCGCTCAGAAGCGGTGTCGATCCAGTAAGTAAGTAAACCAGTGTAATCACGCACACCTGGGCCTTATATACCCGTGCGTGCCAGTGCAACTGGTGTGTCTTAAAGAGATATCCACGTCACAAGTGAGGTGGGGACATTCCCCATACATATGAAATATGTTGGGTGGAGAGATAGTCTCTTCACTCAGAGAACATAGGTTACAAAGTAACCACACGTTCTCTCTCTCTCTCTCTCTTTATTGTTGATGTGTTTATTTGTAATTTCGGGATGTGTATGATTATTATCATTTAAATGTGGTTATTTCTAGTGAGCATCATGCTGTGTGAGAACCCACATCTATGTGTTCATTGACATGTGCTCAGCTGTAGCAGTTTGTCTTTGGTGAGTCCTTAGTTTATATAATGATAGCCCAGTTATATGTATTAATTTGTATGGTAAAGGGGTTCAATGGGTTCATGGTGTATACTCATTGTGTTCATTTCCATTTCCTGTACAGATGTGATCACGAGTCACGAGTGGTCACTGCTTTAGCTATACAAATTACAAATTCACCTGTAACAATTTCGAGTAGGTTTTATTGGTAATAGGGAAAGCTAATGTTGTGTGATTTAATCTGTCTCCACTGCTATTGTTAACCTTGGGATAAATTGCTTGTAATAAAGTATATATTTTATATTTGCATGTTCTAATACATTGTATATTTTAACTAGAAACAAAATTTCAAGAAATTTTACTGGGTGCCTGAAGCTCGCCAAGTCTGTGCAGCATTTGAGCCACGGACCACCATTTGATGACATTTAGCATGCTAACATGCTAATGCTATCATGCTAACATGCTAATGCTAACATGCAAACATGCTAATGCTAACATGCTAACATGCTAATGCTATCATGCTAATGCTATCATGCTAACATGCTAACATGCTAATGCTAACATGCTAATGCTAACATGCTAATGCTATCATGCTAACATGCTAATGCTAACATGCTAATGCTAATGCTAACATGCTAATGCTATCATGCAAACATGTTAATGCTAACATGCTAATGCTATCATGCTAACATGCTAATGCTATCATGCTAACATTCTAATGCTAACATGCTAACATGCTAATGCTATCATGCTAATGCTAACATGCTAACATGCTAATGCTATCATGCTAACATGCTAATGCTAACATGCTAATGCTAACATGCTAACATGCTAATGCTATCATGCTAACATGCTAACATGATAATGCTAACATGCTAATGCTATCATGCTAACATGCTTATGCTAACATGCTAATGCTAACATGCTAATGCTAACATGCTAACATGTTAATGCTAACATGCTAATAGTAACATGCTAATGCTAACATGCTAACATGCTAATGCTATCATGCTAACATGCTAATGCTAAGATGTCTGAGCTGTAAGGGTCCATTTGGTTTCGTTCAGGGGGGCGGCCCGGTTCCGGCGAGCCGCCCTGCTTCTGAAACGGTCGAGAAATGACAGAGTTACGTGTTTCTCCGATTTTCTCCATTGACTTTCAATGTGTGTGTGTGCGTGCACATGTGTGCGTGTGCGTGCATGTGCGTTCGTGTGTGCGCGTGTTTGAGAGGTGGTCAACTTGACTTTGAATCATTAACAAAGTATCAATTTCACCTGGGCTAGGGCTAGTCTATGCGAATGCAAACACTATTGAAAGTTAAAACCACACTGACTCAGTGAGAGAACGTATGTCCGAACAAATTGCTCTATCGCAAAAAGTAAACGTCAATTGCGATTTTTGTTTTCGCCGTGAGTGACCCGAGACATTGAGGTACGCCGTGTGCGATCGTGGTATTGGTACGATGAAAAACGTGGTTATGAGAGCGAGTTAAGAAATTGTGTTTGTGATGAAAAAACTGCTGACTCATTCTTGCATTTAACATGGTGTTGTATGACACATTATGATGGTACACCTGTTGCTTTCAGGGCTGTAGTTCACGTACCGTATGAATCTGGGCTGTGGTTGTGACATTGGGTGAAAGAGGACGAGTGTGGCTACACAATTACCGAAACCCATGCGTGTAAAGTTAATATTTTGGCCGTGAGGACGATTTGTTCGGAGAATTTCGCTACAGTCTTCACAATGTCTTGTCCCTCTGACCCGCTCTCTCTCTGGGCGTGCGACACTGCGAGTCGAGATTTTTGCTCAGACCACACACACTTTGAACTGCGGTAGCGGGCAAACCGTGCAACGTATTCGAATTCCGTCTGAACCACAACAAAGTCGATGGCCTCGTGTGCTGTTTGAGGTTTAAATCGTGTTTCTACGTAACAGTATGCCAGAGCAATGTGGCTCCAAAGTAACGTGTCGTTTTCTGTTTTTACCCGCGTCTCCCCATTGACTTTGCATGGGGCATTTTTCGCGTCGTTTATTGCGAATTACGTCGGCACGGTAACCCCAAACGGAAAGAAAAGCACAAGCACACCATTCCCGGCCGAGCCGCACGTTTCGATGTATATATTGTGGGGCTTTGGTAAACCGTGCGGCCGGCCATAGACGTCAAAGTTTCGTGTCTTGATTATTACGATTACGATTATTCTGGGTGCCTGCCATGCAATGGCAGAAACACAGGTTGAAATCCGCAACACATACTTAACTAGAAACAAAATTTCAAGAAATTTTACTGGGTGCCTGAAGCTCGCCAAGTCTGTGCAGCATTTGAGCCACGGACCACCATTTGATGACATTTAGCCTCTCAGAAGGGTCCATTTGGTTACATGTGAGCCAGGAGGTCTCCCCATTGACTTCCAATGGGGTATTTTGTCTTAGTTTATTGCGCATTACGTTGCCACCAACATTCTAATGCTAACATGCTAATACTAACATGCTAACATTTTAATGCTAACATGATAATGCTAACATGTTAATGCTAACATGATATCAAGCTAAAATGCTAACATGCTGCTAACATGCTAATGCTATCATGCTAACATGCTAATGCTATCATGCAAACATGCTAATGCTAACATGCTAATGCTATCATGCTAACATGTTAATGATATCATGCTAACATTCTAATGCTAACATGCTAACATGCTAATGCTATCATGCTAATGCTAACATGCTAATGCTATCATGCTAATGCTAACATGCTAATGCTATCATGCTAATGCTAACATGCTAATGCTATCATGCTAACATGCTAATGCTAACATGCTAATGCTAACATGCTAATGCTAACATGCTAATGCTATCATGCTAACATGCTAATGCTAACATGCTAATATGCTAACATGCTAATGCTAACATGCTAATGCTATCATGCTAACATGCTAATGCTAACATGCTAATATGCTAACATGCTAACATGCTAATGCTAACATGCTAATGCTAACATGCTAATGCTATCATGCTAACATGCTAATGCTAACATGCTAATGCTATCATGATAACATGCTAATGCTAAGATGTCTGAGCTGTAAGGGTCCATTTGGTTTCGTTCAGGGGGGCGGGCGGCCCGGTTCCGGCGAGCCGCCCTGCTTCTGAAACGGTCGAGAAATGACAGAGTTATGTGTTTCCCCGATTTTCTCCATTGACTTTCAATGTGTGTGTGTGTGTGTGTGTGTGTGTGTGTGTGTGTGTGTGTGTGTGTGTGTGCGACTGTGCGTGCACATGTGTGCATGTGCGTTCGCGTGTGTGCGAGAGGTGGTCAACTTGGTCTAAGTGCATGGAGCAAGTTTCAAGACTGTAGCATGTTGCAAACAAAAGTTATAGCTGTGTAAAGGCCAGCCAATAGGAATACAGAGGGGCAGGGCTTAAGCAATTGAGCCATTACAGCTTGTTCCTCTTGATGGTCTACGTCCATGTACCAAAGTTTGAGGCTGTAGCATGTTGTAAACAATAGTTGGAGCTGTGTAAAGGCCAGCCAATAGGAAGACAGGGTTTGTGTGTGTGTGTGTGTGTGTGTGTGTGTGTGCGTGCGCATGTGTGTGTGTGTGTGTGTGTGTGCGCTCAGGGGCGCGGCCCGGTTCCGGCGAGCCGCCCTGCTTCTGAAACGGTCGAGAAATGACAGAGTTACGTGTTTCCCCAATTTTCTCCATTGACTTTCAATGTGTGTGTGTGCGTGCACATGTGTGCATGTGCGTGCATGTGCGTTTGTGTGTTTGCGTGTTTGAGAGGTGGTCAACTTGACCTTGAATCATTAACAAAGTATCAATTTCACCTGGGCTAGGGCTAGTCTATGCGAATGCAAACACTATTGAAAGTTAAAACCACACTGATTCAGTGAGAGAACGTATGTCCGAACAAATTGCTCTATCGCAAAAAGTAAACGTCAAATGCGATTTTTGTTTTCGCCGTGAGTGACCCGAGACATTGAGGTACGCCGTGTGCGATCGTGGTATTGGTACGATAAAAAACGTGGTTATGAGAGCGAGTTAAGAAATTGTGTTTGTGATGAAAAAATTGCTGACTCATTCTGGCATTTAACATGGAGTTGTATGACACATTATGATGGTACACCTGTCGCTTTCAGGGCTGTAGTTCACGTACCGTATGAATCTGGGCTGTGGTTGTGACATTGGGTGAAAGAGGACGAGTGTGGCTACAAAATTACCGAAACCCATGCGTGTAAAGTGAATATTTTGGCCGTGAGGACGATTTGTTCGGAGAATTTCGCTACAGTTTTCACATTGGCTTCTCCCTCTGACCCGCTCTCTCTCTGGCCGTGCGACACTGTTAGTCGAGATTTTTGCTCAGGCCACACACACTTTGAACTGCGATAGCGGGCAAACCGTGCAACGTATTCGAATTCCGTCTGAACCACAACAAAGTCGATGGCCTCGTGTGCTGTTTGAGGTTTAAATCGTGTTTCTACGTAACAGTATGCCAGAGCAATGTGGCTCCAAAGTAACGTGTCGTTTTCTGTTTTTACCCGCGTTTCCCCATTGACTTTGCATGGGGCATTTTTCGCGTCGTTTATTGCGAATTACGTCGGCACGGTAACCCGAAACGGAAAGAAAAGCACAAGCACACCATTCCCGGCCGAGCCGCACGTTTCGATGTATATATTGTGGGGCTTTGGTAAACCGTGCGGCCGGCCATAGACGTCAAAGTTTCGTGTCTTGATTATTACGATTATTAAGTATGTGTTGCGGATTTCAACCTGTGTTTCTGCCATTGCATGGCAGGCACCCAGAACTAGAAAAAAAAATTCAAGAAATTTTACTGGGTGCCTGAAGCTCGCCAAGTCTGTGCAGCATTTGAGCCACGGACCACCATTTGATGACATTTAGCCTCTCAGAAGGGTCCATATGGTTACATGTGAGCCAGGTCTCCCCATTGACTTTCAATTTATTTATTGCGCATTACGTTGCCACCAACATTCTAATGCTAACATGCTAATGCTAACATGCTAATGCTAACATGCTAATGCTAACATGCTAATGCTAACATGCTAATGCTATCATGCTAACATGCTAATGCTAACATGCTAATGCTATCATGCTAACATGCTAATGCTAACATGCTAATGCTAACATGATATCATGCTAACGCTAACATGCTAATGTTAACATGCTAATGCTAACATGCTAATGCTATCATGCTAACATGCTAATGCTATCATGCTAACATGCTAATGCTAACATGCTAATGCTATCATGCTAACATGCTAATGCTAACATGATATCATGCTAACGCTAACATGCTAATGCTATCATGCTAATGCTATCATGCTAACATGTTAATGCTAACATGCTAACATGCTAATGCTAACCCGATATCATGCTAACGCTAACATGCTAATGCTATCATGCTAACATGCTAATGCTAACATGCTAATGCTATCATGCTAACATGCTAATGCTAACATGCTAACATGCTAATGCTAACATGCTAACATGCTAATGCTAACATGCTAATGATATCATGCTAACATGCTAATGCTAAGATGTCTGAGCTGTAAGGGTCCATTTGGTTTCGTTCAGGGGGGCGGCCCGGTTCCGGCGAGCCGCCCTGCTTCTGAAACGGTCGAGAAATGACAGTTACGTGTTTCCCCGATTTTCTCCATTGACTTTCAATGTGTGTGTGTGCGAGTGGTGGTCAACTTGGTCTAAGTGCATGGAGCAAGTTTCAAGACTGTAGCATGTTGCAAACAAAAGTTATAGCTGTGTAAAGGCCAGCCAATAGGAATACAGAGGGGCGGAGCTTAAGCAATTAAGCCATTACAGCTTGTTCCTCTTGATGGTCTACGTCCATGTACCAAAATTTGAGGCTGTAGCATGTTGTAAGCAATAGTTGGAGCTGTGTAAAGGCCAGCCAATAGGAAGACAGGGTTTGTGTGTGTGCGTGCGCGTGCGTGTGCGTGTGTGTGTGCGCTCAGGGGGGCAACCCGGTTCTGGCGAGCCACCCCGCGTCTGAAACGGTCGAGAAATGACAGAGTTACGTGTTTCCCCGATTTTCTCCATTGACTTTCAATGTGTGTGTGTGCGTGCACATGTGTGCATGTGCGTGCATGTGCGTTCGTGTGTGCGCGTGTTTGAGAGGTGGTCAACTTGACCTTGAATCATTAACAAAGTATCAATTTCACCTGGGCTAGGGCTAGTCTATGCGAATGCAAACACTATTGAAAGTTAAAACCACACTGATTCAGTGAGAGAACGTATGTCCGAACAAATTGCTCTATCGCAAAAAGTAAACGTCAAATGCGATTTTTGTTTTCGCCGTGAGTGACCCGAGACATTGAGGTACGCCGTGTGCGATCGTGGTATTGGTACGATAAAAAACGTGGTTATGAGAGCGAGTTAAGAAATTGTGTTTGTGATGAAAAAACTGCTGACTCATTCATGCATTTAACATGAGTTGTATGACACATTATGATGGTACACCTGTCGCTTTCAGGGCTGTAGTTCACGTACCGTATGAATCTGGGCTGTGGTTGTGACATTGGGTGAAAGAGGACGAGTGTGGCTACAAAATTACCGAAACCCATGCGTGTAAAGTTAATATTTTGGCCGTGAGGACGATTTGTTCGGAGAATTTCGCTACAGTTTTCACATTGGCTTCTCCCTCTGACCCGCTCTCTCTCTGGCCGTGCGACACTGAGAGTTGAGATTTTTGCTCAGACCACACACACTTTGAACTGCGGTAGCGGGCAAACCATGCAACGCATTCGAATTCCGTCTGAACCACGACAAAGTCGATGGCCTCGTGTGCTGTTTGAGGTTTAAATCGTGTTTCTACGTAACAGTATGCCAGAGCAATGTGGCTCCAAAGTAACGTGTCGTTTTCTGTTTTTACCCGCGTCTCCCCATTGACTTTGCATGGGGCATTTTTCGCGTCGTTTATTGCGAATTACGTCGGCACGGTAACCCCAAACGGAAAGAAAAGCACAAGCACACCATTCCCGGCCGAGCCGCACGTTTCGATGTATATATTGTGGGGCTTTGGTAAACCGTGCGGCCGGCCATAGACGTCAAAGTTTCGTGTCTTGATTATTACGATTATTAAGTATGTGTTGCGGATTTCAACCTGTGTTTCTGCCATTGCATGGCAGGCACCCAGAATAATCGTAATCGTAATAATCAAGACACGAAACTTTGACGTCTATGGCCGGCCGCACGGTTTACCAAAGCCCCACAATATATACATCGAAACGTGCGGCTCGGCCGGGAATGGTGTGCTTGTGCTTTTCTTTCCGTTTGGGGTTACCGTGCCGACGTAATTCGCAATAAACGACGCGAAAAATGCCCCATGCAAAGTCAATGGGGAGACGCGGGTAAAAACAGAAAACGACACGTTACTTTGGAGCCACATTGCTCTGGCATACTGTTACGTAGAAACACGATTTAAACCTCAAACAGCACACGAGGCCATCGACTTTGTCGTGGTTCAGACGGAATTCGAATGCGTTGCATGGTTTGCCCGCTACCGCAGTTCAAAGTGTGTGTGGTCTGAGCAAAAATCTCGACTCTCAGTGTCGCACGGCCAGAGAGAGAGCGGGTCAGAGGGAGAAGCCAATGTGAAAACTGTAGCGAAATTCTCCGAACAAATCGTCCTCACGGCCAAAATATTCACTTTACACGCATGGGTTTCGGTAATTTTGTAGCCACACTCGTCCTCTTTCACCCAATGTCACAACCACAGCCCAGATTCATACGGTACGTGAACTACAGCCCTGAAAGCGACAGGTGTACCATCATAATGTGTCATACAACTCCATGTTAAATGCCAGAATGAGTCAGCAATTTTTTCATCACAAACACAATTTCTTAACTCGCTCTCATAACCACGTTTTTTATCGTACCAATACCACGATCGCACACGGCATACCTCAATGTCTCGGGTCACTCACGGCGAAAACAAAAATCGCATTTGACGTTTACTTTTTGCGATAGAGCAATTTGTTCGGACATACGTTCTCTCACTGAATCAGTGTGGTTTTAACTTTCAATAGTGTTTGCATTTGCATAGACTAGCCCTAGCCCAGGTGAAATTGATACTTTGTTAATGATTCAAGGTCAAGTTGACCACCTCTCAAACACGCGCACACACGAACGCACATGCACGCACATGCACACATGTGCACGCACACACACACATTGAAAGTCAATGGAGAAAATCGGGGAAACACGTAACTCTGTCATTTCTCGACCGTTTCAGACGCGGGGTGGCTCGCCAGAACCGGGTTGCCCCCCTGAGCGCACACACACACGCACACGCACGCGCACGCACACACACAAACCCTGTCTTCCTATTGGCTGGCCTTTACACAGCTCCAACTATTGCTTACAACATGCTACAGCCTCAAATTTTGGTACATGGACATAGACCATCAAGAGGAACAAGCTGTAATGGCTTAATTGCTTAAGCTCCGCCCCTCTGTATTCCTATTGGCTGGCCTTTACACAGCTATAACTTTTGTTTGCAACATGCTACAGTCTTGAAACTTGCTCCATGCACTTAGACCAAGTTGACCACCACTCGCACACACACACATTGAAAGTCAATGGAGAAAATCGGGGAAACACGTAACTGTCATTTCTCGACCGTTTCAGAAGCAGGGCGGCTCGCCGGAACCGGGCCGCCCCCCTGAACGAAACCAAATGGACCCTTACAGCTCAGACATCTTAGCATTAGCATGTTAGCATGATATCATTAGCATGTTAGCATTAGCATGTTAGCATGTTAGCATTAGCATGTTAGCATGATAGCATTAGCTTGTTAGCATGATAGCATTAGCATGTTAGCATTAGCATGTTAGCATGATAGCATTAGCATGTTAGCGTTAGCATGATATCATGTTAGCATTAGCATGTTAGCATGTTAGCATTAGCATGTTAGCATGATAGCATTAGCATGATAGCATTAGCATGTTAGCGTTAGCATGATATCATGTTAGCATTAGCATGTTAGCATGTTAGCATTAGCATGTTAGCATGATATCATTAGCATGTTAGCATTAGCATGTTAGCATGATAGCATTAGCATGTTAGCATGATATCATTAGCATGTTAGCATTAGCATGTTAACATTAGCATGTTAGCATGATAGCATTAGCATGTTAGCGTTAGCATGATATCATGTTAGCATTATCATGTTAGCATGTTAGCATTAGCATGTTAGCATGATAGCATTAGCATGTTAGCATTAGCATGTTAGCATGTTAGCATTAGCATGTTAGCATGATAGCATTAGCATGATAGCATTAGCATGTTAGCATTAGCATGTTAGCATGTTAGCATTAGAATGTTGGTGGCAACGTAATGCGCAATAAATAAATTGAAAGTCAATGGGGAGACCTGGCTCACATGTAACCATATGGACCCTTCTGAGAGGCTAAATGTCATCAAATGGTGGTCCGTGGCTCAAATGCTGCACAGTCTTGGCGAGCTTCAGGCACCCAGTAAAATTTCTTGAAATTTTGTTTCTAGTTAAGTATGTGTTGCGGATTTCAACCTGTGTTTCTGCCATTGCATGGCAGGCACCCAGAATAATCGTAATCGTAATAATCAAGACACGAAACTTTGACGTCTATGGCCGGCCGCACGGTTTACCAAAGCCCCACAATATATACATCGAAACGTGCGGCTCGGCCGGGAATGGTGTGCTTGTGCTTTTCTTTCCGTTTGGGGTTACCGTGCCGACGTAATTCGCAATAAACAACGCGAAAAATGCCCCATGCAAAGTCAATGGGGAGACGCGGGTAAAAACAGAAAACGACACGTTACTTTGGAGCCACATTGCTCTGGCATACTGTTACGTAGAAACACGATTTAAACCTCAAACAGCACACGAGGCCATCGACTTTGTCGTGGTTCAGACGGAATTCGAATACGTTGCACGGTTTGCCCGCTACCGCAGTTCAAAGTGTGTGTGGTCTGAGCAAAAATCTCGACTCTCAGTGTCGCACGGCCAGAGAGAGAGCGGGTCAGAGGGAGAAGCCAATGTGAAAACTGTAGCGAAATTCTCCGAACAAATCGTCCTCACGGCCAAAATATTCACTTTACACGCATGGGTTTCGGTAATTTTGTAGCCACACTCGTCCTCTTTCACCCAATGTCACAACGACAGCCCAGATTCATACGGTACGTGAACTACAGCCCTGAAAGCGACAGGTGTACCATCATAATGTGTCATACAACTCCATGTTAAATGCCAGAATGAGTCAGCAATTTTTTCATCACAAACACAATTTCTTAACTCGCTCTCATAACCACGTTTTTTATCGTACCAATACCACGATCGCACACGGCATACCTCAATGTCTCGGGTCACTCACGGCGAAAACAAAAATCGCATTTGACGTTTACTTTTTGCGATAGAGCAATTTGTTCGGACATACGTTCTCTCACTGAGTCAGTGTGGTTTTAACTTTCAATAGTGTTTGCATTCGCATAGACTAGCCCTAGCCCAGGTGAAATTGATACTTTGTTAATGATTCAAGGTCAAGTTGACCACCTCTCAAACACGCGAACACACGAACGCACATGCACGCACATGCACACATGTGCACGCACACACACACATTGAAAGTCAATGGAGAAAATCGGGGAAACACGTAACTCTGTCATTTCTCGACCGTTTCAGAAGCAGGGCGGCTCGCCGGAACCGGGCCGCCCCCCTGAACGAAACCAAATGGACCCTTACAGCTCAGACATCTTAGCATTAGCATGTTATCATGATAGCATTAGCATGTTAGCATTAGCATGTTAGCATGATAGCATTAGCATGTTAGCATGTTAGCATGTTAGCATATTAGCATGTTAGCATTAGCATGTTAGCATGATAGCATTATGATGTTAGCATTAGCATGTTAGCATATTAGCATGTTAGCATTAGCATGTTAGCATTAGCATGTTAGCATGATAGCATTAGCATGTTAACATTAGCATGTTAGCATGATAGCATTAGCATGTTAGCATGTTAGCATGTTAGCATTAGCATGTTAGCATGTTAGCATTAGCATGTTAGCATTAGCATGTTAGCATGATAGCATTAGCATGTTAACATTAGCATGTTAGCATGATAGCATTAGCATGTTAGCATGTTAGCATGTTAGCATTAGCATGTTAGCATGTTAGCATTAGCATGTTAGCATTAGCATGTTAGCATGATAGCATTAGCATGTTAGCATTAGCATGTTAGCATGATAGCATTAGCATGTTAGCATTAGCATGTTAGCATGATAGCATTAGCATGTTAGCATTAGCATGTTATCATGATAGCATTAGCATGTTAGCATTAGCATGTTAGCATGATAGCATTAGCATGTTAGCATGTTAGCATTAGCATGTTAGCATATTAGCATGTTAGCATTAGCATGTTAGCATGATAGCATTATGATGTTAGCATTAGCATGTTAGCATATTAGCATGTTAGCATTAGCATGTTAGCATTAGCATGTTAGCATGATAGCATTAGCATGTTAACATTAGCATGTTAGCATGATAGCATTAGCATGTTAGCATGTTAGCATGTTAGCATTAGCATGTTAGCATGTTAGCATTAGCATGTTAGCATTAGCATGTTAGCATGATAGCATTAGCATGTTAACATTAGCATGTTAGCATGATAGCATTAGCATGTTAGCATGTTAGCATGTTAGCATTAGCATGTTAGCATGTTAGCATTAGCATGTTAGCATTAGCATGTTAGCATGATAGCATTAGCATGTTAGCATTAGCATGTTAGCATGATAGCATTAGCATGTTAGCATTAGCATGTTAGCATGATAGCATTAGCATGTTAGCATTAGCATGTTATCATGATAGCATTAGCATGTTAGCATTAGCATGTTAGCATGATAGCATTAGCATGTTAGCATGTTAGCATTAGCATGTTAGCATATTAGCATGTTAGCATTAGCATGTTAGCATGATAGCATTATGATGTTAGCATTAGCATGTTAGCATATTAGCATGTTAGCATTAGCATGTTAGCATTAGCATGTTAGCATGATAGCATTAGCATGTTAACATTAGCATGTTAGCATGATAGCATTAGCATGTTAGCATGTTAGCATGTTAGCATTAGCATGTTAGCATGTTAGCATTAGCATGTTAGCATTAGCATGTTAGCATGATAGCATTAGCATGTTAACATTAGCATGTTAGCATGATAGCATTAGCATGTTAGCATGTTAGCATGTTAGCATTAGCATGTTAGCATGTTAGCATTAGCATGTTAGCATTAGCATGTTAGCATGATAGCATTAGCATGTTAGCATTAGCATGTTAGCATGATAGCATTAGCATGATAGCATTAGCATGTTAGCATTAGAATGTTAGCATGATAGCATTAGCATGTTAGCATGATAGCATTAGCATGTTAGCAGCATGTTAGCATTTTAGCTTGATATCATGTTAGCATTAACATGTTAGCATTATCATGTTAGCATTAAAATGTTAGCATGTTAGTATTAGCATGTTAGCATTAGAATGTTGGTGGCAACGTAATGCGCAAAAAACTAAGACAAAATACCCCATTGGAAGTCAATGAGGAGACCTCCTGGCTCACATGTAACCAAATGGACCCTTCTGAGAGGCTAAATGTCATCAAATGGTGGTCCGTGGCTCAAATGCTGCACAGACTTGGCGAGCTTCAGGCACCCAGTAAAATTTCTTGAATTTTTTTTTCTAGTTAAGTATGTGTTGCGGATTTCAACCTGTGTTTCTGCCATTGCATGGTAGGCACCCAGAATAACAAGTCTGTGGTCCGTCTAGTATGTATCTATAGCCTCTGGTTAACACTTTATTCATTCACTTATTGTACAGCACCTTGTAGCATTTGTTTTGAAAGGCGCTTTATAAATACATTTACCTTACCTTACCTATTATGCTTCCAAATGTGCACGAATCCCTCACAACACTGACCTGCCCAAGGGTCTCTGGAAGGCCCAGCACTTGTCCAAGGAATATGCCCAAATGAAGCATGATGGGCTGTGTCGAACAAATAGAACCCCGTATATGTTTGGGCGCAATCTCAGTCAGGTACATCATCAAGGCAATCTGTGAAGTACCTGCATAATGTGTAAATGCATAATGGCATTAGATAAAATAATAATAATAATAACTAAACTGCACTCTGTCGAGTGCCTACTTGCTTGTTGCAAGCAGAGCGCGCAAGTACTGTTGACCGCTACAAACTGCCAAATCTCAGCTTCTCTGTGAAGGAACGTTTGAAATGTTGAATTATTAGGTTTAGCTGTTTGCTACCTACCTACTTTATGCATGTAAAAAAGTAGTATTATGAAGTATGGTACAAGTTTCTATCTATAAAGGAAATACATTTTTATCGATTTAGAATTAGTCTGGATTCCTTTTTAGTTTCTCAAAGAAAAATAAATCATCGATATCCGATGAAAAAAAAGGTATATAAACTGTTATCACGTGGCTACAGTATAATTATTTATTTTAAATTGTCAATTGCTTTAAAATTACTTAATCTTGGACTATAGCGATATTAATACTAAATGCCTCCGTGTATATGTACGGTATATGTAATTGGTAAGTTGATTAGCGGTATACTGTGGTTACTTTGCGCCACTTTTGATGCGTATGCACCGTCCCAGCATATGACGTCAGGGTATAACTGGTATAACTAGCTCTCAATTATGACGTAATAAAGATGTGGATTAAAGGACCCAATGCCAGAGTGTAATTGGTTTTCGATGGTGGCGTAATGACGATATGTTTTAGTGTCGGGAGGATTAAAGGTAATGCTCCTATGTATACATGTATGTAATCTGGCACCCCTGCCGTATCAGGCACAAGTAGTCATTACGTCATTTGCTGGGACAGTGCATACACATCGAATATCGTCCTGGGCGAAACTAGTACTTGCACGCTCTGCTAGCGCAAGTAATTGGGGGGCATACATAATAGAGAGATGCATGCTGTTCTAGACAGCTGAACCATTGGTGCCATAATGAAAAAAATAATAAATAGGAGAAATAAGATTTTCAGCTATAAACAGAAATACATATTGAAAATCAATAAATGAAAAGGCTGTCCAATGGTCTGTCTGAATGTGTGGGCTAGGCTTAGACTGGATTTAAAAGCAGTTATTCTTGCAGTGTCTGATGCTGAAGACAGTCAGACAGGTCAGTATTCAGGCCCTTATAAGTGAAGAAGAGAAGTGAAGGCAAGGGGAATGTGTTTAACTGTCAGAAAGTGGAGGGTGGAGGTGATGTGCTCCCAGGGTTTGTTACAGTTCAGAATCCATACGATCTACTTCAGATCCAATACATGCAGGTGGGTGGTACACAAAACTATACACTCACCTGCACTTAGCCCTGAGATAAAACGACCAATGGCGAGCATCTCGAAAGAACCTGCCCTCTCAGACACACCCATAAACAGAACAGCTGCCACGGTGAAGCAATTATTTACCAACAAGGTGTTCCTCCTTAAAGGAAACAATCGTATGGCATCAGAAAAAGATTGAGATAGAGAGAGAGAGAAATCTGTTCACCATCCAATGAGCATAAATGGATCATGTGCAGTACCTTCCAAGGCGTTGGACTAGTACAGCGCCAATAATACTTCCAATTCCACCTCCGACACAGTATATAGAGACCGTTATGGACCAAATTATGGTTATAGTGTCAGCTCCAATGTGCTCTCCATACCGTTGTATCCAGGTGGTATTATAGAACTCATGTACATACTGCAACAAGAGAAAACAGTGGCTGAATAAAACAAATCAACAGCATATAAGACATCTACAAGTCATCACAGAATTAATATCCACATTTCACCATAGTCCATCTCGCCAATGTGGGGCTGTGCCTTCGGGGACCAGGCTTTCTCCAAGTTACAGTAATTTTACTTTAACAGTTTTGCATTGGGCACACTAATCAAAGTTAAATGGAGGGTTTGGTTGAGTCTTGAACGTTCAACTGTGGAATGCTGAGCAGTTGGTAAGTGCTAGCTTGCTACCTGCAACCTCACAATTTCAGTGGCATTTGAATTCAGGTCAAAAATGCTCTTGTGGATTACTCCAACAAGTAGATCCTGTGACTGTGATCTACGTTTTAAACCAACTACGGAAAGAATATAATAAAACAGAGGCTCACCTTAGATGAGCTGGCGACCACTGTGATGTAATAACCGTTGAGAAATATAGAGCCCAAGGTAGAAAGTATGGCTGCCACCCACAGAGTTACTGTGTGGTTCCGCTTCTTTAAATTAATTTGGACAAGTATACATGTACAGTTACACTCAAAATTATGTTAAATTCAACTGCCAGCTGTTTGCAATAAACAAATCAAACAATTGTATTAGCTCAAAACGCACCCTAATGCATATATGCTTCTCCAAATTCAACACTTTCAATGACTAGTGCAGTCTAAACATTATTAAAACATGCATCATTAGGGGCACCATGGTGTGGTCGATAGAGCTGTCACCTCACAGCTAGAAGGTCCTGGGTTTGATTCCCGCAGCAGGAATCTAACCCAGGACCTTCTAGCTGTGGGCGCTGTGGGCATGTTCTCTCCAACGCGTCATCAGTGCCCATACCCAATGTGGGGTTGACAAAAGGGCCTTTCTGTGTGGAGTTTGCATGTTCTCCCTGTGTCCCCTACCTAGTAAATACCCTCACAAAAAACATGAGATGAGATGAGATATACTTTATTAATCTCGAGGGGAAATTGAAGCGTTACAACAGCATAATGTGACACATAAAAAGCTAAAGCTACTGGACAGACAGAAGAACACAAAACCGACACAAATGGACATAACCACACAAGACCAGGACCATCAAGGACCATATGCCATTTGGGGGGAGGCAGTTCTTGCAGGACTACAGCCTAGACAAATTGGCCCCCGGGTGAAAAAATGGGTTACAAAATCGTGGGATGAAAAACAAGGTCAGGACACTGTGAGAGCCAGTCAAGAATCTATGTGGTGTACCTTTTCTGCAGCCTCTCTGGAGTTGTCTGACATCTGTATGGTGCTCTGGTCAGTTTGTATCTCCATTTGGTTGATGCCGTTTGGTTCAGTTTCGGTCTTGACCTCCATTTGGTTCATGTCCAGTACATTATTGTTTTCTTCCATCTTTTCTAAAATAAGTGAATTACTTTACTGTAAGTATAACAACGTCAAAGGTTCTACTAGCACTTTCACATGTTACATTCAGACCCAGGAGGATCCATATTTTACCTTTCTTAGCGTTGTATTTTATATTAAAATCAAGACCATACTGTGTGCATATGCCCAGAAGCAGCACTATACGGACTGAAGATGACCAAATCATCCGCATACATCAGGAGTATGAATCGGCCCTTACACCGTACCTGCATGTAAGCGATGTGCAGTGGTATGCTATCCTTACATAATGCTATCCTTACAATAGCATACCACCAGAGATCAAATCACCAATGACAACACTGCCTATCTGTAGTTCTCTCAATACTATCTTAAGATAGTAGTAAATAGTAGTATAGATAGATAATATATAGTATAAATCAGGCACATGATTTATGGGGAACTCAAGCAAAGTGTGAACCAGTTTAAAAATATATAAAGAATGCATTATTATGAGGTATAGGGAGGAAGAGTTACATTAAAATCTTGTAATGTTAGATAATTGTACTTCATGTATGTAGGCCTATAGGCCCACACCAAATGTATGCACTATATAAAATATATGCAGTACGATTTATGGATAACATAATATATAGAATATAATACATTTGTCACATCCCTGTCTCAGGTGAGGGTAGTATGACCCAATAAACATCAACGATGGCAAGGCAACGCAGTTGGGCAGAGTTTTGACAAGGTTTATGTTGTGTATTATGGAACCACAATTCACATTAACATAGCATAAATAATTGTTTTAAAAGTGTAAACCTGGGTCTCTGTCTCCCCTAAGGAACAACAGGCCACAGGACATGTCAGTCGCATAGGCAACATCACAGCTTGCCTTCTATGGTAAATAGTATACTATTGACCTCTTGTTGATAGTGAGAAAATAGCCAGGGGTCCTACTGTGCTTCCTGTGACCACACCTAATATGGAGATATGTTGGACTATTTGGTCTTGGTGTCAAATGAGTTCATGAAGAACTGTCTGCATGGCGTTAGTCTCCTGAAGCCGTGAGGCTGAAAGACGGCTAATGGTGTTGATCTGCTGTTTTGTACTAAACTTTCATCTGCCTGCCTGCCTGCCTCCGACTTTATTCTCTGTGTTTTTGTCTGAGTATTTTAGCAAGTCAAGTTTTTATGTTTGTGTGCTATATAGGGAGAGAGAACAGTCTTCCCTCTATTATATAATTTATGTCATTTATTTTCCCCCAAGTGCAGAATAAAGTAACATAAAGAAAATAAAATGTATTGAAACACAAGTACTTCATATTATATACATAAATTAAATCAATATAAAGTAATCAAGCATTATTATAAATCTGGCCTTTTTATATAAAGTAAATCAATTAAACAATTATTCTGATATTCAAACTATGGTTATAAAAATGACAAATCAAACATCACCTCCTCAGAGACTGACACCTTCTTGTCCAACACCAGCAGACAGCAGACTGAATGGATTAGCAATTCTCTGCAGCTATAGGGCACAGCAAAATGTCCCAAAAGGGGCGTAAACATGTGTCACTTCCAGCCCGCATCCTTGCTGTGGGGCAAGTATACGACCCTAGGAGAGACACAGATCAAACACTTTGCTAGAGTGACATGACGAGCTTCTAGCCTAAACACTGACTTTTCCATGCTATTACACTACTTTGATGGTGCAGATTTGCTCGGTTCATACTTGTGGCATAACAGAAGGACTTTAGAAGGAAGGATTTTATTGTCTGGGCTTTCTATCAAACAATCAAGTTTCAAGCAAATGTGCACTGACGGCGCACAGAACCATGGATGCATAACAGTCATGATTTTATTTATATAAATTTATATATCACTATTAGTATAATTGTAATCCATCTACAACCTAGTAGTGAGCTTGCAGATCAGCTATTTCCAATGAACAGATGTAATAGTTAAAAACACCCGATCTACATTTGTATCTTGTTAAAGTGTTCTTGATGCATGTATGCAAACTATGCATTATTGTATAATTTATTCATGTAGAAAATAGCCAAAACAGCACTGCACTGCAACAGACGTAAAAGTAGGTCAACTGTCAATTAACTACCGGTAGCTTTTTAAAATAGCCAATAGATACCCTGGTGAGCTGCAGATAAGCAATTTTCAATGAACAGAGTTAATGTGGAGATTAACAATCAATAGAAAAACACACCGGATCTAGAGGTAGGCCTATTATATATTGTTAATAAGTGTTCTTGAATCATAGCCTACCCCACACACACACACACACACACACACACACACACACACACACACACACACACACACACACACACACACACACACACACACAGAGTTGGGCCTCATATACACATTTCAAACGAACATTCTGTGTTCCGTCTGTGTTTCATGGCCACCTCAATGCTTTTCCAATGGTAGTCACGTGGTTTGGCCAAACACTTGTGTTTGATGGGGGAGGGGGGCAATCAAACAAGCGTTTGGTCAAATCATCGAATACGCTGATGACACCACTCTCACAGAGACTGCTTATCAGCTCAGTGAAGCCCTCCGTGTGTTCGATAAGTAGACCATAAAGCTCGGCCTGAAGATAAGCTGGTCCAAGACAGAGCTTATGCATGTAGGACGATGGACCAGACCCACCACCCTTCCTATTTGATGGCACCCCTGTCCACTTTGTCCCCACCTTTAAATATCTTGGCTCGACAGTGTCCAACATCGGTGAGCTCAAAACAGAGGTCGACCGACGTCGTGCCCTATAGCAGCTTCTGTGATGCAGTCCCTGTGGAGGCCGTTGTGGCGACACCGGCACGTATCAAGGGAGACAAAGCTAAGAGTCTACAGAGTCAACAGAAATGTCACTTTCAATGACAGGTGCAGTCTAAACATTATTAAAACATGCATCGTTAGGGGCACCGTGGTGTGGTCGGTAGAGCTGTCACCTCACAGCTAGCCTGAGCTAACGTGTTAGGTTTCTGGTCTAGAGGGGCGGGTCGCGGCTGAGATTTGCGCACGCCCAGATTGGATCTCATCGATCTGTCCGTCACCCCCGGCCCCTCCTCTCCCCCCTAGTGCAGCGCTACGTCACATAATTTGGAGCGAAGCCCACCCGGAAGGGTTGACTCCCACTTTTAGACCAGAGCGGCCAATGCGTTCCTCCAGGCTTTCAATTTTTGCACCAACAAAAATGAAAGCCTGGTACCGAGGCTACCTCACAGCTAGAAGGTCCTGGGTTTGATTCCCGCAGCAGGAATCGAACCCAGGACCTTCTAGCTGTATTCTGGACCCACTGAAAGAAATCGTTTTTTTAAATGTATTAAAATATTTATATCAAATATTTTAAGCCTAGAATCAAGCCTTCCAGGATCCTGGTGAATCATGACCATTTTGACTATAAAACATACATTAACCACTTTAACCCTATACATTTCGGCCATTTGAAAAGAGCTCACAATAGCACATTTTGAACTTGTGAAATGAGACATTCTGCAATATAAGCACATTTTCAATTCCATACTTTTACGTAAGTAAAACAATACTTTTTCCACCACTGAAATCATATAATTAAATATGCAATGTTGTTTGTTTGTTTTCTCAGAATCAGAGGTGTTATGGTCATAACTCACCAGGATCCTGGATGGATTTATATCAATATTTTAGTAAATCTCTATGGGAGAGTTTTCAGCTATATGGCTGTTCCATAGCTGCTCCCCACTGTATTACACTGTACCATGGCTCCCCCTAGTGGCCGTTTGTGGTGCGTGCACCGTACACGCTCCAGGCTCCACTCTATGTGCGTTCACACAGTCAGGCCCGCAGAGAGAGGTGTTACGGTGAACTTGGTGACCTGACGAAATGTGTGACCATCTTGTGGACTTGACATAATAAATAACTCACATGGTGATTTTTAAATACGAGCCTGTCTAAATACCGCCAGGTTGAACTCTGCTAATAAACAAACCGCAGTGATTTACGTTCAGACACTGACGTCACAATTTACAATTTACAATTTAGGCATTTAGCAGACGCTCTTAATCCAGAGCGACTTACATTTAAGCAAGAACAAAAGCATGGGAATACATCACATAAAAGCATTTATCAATATCATGAAACATGCGTAAGCTAAGAAAGTAACAGTGGAATATCTATATAATGAAACTATACATAAACTATACATATAAACTATACATATTTACTACTATGCTATACATATGTACTATGGCGTGCTATAACTATATACAATACAATTATAGTGCTGTCTACATAACATGCTATAAGTCTGTGTCAAATGCTATCTAAGCCAACAGAAATGCTATCTAAGGGGTTAGGGTAAGTGCTATGGGCCATGATGGAGTCTGAAAAGGTGGGTTTTCAGGCTACGGCGGAAGATTGGGAGTGATGCTGCAGTTCTGACTGCAATGGGAAGTGCATTCCACAGTTTTGGAGCCAGAAGGGAGAAGAGTTTGGGACGTGTGGAGCGTTGGCCCGGCGTTTTTAGTGAGGGTACTTCCAGTTTCCCTGCGTTGGCTGATCTGAGTGCGCGGGAGGGTTTGTAGGGTTCAATCATACTTGTAAGATATGGGGGAGCCATACC
Source organism: Protomyctophum parallelum (assembly GCF_964188405.1). Classification (NCBI taxonomy): domain Eukaryota; kingdom Metazoa; phylum Chordata; class Actinopteri; order Myctophiformes; family Myctophidae; genus Protomyctophum; species Protomyctophum parallelum. Next base: position 48,990,500 of record NC_139709.1, on the reverse strand, counting down.
TTTGGTTGCTTTGAATGCCAGCATCAGAGTTTTGTATTCTGTGCGGGCAGCGACCGGGAGCCAGTGGAGGGAGCGGAGCAGGGGGGAGACATGTGAGAATTTTGGCTGGTTGAAGACCAAGCGAGCTGCTGCATTTTGGATCAGCTGGACGTCACGTGACGTCTAGAGACGGAGAGTCTGGATTGGTCCGATGTGCTCAGGAGCTCACTAGTCGAAGAAGCATGGCTTGGCTTTAAAACCAAATTTACATCAGTACTAAACATCATGGCTCCTTTGAGAACCATCAGGGTCAAAACCCGCTCGGAGCCATGGATGAATTCGGACATACTGACTGCAATGAAAGCCAGAGACAACAAATGCTCTGAACTTCTTAAATGCAAGTCCATGCTAGCCAAGCGCTTCGACAGTAATCTCCAAACCAAACTGTGCAACCTAAAAACCCAGTGTAACAAGCTAAGAAACGGTGTAATTGCCATGACCAAATCTGCCAAATGTAACTTTATCAATGATAAAGCCGAGGAAATCAAAAACAATCCTCGGGAACTCTGGAAGTTACTAAACAACCAACTAGGCTGTGGTCAGAAACTAAAAACCAGGTTTACTAACATAAACATCAAATCGAATAACACCCTCATCACTGACAAGCTTGATGTAGCCAACCACCTGAACATCTTCTTTACAAACATTGCAACAAAGCTGGTTAGCAAACTGCCCTCCCACTCTGGGCGTTTTGGTGTAGAGCACATCAAAGCCTTCTACAAAAACCTTGGTGTTTGTAAAGATGATTTCAAAATGGCAATGGTAACAACCGAGGAGGTACTTAAAAAACTGAGTGGCCTCCAACCCCACAAGGCCACTGGCCATGACAATATCCCCTCCAAATTTCTCAGAGACTCAGCCTTTTCCATAGCTCCAGTCATCACCCACATAGTTAACCTCTCCATCAAACAGGGACAGGTCCCCCAAGATTTTAAACTGGCCAAAGTAACCCCCTTGTACAAAAAAGGGAGTAAATTAGAACCCGGCAACTACCGACCTATTTCTATTCTAAGCTCCATCTCGAAAGTGATGGAAAAAATAGTCTATGAACAGGTTGAAAAGTATCTTGCCACTAATAAATTGCTGTACGAGTTCCAATCTGGTTTCAGAACATCCCACTCCACTGACACATGCCTCCTCTATTTGAGCGACCACATCAAACACGAGGTGGACGCTGGAAAATACTGCGGCATGGTCATGCTGGACCTCCAAAAGGCTTTTGACACCGTGAACCACTCCATACTGGTTAACAAGCTTAAAGCTATTGGTTTTGATAGCACATCAGTGAGCTGGATGCAATCCTACCTGGAGGGGAGAGAACAGATGGTGGAGGTGAACGGAACACTGTCCCCTCCCCTCCCAGTGAGCTGTGGCGTCCCACAAGGAAGCATACTAGGGCCTTTACTGTTCCTAATATATGTTAATGACATGACTTCAGCTTGTGACTGCAACTTGTTCCTGTTCGCAGATGACTCAGCACTGCTGGTCTCGGACAGGAACAAACTGCAGGTTGAAAAGACCCTCAGCTCTGAACTCGGTAGAATCTGCACCTGGCTCGCTGATAACAAACTATCCTTACACCTGGGAAAAACTGAATCCATCCTCTTCGGATCAAATAGTAATCTCAGCAAGGCAGATGGCTTCTTGGTTAGAGTGGGTGACAATATTATCACACGAAAAGATCAAATTACCTACCTAGGTTCCATCCTGGAGGCCAATCTTTCCGGTGATAAGATGGCCACCAACGTAATCAAAAAAGTCAATCAAAGAACAAGATTCCTTTACAGGATCTCCTCACTGGTCAGCAAAAACACCTTGAAGACCTTAACAGGAGCCCTCGTACAAGGTTTCTTTGACTATGCATCCACCTCTTGGTACCACAGCACCTCAAAGGCCCTTAAAACAAGGCTCCAGACCTCCCAAAACAAACTGGTCAGGCTCCTACTTGGCCTCACCCCCCGAACCCACCTCACCCCTGCCCACTTTGACAGGCTGGGATGGCTTAGGGTCGTCGACAGAGTACAGCATCTTGCAATGGGTCTGGTCCACAAGATTCGATACACCACCAAGATACCCATGTACCTGTCTAAATACTTCCTTAATGTAAACGAAGTCCACACCCACAACACCAGAGGGAGTGCAACAAACCATGTACAACCCAGATTCGGCACAAACAAGGGACTAAATTCTTTTCGCTCCTATGCCACCAAAATGTGGAACGCCCTACCAACAGTCATTAAGACATGTGAATCCCTTGACTCCTTCAAAACCGCTCTCAAAGGGCACCTACGGTTGGCTGCAATTCGAAACTGGCCTCTGTAAAATCTGAATCCCCCCCACCCCCCCCACCCCATTTTCCCTCACTGTATATTGTATCTTTTCCCTTTTTTGCTTCCCATATGATGAATTTAGCTACATAGAAATGTCTATTTGTATGTCTCTAAATGTTTGTATGTCTTTAAATGTTTTGATGAATTGAACAATGTGGACCCTGTTGTAAACAAGTGTAATGCTTAATTGGGTCGTCCACTCGCAGTTGACAGTCTTTGTATTGAGTTTGTGCTTAAAATGTACTGTAAATTCTACAAACTGTTAATAAATATTTCAATCAATCAATCAATGGTCACACATTTCAGCAGGTCACCAATGTCACCGTGACGTCACAGCGCTATGCTGGACTGACCGAGTGGCTTTGGAATTGTTCCAGAAGTTTCATTGAAATCTACACTTTTCAGGTAAAAAATTAGTATTGATGCTCCTGAATGGTTGAACACATTGTTATGATGTCTTCTTTGATGTCTTGTTTGTAACATTCTGACCGAATATGGAGTGGTTTGGTTTGGAAATGCTACGTTAGCTAGCGGCTAGCTAACAAGGGACTGGTGCTGGACGTGTGGTCAGCTAGCATTAAGCTACCGAGATGTTTTTTTTTATTGATTACAGGGCACGTTCGGAAATAGCGCACTGAGCCCACTGTGCAATGCAAACTAATAGGAGAGTGTGCTCCGGTGTGGTATTTCCGAACGCGCCCTAAGTGTTTATTAACTGTATGCAGAATACGTAGGCTACATCCTCCTGAATAGTAAAACATTTATTTAATTTCAAATGCATACAAAATTGCAAATGCATTTGGACATCAAAAAAGACTAACATTTTAATAATTTGTAATTAGTTGAAATCAAAAATATATCAAATATATCAGGTATGTTCAGATATTAATCAATGTCTATTTGTATGTCTCTAAATGTCTGTATGTCTTTAAATGTTTTGATGAATTGAACAATGTGGACCCTGTTGTAAACAAGTGTAATGCTTAATTGGGTCGTCCACTCACAGTTGACAGTCTTTGTATTGAGTTTGTGCTTAAAATGTACTGTAAATTCTACAAACTGTTAATAAATATTTCAATCAATCAATCAAAGGCCGCATTGGCCGCCAGTTGCCCATGCATGATCTACAACCTAGTAGTGAGCTTGCAGATCAGCTATTTTCAATTAACAGATTTAACAGTTAAAAATCACCCGATCTACATTGTATTGTAACTTGTTAATCAAGAACACTTTAACGTATTCATTTGGTTAAATGAACACCCAGAAAATAGCCAAAACAAAAGACAAATATATCATGCCACTGCACTGCAAAAGACTTAAAAGTCAACTATCAATTTATTAGCTTATTAAAATAGCCAATCTACACAGCCTGGTGATCAGCTTCAAGGGTGCACGATTCATGTAAACCGTGTCCCCTAGGGTAGGTACCCTCACATGTTCTACCCGTGTCCCCTAGCGTAGGTACCCTCACATGTTCTACCCGTGTCCCCTAGGGCAGTGTCTCTCAACCTTTTTTGTCCCGGGGCACACTTTTCATAGCCTAAAAATCTCGGGGCACACCTAGATATATGGTGTGTGTATATAGCCTACTGTATATATACCGGTGTATGTGTATATATATATATATATATATATATATGAACCCAATATACTTTTAAAAACACACATGACAGCACTCGTCAAATAACTTTAAAGAGAAAGAAAAGGACAGAGACAGTGCCTCAGTTTCACCAATTTATTTTTGAAAACTCATACAAAATGTAGCACACACATGTTCAATTTGTCAATGCAAAGTAATACTTCTAAATAAAAAAAGGAGTTGTAAAAACAAGAACAAAAATCTTTTGCCACAATACAATGGTCTTAAACTTGAGCACTTTTGTACAAAGAAAATCGTAAAAAGTAATTGATAAAAAGAAAAGTAAATATTTTTGACAAGTTCTTGCTAATTCCTTTGCAGCATCTGGTGGCACCAAGCCCACACCCCCCGCGAGTTTGAATGCTCTGGCTATTACTGTTTCTGCCAATGTATGTGGCATTTTTAACTGTGCCAACATCTCTGCGATTTAGTAGCTTAATTCCAGACCTTTTTCAGAAGTCTTAGTAGTACTGCGTATCAAGAGACTTGCCTGCTTCGTTGTGTCTTTCTCCTTTTTTTCTTTCAAGCTCACGAAAAAGTGTTTGTCCTTCGTAGCGAGTTCATCATGCAAAGTATCAAGGTGGCGCTTCAGTTTACTCGGAACCATGCCGCTGTTTGCAAGCTTGAATCCACAAACTATACACAGCGGAATCGGGTACGTTTTATCCCCAGTAAACGTGAAGCCAAACTTCATGTAATCATCGCGGTACAGTCTGGCAGGGGCTTTCTTTGTAGGCGTTGCGTTAGTAGCCGCCGTTGTTGCTGCTGTTGCCAGGCGATTAACATTTCTATGGCCGATGGTCGTTAAGAGTCTATTGTTCCGTCGTCATGTTGTTTTCGGACGTCTATTTAGACGTGTGACAACAACAACGACGCAACAATAGGACGCCTAGCTATCGCTTTCGGGGGAGGGCTAGTGTTACTTTCGGTCAAAATCTCGAGGCACACCTGGAGATTTCAAAGGCACAGTAAAGTGCCGCGGTACATAGGTTGAGAAACACTGCCCTAGGGTAGGTACCCTCACATGTTCTACCCGTGTCCCCTAGGGTAGGTACCCTAACATGTTCTACCCGTGTCCCCTAGGCAGAGGCATCTGGGATAAATGCGAGGCCCTGTGCGAGATGTCGGGGGGAACAATGTAATTAAAATTAATTAATTAATTAATACTTAGTTTTGCCTTCATTTTCCTACAAATATTATGCCAGGTTCTCATCGCCAATGAGTAAGAAATTGATATGCACTGCCTAATTCAGCAGCTTAAAGGTCATTACACACAGGCGAATTAGCGACGCGATGCGAATAAGCGATCTGAAAATGCGAAATATTGCATGTTGCAGTTCGCCTGCGAATCTCTGCAAAATACGACACCAGAGCGAACAAATAAAAGCGAAAACGGTTGCATTTTCGCACATTCGCACATTCGCCACTGAAGCGGAAGCTAAAATAAGCTTGCATGGACTTCAATTGTTTTTTTTTAAATGCGAATTATTCGCACGAATATATCGCGTTGCCAATTCGCCAGTGTGTAATGACCTTAACAGTGTGAATGCAGAGACTGTGGTCCTCCACATTGTTATTTTATTTGCTGTAAGGAAGCTATAGGTAACATGACATGAGTCATGTCAAGCAAGCTGTCACAGGAGGGGTCTCTGGGTCTGACACTGTCTGATGATCTATATGAGCAATTTAACTTGTCTATGTATTACTCTACAACGAATACCAATGGAACACAAACCTGTTGCCCTGATCCGTGATCATAACTGATATAAAACCACCACCCAACCAGTCTGCCCTGCAGTGCAGCTCAAATTACTGGTTATAAAAGTAAAATGAACAGCTGCTTGTGTTGCTGTTATTTGTTATAAATATTAAGTATCACATTTGCTTGATTGCCTGCAGACAGTTTGTGATCGATCAAAATTCAATTAGAAAATTGTGAAATCATGACACTGACTGACTGGACTGACAGAGAGAGAGAGAGAGAGAGGTTGTCGGTCCATGCGTGACAAATTATTTGAAATAAAACCTTTTTTTTGTCCACACACAGTCCTACATGAAATGACAGCATACCTTTTCACTTCACTCGAGTGACGAGTCGTTTTGTTTGTGAGCGGAGCCGTTGTGCACTCAATTGGGCAGAAGTGTAGCGCCCAGGATTACATTAGATAATTGACACTCGGTGAAAGAATGGGTTACAAAATTGTGGGATAAAATTTTAAAAAACACAATAAAATGAATTGGACACTGGACAGCCAACTGTAACCTGACTCCACCAGCTGGTGGCAGCAGTGAGTTCCTGCTCCCATCTGGTTCCCTCTCCCGGCAGAGACGAATTTTCACTCTGGACCATTTCTGACACACAAGTTGCACCTCGTTGTCGCTCATTTTAGTTTTATTATCGTACTTCTTTCTCTCTCTTGTTCTTATCGCCACTCTACTCCACCGCTCGTCTGCTGCTAATGCTAACGCTAAGCTACCTCCTCCTGACTGTAAACGTCCTGCTGCTTGCCCCGCCCCCACGTGTTGCAGTCAGTGCAGTGTGGGCTTACCGTAGCAACGGTGTTCCTGGCATATCGGCGGCATGAGGAGACAGACAGAACACTAAAGCATTTGCATGCTATGATAAATGCTTTTTATGTGATGTATTCCCATGCTTTTTGTTCTTGCTTAATGTAAGTTGCTCTGGATTAAGAGTGTCTGCTAAATGCCTGAATTGTAAATTGTAAATTGCATGCCATGTTACTTTAATGCTCAAATAATAGTAGCATATTTTTTACATCGTTTAAGTATGATTGACATAGCAAGTTGTTATTCAGAAGCAAAACTAATGATAAAAAACAATACACAAATTCAGCATGACGTCATAGAATCGCCATAATTTAGAAATGAGATCGCACGTGTGTCGGAATCGAGAGTTATTTTTAAATTAATCGTGCAGCACTACCTTGTTTTAAAGGTGACTAATCAATGATTAAAATGATATAAAATACAATTCCAGCTCATAGCACGGCACTCAGTGCTCGGTGCTTCAACAGCTAAAGTTTAAAATATGGTTAAAGTGGTTAAACGTTAAAGCGACACAACAAACCAACGTCAAACCAGCACAAGACAGAAAACTAAACAACGATCAGAAAAACGATAAACATTTCACACATATGAAACACATGAGAAAAAAAAGCAAATGCACTTGTAATTTACCGTACCTCACTGGCAGGATAGTACAGTGAAGGTGTGCAGTACAGGAGCCCAAAGAACAAAACACGACCAATTAAACTCATATTGAAACATAAAACTCAAAGACATCACTTAAAGGACAACTTTAGTTTTTTTCAACTAAGGTTCATGTTTTAGGTTGTTATTAGAGAAACTACAAGGTGAGTGTTAATTTTCTTTCATTTGCTGCTTTCTTTTGTTTTTGGGATTTTAGCAGTTTTTGACAGGGGGGCGGGGGCATTAAAGCATGGGGCTAAAAATGTATTTCTTTACAAAATATTATGGCGATTTATTTTTGTATTTTTTACTATAGTCCTAATAAACCCCAAGACATTACATCTGACCACAAAAGATCACAAGATCTATTGAATGTGACAAACTGACATATTTAGCCTATACACAGTATAAGCCTTCCCCCAGTAGGCCTCCTTCACATTCAGTAGATCCTGTGATCTTCTGTGGTCAGATGTAATTTCCTGGGGTTTATTAGGACTATAGTAAAAAATACAAAAATAAATCACCATAACATTTTGTAAAAATATACATATTTAGCCCCATGCTCGAATGCCCCCGCCCCCCTGTCAAAAAGAGCTAAAATCCCTAAAACGAAAGAAAGCAGCAATTTTTTACTTTCTCTCATAGCAACCTAAAACATGAACCTTGGTTGAAAAAAAACAAAGTTGTCCTTTAATGTTGACTTGACATTGAATCAACTATACCATGCCAGCTTACAAACATCCCTCTCACGGACGTGCTCTGTGCTAGTGAGCATCTACCAAGACACCATCATATATGGCCAATATACCGGAAATCACCTGAATTAGCTAAAGTTCACGACATTATACATTAAAGAATACAACATATAACCAAAATGTGACATTGTATGGCAGTCACAACTGCCTTGTTGTAAAGGTGACTAATCAATGATTAAAATGAAATAAAATACAATTCCAGCTCATAGCACGGCACTTGTAGATCTGCTATTTTTCAAAGCCAAAGCTTAAAATAGTGGTTAAAGTGGTTAAACGCTAAAGCGACAGAGATGCATTTCCTAAATGGTTAACGTTCTTCCTTATTCTCTTGATTTCAGACCGGAGTCCAGACTGCAGGTGAAGACGAACTCTCCAGACTCATAATAACTACAATACCCATGATGAATCACTCCCAGGTGAAGATGAACTTTCCAGACTCAGCCAGGAACGTTTCTATTAAACAGGAAGCTGAAGACGTTTCTATTAAACAGGAAGCTGGAGACGTTTCTATTAAACAGGAAGCTGAAGACGTTTATATTAAACAGGAAGCTGAAGACCAGCCACACCTCAGTAAGTTTCATGTTCTCTTCCTTTCTTTAATATGTTCTGTTCTGTAGGGCTGCCACAATGTCTTATTTTCACTGTACAGTAACAATGGCAAACTAGAAAATATTGTTCCTGAAGAAACAATGTGGGCTCTCTGCAAGCCATAACATAGTAGTATAAATAGTACAAATTCAGTTTGTCTTGGTATCTCTGTCTGTGTGTTGTGTGTGGGTGTAGATTTACCTCTGACTAATCAGATTGGGAGCACCTGTTTTCATTATCCTAATTGTCATCAGTTACACATCTGCTTGCATAGCTGATGGTAGTCAGGGGGTGGAGTGGTATGGGGGATTTGTGCGTGCACACGCTATTAACTAGTATTAGTTCCTGAAGTACAGAGGGTTAGTTCACTAAGTATAGAGTGTTTGTGGTACAACTTTCAAACAAGTATTTGCAAGCTAAGAGTCTGTACTTTCTTAGTCTTTACAAAACTGAGACATTACCATTATGTGAGACGCAATTTCATACAGGTGTGGAAAAATACTTGCTTAGCCGACTGGCAGCGTGAACAAGACATTTAGCGCTGATTGCTACAGTAGTTTGTGAAATTTTCCTTAGACACACAGGCAGACAGATTCACAGACACATTTACAGAAGTACAGAGCTTCGCAGTGGAAATCTTTTACATAGATTGTTAAGCTACCATCAATCCACATTTCAAGCTTTCATTGTCAGATGTGCGTCTGTTTCATAACGTCATGCACTGAGTGGCATGACTAATGACAGAATTTCATGTTTCAAATTAAATATTTGCTGTAATATCATTATTCATTTTGGTGTCAAAAGTGTGTATATATATATATATATATATTGCTAAAATCTTAGCAAACTTTCAGAACAGTAATAACCTGTAGTTAGTAACAGTTTAGTCAATCTTATCTTGGTAGGTAGTAGCTTATTTTGTACATGGAACATGGAAGAAGAATGGATTTACATTTTAGGAATCCAGTGTTGACCATCATGTTATGTTTCTGCTCCTAGACATCCTGCACATGGTTGTGTGTAAAGAGGAGGTTTCTCCTGAACAGGAGAGGAGCCCCAGTCTGCTCCAGGAGGAACCAGAGCCTCCACACATTAAAGAGGAACAGGAGGAACTACTTCAAAGACTAGAGGAACCTGTTGGGTCAACATTGACATTACTAGCAGTGAAAGGTGAAGAAGAAAATGATGATGATGATGATGATGATGAAAAAGAAGACATATCTTCCCACTGCTCTAAGGTTGAAGTTGAACTTGAATCTGACACTGAAGTCACTGAAGACAGTGATGATTGGGAGGAGACCAGTGAAGACGATGATGACGAACGGCGTGACAAGACTTTCAGTGACTCAGTTTCCCTGAAGAAGCACCAGCGTGTCCACACTGGAGAAAAAACTTTCCACTGTAAACATTGTGACAAGAGTTTTACAGTATCAGCTTCCCTGAAGGAGCACCAGCGTATCCACACTGGAGAAAAGCCTTTCCAATGTCAACATTGTGACAAGAGTTTCAGACAGTCAAGTACCCTAAAGACACACCTTTGTGTCCATACTGGAGAAAAACCTTTCCAATGTAAACATTGTGACAAGAGTTTCAGTTTAAAAGGTTCCCTGAATCAGCACCTTCGTGTCCACACTGGAGAAAAACCTTTCCAATGTAAACATTGTGACAAGAGTTACAATCAGTCAGGTAACCTAAAGCAACACATTCGTGTCCACACTGGAGAAAAACCTTTCCAATGTAAACATTGTGACAGGAGTTTCAGAATTTCTAGTAGTTTGAAGTATCACCAGCGTGTCCACACTGGAGAAAAACCTTTTAACTGTGAACATTGTGACAAGAGTTTCATTCTGTCAGGTAACCTAAAGCGACACATTCGTGTCCACACTGGAGAAAACCCTTTCCAATGTAAACATTGTGACAAGAGTTTCAGACAGTCAAGTACCCTAAAGACACACCTTTGTGTCCATACTGGAGAAAAACCTTTCCAATGTAAACATTGTGACAAGAGTTTCAGTTTAAAAGGTTCCCTGAATCAGCACCTTCGTGTCCACACTGGAGAAAAACCTTTCCAATGTAAACATTGTGACAAGAGTTACAATCAGTCAGGTAACCTAAAGCAACACATTCGTGTCCACACTGGAGAAAAACCTTTTCCAATGTAAACATTGTGACAAGAGTTACAATCAGTCAGGTAACCTAAAGCAACACATTCGTGTCCACACTGGAGAAAACCCTTTCCAATGTAAACATTGTGACAGGAGTTTCAGAATTTCTAGTAGTTTGAAGTATCACCAGCATGTCCACACTGGAGAAAAACCTTTTAACTGTGAACATTGTGACAAGAGTTTCATTCTGTCAGGTATCCTAAAGCAACACCTTTGTGTCCACACTGGAGAAAAACCTTTCCAATGTAAACATTGTGACAAGCGTTACAGTTCGACAAGTCAACTGAATTCACACCCTCATGTCCACACTGGAGAAAAACCTTTCCAATGTAAACATTGTGACAAGAGTTTCAGTAATGCAACACGCCTAAAGATACACCTCCGTGTCCACACTGGAGAAAAGCCTTTCCAATGTAAACATTGTGACAAGAGTTTCAGTCAGTCAAGTAATTTGAAGGCACACCTTTTTGTCCACACACTACACAGAAGAAAAAACTTTCCACTGTAAACATTGTGACAAGAGTTTTACAGTATCAGCTTCCCTGAAGGAGCACCAGCGTATCCACACTGGAGAAAAACCTTTCCACTGTAAACATTGTGACAAGAGTTTTACTGTATCAAATTCCTTGAAGGAGCACCAGCGTATCCACACTGGAGAAAAAACTTTACCAATGTAAACATTGTGATACAGGTTTTAACGATTTAAGGAATATGAAGAGCCACCTTCGTGTCCACAGTTTTCACAGGACATAAAAAGATGTCCACTGTAAACGGTGTGACCAAAGTTTAAATAACTCGGGTCACTTTCTAGGACACCATAGACTTCACAAGTTTCCACTATAAATGAGCTCACTGGGAGGATCAAATTAAACAGCTGTATGTTCGTAGGGAGGTCGATAGACGAGGACAATATTATGGATTATTATACTGCCCCTATATTTCAAAACAAATATGGGTAAATTCTCCTTCTACAGCACGGCCACCCAGGAGTGGAATGCCCTGACCTTCCCTCAAAAAATGCAGATCACCTACATCTTTTATATATATACGTACGTTGACTCAAGGTGGCGTCATATCCCAAGTCCGTACCCCAATGTATACTCCGTCTATATAATGGTTGATGCCTACGGAAGCCTTTAAACCCATTCTGAACGGGAACCCATTTTGGTGTTAGCACTATGTTATGCTTTAGCTATTGAAAAATAGCAGATCTACAAGCTCATAGCGCGCCACCGAGTGGCGCACTACGAGCTTGTAGGTCTGCTATTTTTTTTAAATCGAAGAACGACTGACATTTTTAGAATCTGATCTCAGGTCAGAATGGGTTAATCAGACCAGTGTGTGTCCAGTGGAAAACCTCGTATGAATCTGATCTCAGGTCAGAATGGGTTTAATATGGTCCGGTTCCTATAGCAACGCCCCACCGTCCCAACTATGGGATTGCAAATATATCCACAGTGCAAAGCAGCTGAAAGGAGGATTTTCAAACCGCCATAACTGGGATTCTTGGATCTCTGTCCTCGGTGGATTTTCTGCCGTCCACATTTCTGATTTAATTTGTGCCTTTGTACCACAACGCTGCCACCATGTAAACGCTTCTGACATGGAATGTGATGTATGATGTGATAAAGGACTATTCATAGTCTGGATATTCGGTGGTGATTGTGACCACCTCTCCAGTGGTGAGCTGTCCACCGGAGCTGAAATAACGTTGAGCGGTGGTGAGTAAAAACAGAGAGAATTGTGCTGGAGCGGTGGCGGTGGTTTGCTCTTCACCGCGGCTCAGTGACATCATGTTGTAGTTCGGTGGTCACCTCACCACCGAAAGTCCAGACTATGTATGAGCCTTAAGAGCGCCCCTCACTTCACACCGTGTGATTTTTGTTGTTCTGCTATTATGAATTGATTGCATAAGGCCAATATCGGCCCATACCGAATTTGATGACCGATTTATTGTCCATCCCTAGATAAAATACGTTGGTGTAAGTTTTGGAAATGCATTGTCAACAATGTGTGGGTAAAATATTATTGAATTAAAAAAATAAAGTAAGTAAAGCAATGTTGAATGTTCAACAGTCTGTCTGAACCTCTACCTAACCCAACTCCTGTCACATCTACAACACTTTGTTTGAAATCAAAGCCCAAGATGTTTCTGTTTACTGCTGCTTTTTACTGAGGTTTATGGGTATTCAGTTTGCTTTTTATTTTATTATTATTTTTCTATTCTAAACCAATAGTTTTGATTGTATTTAAAAGTCTCTTTATTGTGAATACATCACACTTTACATTGCTCCTAATGTTTTGTTTGTAAAGCACACTGCCTTCCTTGTTTAAATGTACAAATAAACATGCTTACTCTCCATTTTCAATTAATCAAGAAATCTGTATGTTTCTGTAGGCCTACTGTAAGTATACAGAAGAAAGGAGGGAATGCAAAGAGCTGGATTAGCTGGAGTAAGAATATATTCGCACATTTTAAAACAACACAAATTGGAACATATTGTGAACATAATGAATTAATTGCATTTTATAGCGCTTTTCAATGGTTCATTCATTCATACATTGGGAGGAGAAGTGGCGAACAGTCGACGCCAGCGTCCTCACTTCCCACATTCACACACCAATGGTGGCGAGCTCACACCGACCAACTCATTGTAGGGTTCAGTGTCTTGTGGGGGCCACGGGGCCGCAGCCCCCATGAAGACTCCCAGGGCCCCTTTAGGCCCCCATGAAGATTTTCGTGGACATTTTACATTTACATTTACATTACATATTTTCTGGGAATTCCAAACATTTTGGACCTCTCCGCTGGCAAATATTCGGGAAAACAGCGCCTCCCCTGTTGTTCCTCAATTGTTGCGAGGCAACAGCTTGAGAGACTACTCCGCCGGCTGTCCAAGAGGTGTTAAAAAGTAGGCTACTCAAATGCTAATCGGGTTTCTTTTGTTTTCACCTAGCCAGATGTCCACAACATCAAAGCGTGTCAGAATGTCATCTTAGTTGTTCTGGAGTCGTGACATAACACTGATCAATAATTCACCAAAGAGACCTAACCCTACACAGACTAGTGAGACTACACACTGACTCGAGAAAAGACCCATATCGTCCAAAATAGGCTGATCAGTCGTTGTCTGTGTATAGGCTAATTCATTGGTAAAAGTATGCTAAAATAACTCATTTTTAGACCATTTGGGAAATAAATAAATCCGCGGCGGCGGCCGAGCCTCTCTCTCTCTCTCTCTCTCATATAATAATAATAATATAGTCCTGAAAGTCCTCACCTTGGCTTGTACATTGGCCTATAGAAGCTGCTTTAAAAGTACCAGCGAAAACAACTTTTTCTTTCCGCGCTGCGGCGGGGGACGGGGGAGGCGGGCCTGCGGGGGGGGGGGGGGGGGGGGGGGACGGTGCCCTTGAGGATTGATCAAACTCTTCGGCTCTGATACACAGTATAAATGAAAAAGTGAAAATACATGTTAGTAGAAATGTAAAGTGTGTGTGTAGTGTGTGTGTGTGTGTGTGTGTGTGTGTGTGTGTGTGTGTGTGTTTTACTGCAACGCCCTCTACCTTGGAGCCAGTCAGTCTTCCCTTGCTCGGCTCCAGTTAATTCAGAACGCGGCTGCCCGACTACTAACTGGCACGCGTAAGAGAGAGCATATAACTCCCATCCTCGCCTCTCTCCACTGGCTGCCAGTGAACTTTAGAATCCAGTTCAAGGTTCTGCTTTTTACTTTAAGTGGTCTCGCCCCTCCATACCTCTCTGAGCTCCTCCACCCCTACTCTCCCGCCCGCTCCCTCAGGTCAGCTGACCTGATGCTGCTAGAGGTCCCGAGGGCGAAGCGGAAGCTTAGAGGGGACAGAGCTTTTTCAATGCCCCCAAGCTCTGGAACGACCTTCCCCTGCAACTTAGGCAGGCCCCCTCTCTGGCCATTTTTTTATCTAACAAGCACTATAAAGTCTTAAATATATTTCATATGAACATTTTTGGTTTCAGTTGCAATTAGTTAAGGACTGTAAATGTAAATGATACATTCATATTTTCAACTCCATATGACAGTAAAGCCTGCGCCATCCTTCTGTAATTAAGCATGTTATATAGACAGATGCCAGGTTCATTTGATGACCTGGCAATAGTATATGTAGTTTCAATGTATATATTTTTATTTTATACCGATAGCTTTTAGTTTACCAATGATCCTAGATGACCATTAATGCATTTTGTGTGTTTACTGTAAATCGCTCAGGATTAAGTGTCTGCTAAACCTAAAACTTTTATCCTTCTTTGGCTGCAAAATAGGTTATGCAAAAGCTGTAAAGCTGAATGAAGTCTGTTTGCACGTTGATGTAGATGTGAGGCTCTCCAGATTGTGCACCCTGGCTAAATCCTTGGACATGCCCTGGGACAAATATATTTCCATAGGCCTAATTTCAGCATAAATATTGTCTTCAGCTACAGTACATACAAGTGTTACCAATTACTTCATATCCTAACAAATGCAAGTCTTAGTATCCATAATTCTTCACATTCAACCAACATTATACATAATGAGCATACATGTTTATACTAAAACTGACATAATATTCATCAGCTGCAGTCTTAAGAAAAAAAAGCAGATAAGACAATTCCTTCAGTTTAGTGCAATTGTTTATCCAACATTTATAAATCAAAGCATTCCATTTAGTTTACGCCACACAGCGTTTGCAAGTCCATGAACAATAAGACATTTCTACAGTAGACAGACACTTGCTTTTAGTAGGCTACAGCTGTATTGTAAGTACAGTAAAACATTTTGATCTCAAATGTAACAAAGTAGAGATGCACACTGTATGCTACCATAGAGTAATCAAGCAGAGTAATGTGCCCCGAAACATTACTCTGCTTAAATAAAATATTAATCTAGACTAGATCTAGCCTTCGTTGGTCAGCAACTGTCAAGAGATTGATGTGCGCTAGACTACAACCCATTTGATCCAGATAATTTGATCTCACATGAAATGAAACAACTTAGTGACACACGCCAACTGTAGGGAAAATAAAGTGCCCTTAAGAAATGGTGCAAAACATGTGCAATTAGATTCAGTCAGCTTCCCCAACGACGAAGAGACCGCGACACTCCACTGGCTTTTTTTGCATGACCTTGATGAGGTCGTAAACCTCAAGGCCTTCCCGCAGCTGTTGCAGCATTGCTGTGCAGTGGATGGTGATGTGCAAGACAATAGCCCTAGAAGGACAAAACACAATGTAAACAGTACAATTAACACTCAGATGTAAAGAAAGCAGTAGCCTACAACTTTATAGTCTTCACAGTTCATTGAAAAAGAAAATGTACCTGTATGCAATAGTATAATATTTCTCCATACTAGTGAAGACAGTAAAGACATCAAAATGCGAAACAAACCTTATGATGCTTTCTTTACAGTCCACGTCAACTCTACCAGTGTAGCCACAGTCTGCCATTCTTTCAGCGAGGGGAGACGGGTCAGATGCATCCTCAATCTGAAATTATTTACAAGCAACAAGGATTAAGCTCACAACTTTTGAGTTGAGTTTGAGTACAGCATCATACATATTCACCCATCTCTCACAGATTGATAATCAAGTTAATTAAGTGACTGACCGACTTGCCTCTCCAAAACTAATTAAATTAATGCAAGAACTAACCTTATTGATGAAGTCATTTAGTTAACCTACAGTCATATTAAGGTATGGCCTAAAACAGCTGTTCAAAACTTGGGGTCAGATTACTTTCTATGCAACTAAAGAAACATTTTACACATGAAGATGACCTGAAGCAGTTTACCAAACATACCTCTTTGATCAAGGGGTAATGCATATCCTCAGTTTTGTCCACAACGCCAGTGACGAGGTCATTGTAGCACCACTCCTGCAGGAACCGTGGTGCTGGTCCTCCTTGGGCAAGGCTCACTGCAAATATTTCACCTGCAGCTCTGGATGAAACACAAATAAATAGACATTTTTAAGTAGTGATCTAACATGACTGACAGCAAGAAGAATTTATCAACTTTCACACACACACCGTTTACAATGTACAAATTTAAAGCAGCAAATAAAGCTCATAGTAGGCAGGATTCAAATCTGTGTCCCCTGCATGTATACTAAAATGTATACCACTGAGCTAGTAGAGCAAGCCGTTTGCTTAGGGGATGAATTAACTTTTGTCCATCAGGCAGTACCACCTGTCAAACTGTAGTCATGGACCGCAGATATGCACAAACTAAGCCTATAGTTATGCTAACTTTCAAGTGGTTAAGAGATAGAATGAAGAACATACTTGAACAGGTCATTGTTCGCGTCATTTGTAGAGTACTTGGGCATTTTTCCCTTCTCCCCTTCCACTTCGAACAGCCGCTTCTCGAGCGTAGAAATCATTGCTACAGTCAAAAACACACAAAACAGCATTAGTCTAGCTAAACAGAAAAAAAACATGCAGTTATTCTATACTAGGGGGAAAAAGCAGTTATTCTATCCTAGGGGGAAAAAAGCATATCATTTTTCAAAATGGCATAGCAAAAAAGGACATTATGTACCCTAATGCCACATGAATACAACTCACTGGACAGGAACTCCTTCTTGAGTGCTCCAGTATCGACCCCCTTTTCTCCCAGGAAGGACACTCTCAGTGGGTTCTGCGGGCCACCATTGTTTTTCCGGCGGTTCCACAGTTTCAGACCCCTCTCAACCATGCCATCTCTGGACACAAGAATGTTGAAGGTCTTGGTCTTGTCTATCTGTGCTGCCAGGAATCGAATGACGTCCCCCTCGCTGTTAAGTTTAAAACCATTCAAATGAACTAGAATTCATGGCCCTTTCAAAAAGTATTGAAATGCTACAATTGCTTACCATGTGCCAAATGCTTACCATGATATATGATCCAGATCGGAGCGAATTCTGTCATGGTCGAACTGTGAGAGATCTTCTCGATCGGCGCATTCCGTGTCAAGCTGGCAGAAGTCCTTTCCCATACTAATGTAAATAGAACAGTAACACATTTACACTTCTCATGTAAATAAATATACACAGATTACCATCTACTACCTCATATCTGACCTGTGACATAAATCAAATAATCACCTTTCACAGCAGAAGCTCTCATGTCCCATATTGTCTAACACAGGTAACCCTCTGGTACAACCCTCTGGACTTTGGACCCCATCCATCTAGATGCAGGCACATGGGAAACATTGACAATCAGAATTGTGGGGAGCACATTTAACAAAAAGAAAAGCTCACACACTCACCTGAGCCCCAAAATGTCTACATAAATAAGTGCATTTTAACATACATAAGCACCAATAAGCAGATTAAGGTATAAACATCATTGAGACATTTTGAATTGCAACTAAGACCTAAAACAACTTAATATGAATGTTATGTTGCTCTCCATTTAAAATGAGAAAGTACACAACCATGCGCCACCTAGATGCGCATCATCATTTGACCCACCTGCTGAAAGCAATTTTGACCTCTGGACTCTGGTTCTTCCTCTTCCAGCAACACCACATCTGCATCCTGAGCAGAGGAGTAAAACATGTTAAGTTAGCAGAGGAGTAAATCAGAAAAGGACAATCTCAAGTTACCTAAGAGGCAAAGTAGGAAACAGCAAAGTAGAACATTTTTACCTCGTTTTCTGAGCCGGATGCGTTTCCGCACTGATCGATGTGCAGTGCCAACATCTGTAGGGGCATTAAGGTCATGCAACGTTTGCATGCCACTTTTGGCATCAGTGCGAAGTCTGGAGCATCTGCTGGCAGCGGAGTTAGGTCCAGTTCATCTTGGAGGGGCACGATGTAGAGTGTTTGTTTGCCTCCACCTCCGGAGGCACTTCTGAGGGCAGAACCAGAGTATCCCCTTGCGTCCAACACGACTCGTGACATTTTCCTCCTCCCATTTCCACCTTTGAAAAGCATGTAGCACAATTGAAATGATGCAGTATATAGTGCATTATTTTGTATCTATTGGATGAATTACTTTGTTGGAATACGTCTAGTGTCAACTTAAAAGTGCACCTGATGCTTTGTACAGAAGCCATCTGTCCTGAAGGTTGTTCATCTTTGGAAATGCTGTCCTTAATAAACTGGATAACTGATAAGGGAAAAGAAGAAATAAACTGGATAACTGATAAGGGAAAAGAAGAACTTCAACTGCTTGCATTTAGACAGTATAGCTTTGTTGCCACACAATCCATACTCTTGAGTCTTGATACACTTGGGAACAAAATATGCATTTCAAATTAAACATTGCACCTCTGAATGACTGAAGTCGTGTGTAATGGCCAATGCCCTCTTTCCCAGGCCTCTGAATGACTGAAGTCGTGTGTAATGGCCAATGCCCTCTTTCCCAGGCCTGCCTGCATGAGCTCCAGCTCATCACGGGGTGAAGGTGTAGTGTCATGTTTGGAGGCTAGTAACAGGAAGTTCAGTTGGAATGGCTTCCACGACTTCTTTGACCCCTTTTCTGGAACGTGGCAAGGGGGACCTTTGTTTTTGGCAAGGCCTTTTAGAAAGGTTCCAGGGAAGGCACTATAATAATTACAATTTTAAAACAATGTTAAACATATTTTTATGAAGCCAAACAGTTGGGGGGGAAATAATTAAAAACTTCAGTAAATTAAGTCATTTTCCTTTAGGACCCCTGGTCCCCACACTGATAAACACTGCTGTTAATATTAATAAAGCCATTAAATGCAATTCATAGCAAGTGCCTTGAATCACAATACACATGTACAACAACATTGTGTAATAAAATAAAAAAATGCTTTTTTACCTGTGCATCTCATCATCTACGGTAAGCATTGCAGTTGTAGCACTCTGAAACGGTCTAGGCTCCTCAGGAATGGCTCTGTTGAGCACTAACAGACATGTCTGAGCAGCTTCAGCGGCTGCTAGCTGGTCATACTGGAATGACAGTTAAGGAGTTATCAGCAACCAAAAATTGATTCCAGTGACACGCATGCAGGACAACATTGGAAAACAAGTTTATATTTTGTCCCCATTTCCCCACTATAACCACATGGTAAGCAAATGTATATGCATGAGCAAATTATCCATACCTGGTCCTGAGGTTGGCCTGACTGGGCTTGAGGTCGGCATGGCTGGTTTAGCATTCTGCAAGGGTGACAATGAGAAGTTAATGTCAAGGACCCCTGGTCCCCACACTGATAAACACTCCTGTATGCACTGGTGCTATTAATGATTAAGCCACTAAAAACTATTCATAGCAAGTGCCTTGAATCACAATACATATGTACAACAACATTGTGCAAGACTACAAAAACCTTTTTTTACCTGTGCATCTCAGTACTGACTGTAGGCCCATGCTCCTCTCTGTGGAGCATGGATATGAGGTGGTGAACCGCCTCTGTGGCCGATCGCTCATCATGCTGGAATGACAGTTGAGGAGTGACGGTTAATTCAAATAGTGTTAATATGAGAGCACGGAACATAAGACCCACTAACACTTGATTCCAGCCACATGCAAGTTTATATTTTGTCTCACAATGCCACATGGTGTGCAAATGTATATGAATGAGCAAAGTATCCTTACCTGGGCCTGAGGTCTGCCTGGCTGGGCCTGGTTGGTTCTGCATTCTGTCAGGGAGAACAGGAGAAGTTAGTGTCATTATGTGTAAAAGGCCATAAGACATGGCTACAGGAGCCAGAATGTGCATCTGTGTGATGTTTAAATGTATTTATTAGACTGTTAGTAGGCTGCAAACGCTTAGGGTACTCTGGTTATTAGACTGTCCCCTTACAGTACCGTGTACAGTAGAACATTTCGTGATAGGAAATAAGAGTGAGCTATAGGCTCAGACATCTTCTGGCTGCTTAAGTATCATACTAGTTTGGGTTTCCAGAACAAGTATTCTGTAAATATAAGTTTAATAAACGGAGTAAAAACCTAAACGTGGGATTGTATTTGTTTGGACGCGGGATATGTCGTAGTTGAGACAGTTCACTATCAATTGACTCAAATGATAATAATAATAATAATAATAAAACTTTATTTGTATAGCACCTTTCATGACATGAAATGCAGCTCAAAGTGCTTTACAGAACAATGGAGAAAAAAAGAAAAGCAAGGCAACGACATTAAAAAACAAGCAGTAATGCAGTACAGTGAGGACATGGAAAATAAAACATACAAGATCAATTAAAGGCAATGTTGTAGAAGTGGGTCTTGAGCTGAGCTTAGTTGCAACACACAACGCTAAAATAAAATTGCAACACATCACAAAAATAGTATTAACTAAGGTTAAACAGATTCATTGTCCTGGTAACTTCAGTAGTTACAAGCTACATATGCAACTACATGCAGGATGAGGACGCTAATGTAGGCACACGCGTTGGAACGCGCGAGTCACGCGTCCAACTAGTAGAAACTATGTATTTTTAACTCAACAAAGTCGACATAACATGTGAACAATATAACAAATACTTACGTGTTAACTTTATGTCAGCAGCTTAACGGTGTTTGTTTGTTGTGTTGTTGTGCGCTCATGCGCTCATTGCGCTGCTGCTGAGTGAAGCTTGCCCTCATGCCCTGACCACTGACCAGTTCCCGCCGGTGAGATTCTCTTCCGTGTTCCGGTGGATGGGGAGGGTTTAAGACAGTGGCCAATGGAGAGGTGTCTTACATCTTTTCAGTGTAGGACCCGCCTTCTGAACTTTCAGTTGAACTTTCACCTCACACAAATAATCCGAGAGAGAGAAAAAAAAAATCGAGACCAAAGACATAGGTTTTGAGAGAGTAAAAAAAAATCGAGACCAAAGACATAGGTTTGGAGAGAGAAGGCGTTTTGCAATGAGAAAAAAAACCTTTCATTCGCAAACGAAGAAAAAAAATCATTAAAAACATTTTATTTAGCACAACACATATTATTATTACCCAAACATTTAGTAAGTATTTTGTTTTATGTAGTTTAATCTTTAATTTTTTAATTTTTTTAAGTTTTGTTCTCAATTATTTTTTATTTTCTTTCAAATCTTATTTTTTTTGCTTGCAAATATATTTTTTGATTGTGTTTTTAATTTGTTTGAATTAAAAATAGTTTTTTGTTCTGTTTAGATTTTTTCTCTCTCAAATGTTTTTCTTTTGTTTGGTTAAAAAAGACACAAATGTAACTCCATATTGATCTATGTATACAGTTTTAACATGTATTGTTATTTGCTGCCCCGTATGTAAAGCATTTTATAACTTTGTTTGGAAAGGTGCAATATAAATAAATGCATTAATATTAAATTCATTATCTTCTTGTCCTGCCTTCCTCCCATTCCATGACATGACCCTTAAGCAAACCAATTACATTTCAACAAAATACTCAACATAGGTTGTCTCACCTGCAGAAAATGTGTTTAAAGTGACAGAACAAAGTTGCATTGAAGTGAACAAGTTAATACCATTCTAAATGAACTCTGAACAAAACAAATAGGACATATATGGCCTTGGGGCTACAGTACAAAATACCTTATAGGAAAAACCCAACTGAGTGAGTCACAATGCAAGAAATTGAGACGACAGCCAGTTGTATGAGTTTTCAAATGCTTATACGTATATTGAGGAAATAGAATGGAGTTACAGAAAGCAGAGATAGAACATGTCTCCTAACGATGACAAGATGGTTGATCTATTTATAATACAACCTTATCAGAATAAGCATAGCCATACCCCATGCCAAAGGTTTATAATGGTTGAGAGCAGTGGCCTCTACCGGCCGGGAGATTTCTTCAAGATGAGTCTTTCCTTCCAAATGATGCCCTTCCTGTAGAACCAGTCTGATGACGTTTGGGAGTTGTAGACATGTTTTTATGTATTGTTATGCCTACTGTAGCCTACAGCACTTTTGGTCGACTATGTTGCTTATAAATGTGCTTTATAAGTAAAGTTGGATTGGATTGGAATATTCTGACCCACAACCTTATCAAACATTGTAATTCAATTATGTGGGTAAAGACCGGGGCAGATGGTGGATGGGAACCATAATAGAGACAGAGAAAAATGGGAAAGGGCGCCTAGGATGGTAAACACAAGGCATTCTGTCTAATAAACTATTCAATCAAAGTGTTATCTAAAATGTCTGTTATGAGGGAAGGAATAAGTGGCAAGGTTTAAAAACAGGGTCAACTATCTGCTGTGCCGAGAGCACGACGCTGTTAAGAGAGCAGGGTTCAGAGCTTTACAATTAATGATATGACTATGGGCTGCTAAGGGTAATATAACGGTAGATGGAACTGTTGGAACACTAAATCATTCATAAACAAGTAAACAAAATATTTCGATCAGTAGGTTGTTCAGTAGACATGATGGTAGGTTGCTCAGTAGGACAGCATGGTAGGTTGTTCAGTTCAGGAAGAAGGACTAACCTGTAAACAAAGATATACTTTTGTTCAAAATTTGTGGAGATTAGCAAAACTATATATTTTGTAATCTTCAGAGCATGGGGAATCCAAAAAGAAAACTGAAAAAAGAGTTATTCACTCATTTCTTTACACATATTACACACATAAACCTGTGATGTAATAAAGGCCACAGTGATAAGCGACTCACCGCTCACCCCAGCACCTCCCTTTTTGAGGGGCGCCTATGTACAGCGGTTGTCCTCACATGTCTCAAGATTTGCCATCATGAAAGTGGAATTTAGGTCAAATGTCCACTAAACCTTGTCCCCACACGTCTCAATATTTGCCATTGACAATGAAAGGTCAACATTAGGTCAAAATTCTGCCAAATAGGAAGACGTCATATGTAGACGAGCAAATCGGCTAACCAATTACATGCCGATGGGAGAGCTTGGCCAATAAGCTTAAACGCTTGGCCAGAAGATAGCAAACCTCTACTGATTGGCCAGTAGGAGATGATGCATGATGATGTACGATGACTAGAGCGCCCCTCACTTCACACAGGTGTGATTGTTATTGTTAACTAACAGACATCACCTAAAAGGTGAGTAGGCTATCAGGTGAGTATCCATGGGCCTTAAAGGCTCATACATAGTCTGGATTTTCGGTGGTGAGCTGACCACCGGAGCTGAAATAACGTTGAGGGTCGGTGAGTAAAAACAGAGAGAAGGGCTGGAGCGGCTCGTGACGTCATGTTGTAGTTCCAGACTATGTATGAGCCTTAAGACTAAGACTAAATGACTATGTAAGATTTTGATATTTAGTCAACTAAGACTAGACTAAAGCCTGAACCACACCAATTGACAAGTGTTTTTGTGACTTGACATTAAAGCGGCACATTGTATACAGTCCGAGTCTCACACACACACACACAACACACACACACACACACACACACACACACACACACACACACACACACACACACACACACACACACACACACACACACACACACACACACACACACACACACACCAGAGCCAGCTGACACCCACAGACATAAATTATAACTTGCATGGAAACTATCATCCTTCGTCGGATACACACGGAAAAATAACTTGCCACAGCCCCTTGAGGTTTACGGGCAAATCTAGTGCCCATAATTGCCCGTTAACTCTTAACTTTTCACGTAGTGCATCTTCAACCGATTATCCATAGTTGGGTCGCGGGGCAACATCTCCACTAACGAGCTCCAGACCTCCCTGTCCAGTCTGGTAAGGTCTGCCATAATGTTTTCTCATGCCACTAAAGCTCCTTTGAATTTAATGCAACTTAATGCAATGCAACAACAAGCGACGGCATGGGCAGAAGTGCCGTGGGACATATCAGACCGCTGTGACAAATGCTAAAACCGCTGGACTTAATGGTTCACAGCATGCAACTACTTGCAACCAAACGGTTGCGAGTAGACCCATGCAGATGAAGAATTGAACCAATGTAATCATTTGGGTCGACTTGTGTCTACATGCGTCTACATGGGTCTACTCGCATAAGGACATATCACACCGCTGGGATGAATGCTAAAACCATGTTGTTGCTTCTCGACCCATTGGTGTGGTTTGGGCTTTCTAAGAAAAAGATCCAGATGACTAAAATAGAACTGAAAGGAAATGGTGTGTTATTCAAAAGACTGATTATTATTATTATTATTATTATTATTATTATTATTAGTAGTAGTAGTAGTAGTAGTAGTAGTAGTAGTAGTAGTAGTAGTTTTTTATTTAGATTTTTTGACATTGTCCTCTGCTTTTCTCTTGGCACCCCCTGGTGGCCATGTGACTCACTGCAGTAGAGCCTGTTGACACGGCTGATGTCGTTGCTGCTCATCTCTCTGGCGCACCCTACTGGGACCCTGGCGTCTGGCTTAGGAACAATGGTAGGGAGCTGTCCCCTCTCTCTGGAAAAAGCATATCTGACACACACCCACGCATATACATGCACGCACACGCGCACGCACACACACACGCGCACACACACACACACACACACACACACACACACACACACACACACACACACACACACAGACACACACACACACACACACACACACTGTATGCGCTGTACTGGCTATATGTGGAGCGTGTCTTGAGTGTACAGGGTTTGATGAGGTCCAGGGACGGCTCCAGGGACGGGCAAGGGGGGGCTTTAGTCCCCTCTGGTGGAGGCTTAGCCCCCCCTAAGCCCCCCCTCCAAACAAGCCAAATTGACTGACTTCTATGTAAACCAAGATTCATTAGCCCCCCCTCTAAATAGCCAGCCCCACCATAGCACCCACAGTCACAATTTTCTGGAGCCGTCGCTGATGAGGTCAGATCAACATATGGAATGTCAGCACAGGTCAGCTCCATGGAGATCTAAGGGTGGTAGCAGGGACATTCTCTTGAGGGTTAATTTTCGGGCCTGTTGAGAACTCTAGTTTTCGCCGGCTGCCAGTCGCAGCTGCACTAATATCTTTGGGGCAGGCCCATCTAGAGTTTGAATGGACAGGTATCAGTCAAAAGGGAGACATTGAAGAGGAAGGATGGATGGGGAACGATCAACATATGGAATTAACAGGTTCTGACATATATCCATATATGCATGCACGCACGCACGCACGCATGCACACACACACACACACACACACACACACACACACACACACACACACACACACACACACACACACACACACACACACACACACACACACTCACCTGCTGTAGTGCATAACAGAGTTGTAGTCGTAGGGTGTGCACAAGTTGTTGGTATCCACCTTACGGAAATTGTGCTCCTTTCCTGTAGAGAAGCAGAGCCGACCAATCAGAACACAGAGCACCTACCACCAGAACCAATCAGAACACAGAGCACCTACCACCAGAATCAATCAGAAGACAGAGCCATCTCATTATAAACGAACAATCAGACGATGACATATTCATACAAATATACTAGATTGTTTGTATCCACAACATCCCTATGGACAAAATGTCTTAATTGATTTATTTATTTATTAATTTATGTATTAATTTATTAATTTTATTCATCCATTCATTCGTTGTTTTATTATTATTGTCTCTACTACGTTTTTTTGTATTGTTTTAGTCCGACGTCTCACATAAATGGAGCCTCCACCGGGAGGACATAGTCATCCTACTCTTCCCGCTTAATGGAAAAACACTGTTTCACCTTAAATTAAATTAAGACTATTGTATTGCAACCTGATGGTATTACTAATGCTTGCAATTACCAAATTGTTAGACCTAAAGTCAGCAAGAAAATGTTCAGACTGTCCCCATGATATCAACCTCAGCAAAACTGAACAAGACACTTGTGAAGTTGTGTCCCACAGAGCAGGTCCACAGAGAGAGAGAGAGAGAGAGAGAGAGAGAAAGAAAAGAGTACGTATAGTGTGCGCCTACTAATACTTCCTTCCTTACTTGAGACATCACATGACCTTGATCCCTACTTCTCATAGCACAGGGACTGGTCTTATTTAACCTGTGTTTCCCTAACCCCTTCTGATTGGTTGCATGACTCTCTGGCACCATATTTAAGCGTGAACCATTTTGTGCTCTGTATTCCCTGATGAAGGCTTAACCGCCGAAACGTTGGATTCTGTCTACCTGCTGTCCTAAATAGAATAATATTCTATAATAATATATATATATAATATATTATATGGCACTCTGGCTATTGGCATGTGTGGCCACTTGTTTCAAGATTCCCTCTACAAGTTCTCTCCCGTGGGCCAGCACCGCTAAAAAGGATTTTGGTGTGTGTTAGCACCATTGATCCCAGGCTAACATAGAGGTAGTTGAATGGTATTGATACCAGGCTAGTATAGAGGTAGTTAAATGGTATTCATACCAGTCTATAAAGGTATTTAAAATGGTATTGATACCAGGCTAGTATAGAGGTAATAATGGTATTGATCTCTGGTTACCTGGTTGGATGTTGCGGGTGACAATGGTGACGTGGTTGTCTCTGTCGGATCGGTTCTGTTCGTGTGTGAAGCCCAGAGCGTGGAGAACCTCATGCTGGATGGTACCACGGTAGAGGCAGCCCCTTCTCTTTAGAGAGATCCGCTGACAGCCTCCCTGGCGGCCCACGTATGACCAGCACCTATACAGTGGGGTGCATACGTTGGTTAGACTAACACTCAGCATTACTCAGCATTAGTCCGACAACACCGTCGCTCCTGACATGCGTGGCAGGTAACAACTCAACCGTGACTCCTGACATGTGTATACCAGGTTAAAACTAACCCGTGGCAGGTCAAAACTTACCCGTGATGACAGGTTCAAACTAACCTTACAGGAAGGTTAGTTTGCAACCGTTTTCGGTTTGTGTTTTGGATAGGATAAATGCGTGTCGGACTGTTTAATCTCACATATAATTTTTTTTTATTTTTTATTTAAGATATTTTTTTTGCGGCTTACGCCTTTTATTGATTTTTGAAGGGACAGACAGTAGGCTGACAGGAAACGGGAGAGAGATGGGGGGATGACATGCAGTAAAGGCCGTGTCGGGTCCGGGAGTCGAACCCGCGGCACACTGCGACTGGATTACCAGTCCGGTGCCCAGACCGTTACGCTACGGCCTGGGCTAATCTCACATATAATTAACTAAATGTCTGTAGGTCTGAGAAAAAACATTTACATGGTGAATCAGATCTTGATGATGTCATCAAGATGTGATTCACCATGTAAATGTTTGTTAATTTCTAGGAAACACAGAATGACGTTTTTTATTATTTCCACACAACAGTAAAATGTTGAAAATTTGTGGAATGCCCCTTTAAGTGCAATTTGAAAACATAAAGGAAAAACAGAGCCCTCTGCATGATGCTCAAAGTTTGGTCTGAGGACCTCAAGGGGTAACCTGACGCTGCCAGATGAGGGCGGTATTGGGTAACCATGTATCCCAACACAGCATTCATCTGGGATCTCTCAGACAGTTGAGCTGACAAAAATCCGTTCCGTACCGGACCAATCAGCGTGAGCTAAGGGCGGGACATGGGCGAAACCGGATGTGAAGCTATATAGACACGTCAATATGATTGGTTGTGTTTGCACGCCCACACGGTGATAGACAGACGGTCCCATCCAATCATCTACCAAGTATCTTGAAAAAAAGGAACAGCCCCGTCATCGAATTTGCTTCCGCGATCCCAGATCCCAATAAGCTGTGAAACAAATTTGTGTAGCAAGCTTCTTGGATCTGGCAGCGTCAGGTTACTCAAGGGGTCCTTGAGGAGGTTCCAGGCAGTCCACAGCAAAATATGGAACATTTTACCACTTTAATCCCACTTTGAAAATAGCCAATCTACAAGCTCACAAACGTGTCCCATTACTGCCCATTTTGTATATGTGGTGGGTATGGTGCGTTTGTTTGGGTTGGGTTGTAAACTCTAAACCACTGTGTGTGTGTGTGTGTGTGTGTGTGTGTGTGTGTGTGTGTGTGTGTGTGTGTGTGTACTAACCCATTCCCAGAGAAGAAGTATAGATAGTCTATATGTCTCCACCTCCACACAAAACGGATGCATGTGGATCGATGGAAGCTGACCAGCCCTCTGATGATGGTGTTAGTCTCCCTACGGCCTGCAAAGGGAGACAATTATAGTTTTTGAGCGGTGCTCACCGCTCCTTTACATGACTATGTGTGTCCGTTTGTTCGTATCTGTGTCTGTCCGTTTTCTGTATAGGACCTTTGACCCTGCTGTTTACACTATTGACCCCTGTGGCTGCAGATGCGGGGCCATTCACACTAATCACGTTTACATTGTGGTCCAGTGTGCATTTAATCTTTTATTCAAAGGGACATGCAGCACCCGCATCATCCCAAAGCCTATACCGCTCATGCAAGGATGCACTGTGATTGGCCAGTAGCTCCTTTGGAATAGCTCTCGGTTGCTAGGCGATCAATGAACAGGATTAAAAAAAAAGAAATATCCATGTATCTCTGATTCTTTTCCCAGATTGCTTTTTTGATCAAAACAACCTTTATTCTTTTGTGTCCGGGTAGCTCAGTCTACGCGGGGGGGGGGGGGGGGGGGGGATAGCCTCCCGCATGTTACCGGCTGATACCGACAATTAGCCACCCCAACCTACTTCTTCACCTTTATTCACGGCTAATAACTAAAGTGTCGCTGATCGCAGTTACAAAATATATGTTTCGGGATAATTAAAATAAGATTGTTCACGGCCCGGGAAGGTCTTGCCTTCAAAATAACAGTATGCACTGAAAGAACTTTGCAAGGGATAAATGCAGAAGGAAATATATCTGCCAGTAAATTAGTTAATTGAAGGCATGAGGCTTATTAGCCATGCTTTGATCATTTTAATAATCTTGTCAATCAATCAATCAATCAATCAATCAGAACGTACTGAAACTACTAGAGATGGACACAGGGATGATCACTTTGCCGTTTTTCGTTGGCCACAGACATCCCCTCCGTGTGCACGGATGTGCGTTCCTGCTGTTTGACATGGCGATGTCACCAAACATGATATGAGGGCCACCTCTGGTACGACCTACACACATTCACACGCACGCACGCATGCACGTGCACACGCACACACACACATGCACGCACGCACGCACGCACGCACGCACGCACGCACGCACGCACGCACGCACGCACGCACGCACACACACACACACACACACACACACACAACATGATATAGACAGTGATATACACACCACACACAACACATATTAACCAGCCATGTTGTCTCCTTTAAGCAGCCATAAATAGTAT
Organism: Protomyctophum parallelum; assembly: GCF_964188405.1. Classification (NCBI taxonomy): domain Eukaryota; kingdom Metazoa; phylum Chordata; class Actinopteri; order Myctophiformes; family Myctophidae; genus Protomyctophum; species Protomyctophum parallelum. The sequence goes on along the minus strand of NC_139709.1, from coordinate 48,960,606 downwards.
TATTTATATCGCACTGTTACCATCATTCGGTCATTCACACACCAATGGCGGAGGAAACCATGCAAGGCACCAACCTGCACATCGGGAGAGAATGGGGGTTCAGAGTCTTGCTCAAGAACACTTTGACACTTAACGCAAATGTTGACTCACTCACCCAGGTTGGTGTTTGCTGTCTCAATGATATCACCCACATATTCAGTGATGTCACCTGGGTTCATACAAAGAGTTATAATTGTCATGATATAAACACAGAAGACAGTTATAATTATAATGATATAAACACAGAGAAGATATATATAGTTATAATTGATATAAACACACAGAAGACAGTTATCCTGCCACCCTAATTAAAAACCCACGCACCCCGTTTATCCGGCTGCATTTGTCCGCCTTCTCCTACCAAACCACACCGTTTGCCCACATCTCACCAGGCACAACACCACCATGCCTGTCCAGACATAACGCACTATACTTTGCATCCATGCAACTGTCATATTTACATTACAATACCCATTTCTATGAAAAAACACATTATTGCGCAACACCACCAGAGTTGCACAAGAATGTGTGCTGACGTCAGAATCAAAAAAGGCAAAGATCTGTCCCCCCCACCTCCTCCCACCACCACGTTCTGCATAGCAGACTATATAGCTTAGTAAGTCAGTAGTCTACTGTAGCTGCATATGTCCCATGTTCTGTCTGAACTGAAGCAGTCAAAGCCAAGGAGAATGTTACAATACTCATTCACCATCGACAAGCCTGCCCTGCACTGATAGAAATCCAAAACATTGTAGGTCTACTATAAATCAATCAAGGTCCCCCAAAAAAAAATATATAGAGTATGTTCTGCTCCATTCTCAACATCTTTTGGTTTCCAAAAACTGTAATTCATTGTACAGTTAAACAGTAAAAAGCTGTTTAATGTGTGCTTATTTTAATTTAATTTAATTTGCTTTGATGGGAAAATAGTTATCAGACATCTGATGTCTTCAGAAGAAGACATTGCACATTGCAAGAGACATTTGGACTAATGATTTGTAAGACCTGTTGTGTTTGTATTGTGTTATAGCTATACTGTGTGTCTATGCATTTCAGGGGTATTGGGGGGTTTGACCCAAAAAACAACAAATAATAATAATACCCATCCGTTGCTACATGTGAAGGGCACAATACTGGGTTTAAAAACACAGCTGAAACATGAAGTGGAGACCGCGATTTCCTTCTTCCCATTGCGCTGCAACGTAACTAGGATGAGCCGAAATTCTATATAATTAAAGCTGCAAGCAGCCTCGCACCTCTGTCCACGTTAGGGGCAAAAATAGACCAATAATAACCAGAAGTAAATTAAGCTAAGTAACTCTAATGAAGGATAAGGATCTTCAACCGAGTCCAGTGAGGTGACTCATGACTCAATAAATGCATTCAAAGTTATGGCAATTTTTTTTAACTATGACCAATAAGACCAATAAGAATAGGCGGTGGGGATAGGTAACTTGGAGTTGGATGAAGGACAATGACTCTCAAGCGAATCAAGTGAAGCGACTCACAAGTCTGTATACGACAAACCATTGAAAAGTTATAGCAAAACATAGTAACTATGAAATATTGGCCAATCAGAAGAGGTGTGGGAATACTATTTGAAAAGCCTATATGGAGAAAATGAACGGGGAATTCACTTCTGGGTATGACGTCGTCATGAATGGGGGCGGGACTGCGGCGCTCTATACTGCAGGGGTTCTCAGCGTTTTTGAGTGGGGACCCCCAGAAATGCTTTGTCCATGTCTCGTGACCCCCGCCCCGCCCCCCTCCTCACCACCAATAGAAACTGACTGTAAAATAAACCTTAATAATAGAGAAAATATATCATAAATTAATACTGGAACCAGATAATAATCATTAAGGAAAGTTTATGCATGCACCACGCACTATGTAAACTCTCAATTTCCATTTTCCAGCCATTCATTTCCACAAAAGAATAATTCTTTTTTTTTTAATAATTTGGGGACCACAAAATAATTTGGCGACTACCCGAGGGGTCGCGACCCACGGGTTGAGAACCCCTGCTCTATAGGCTCCTCTCTCGGAGACGTTCCCTGATTGTTGTCTAAATCAGGGAACGTTAAATGACCACTTCACCACTTTTCAACCTTACTTCATAATTGGTCCTCACAGTGACATCATCGACAGGGAAACTGCAGGCTTTCTATTCCTGAAAAGTTGCAATGTGAAAATGGAAACCACATGTTCTCACGATAATAAAAATCGAAATATTGTTTAAAAAAAGATCCGTGTAAAATGTCACTGGTGGACGGGTTTCTGAACACACACCCACAGCCCTCCTATGAGACACAGACTGAGTAGGAAATACATGTTAATGTAGTATTTTATCATGAACATTAGTGAGGACCAATAATATGAACATACGTTGAAACGTGGTGAAGTGGTCCTTTAAGCCACATCATATGAGAGCTAAGCAGCAGTGGATGTGAAGCAGGCAGCAAGACAAGCAGAGATCTATTGAATGCAAAGCCCTATTTAAAGATGGAGGGCCATCATTTTGTACTTTTTCCTCAATTTGTAGGCTATTTGTCTATGGAGTTAACATTACTCTATAATCTAATAGACCCCTGGGTGTGATACAATATTCAAATATGTCTTAACTGAGTATTTGTTTCTTCCTGAAAGCTGAAAGCCTTTGGGTCAAAAGGCCTAAAAAAGTTTTTAGTGACACACTAAAATCATCCCCTCCCCCATTGTCACACACTAACAGCTGTGGGATGCTCGGCTTCAGTTCAGGTGTGTGGTGCTAAGGTGAACACCAGGTATACTTAATGGACCGGTGGGTGTGGCCACAATAAAACATTATTTTAACACTTTCTGTACACATTTAGATTTTTAAAGAAAATATTTCAAAAATAATTTTGAAAAACCCTTCCTCCTAGAATAAAAAATACCGGTAGCTGATGATCATGTTTTATGGGGGAAAGAAATATCCGTCTTTAACGGAATTCAGCACTCGACCCCCATCTGAAGATATGTTGTCTCAGGGACCTCTCAGAAGCAAAGATTTTAGTTAAAAACCTTCGCTCTGAAAGAATATATATTCAAAGATTTGTGCCGCATTTAAAAAAAAAAATCAAAAATAGCAGACCTACAAGCTCATAGCACGACACGAGTGCCGTGCTATGAGCTTGTAATGACCACGTAATGACCAGCAGAGTAAAGACCAGGAAGCTGCAATCAGATGACTAACAGCTGAGGCGTGCAATACTCCCGTATCCTGCATGAACTAACACTATATGCTTATCATGCAGTATCATGCCCCTTTTGAGACCATTGAAATGTGTGATCTTTCGCCACTTCTGTGTGTAAAGTTGTGCAATGTTGGTAACACTTTATATTAAGGTCGTCTTTATAATGCATTATAGCACATTTATAATGCATTATAATGTGTTTATAAGACATTATAACACTCGTTATAAATGTTTGTAATAATGTAATGTAACAACTTATAATCACAGTGTTTATAACATATTATTATAAGTGCTGGTCATAATGCATTATTATGCTCCGTGGAACAGCACATTATAACTATCATAACTTAGGTGGTTATAAAAGGCATATAGATAAGTGCTGTAATGTCTGTGTCATAATGCATTGTAACCAATGTGTATTAAATTGAATAATGTCTTATAACTTATAAGCATCAATAATATGCTATAGCAGTACTTTGAGACCTTTAAGTAAAGTGGCAACATTATTTAATGGTTATTAGCAGTTGTATCATTTTATAATACCCTATAGCATGACTTTGTGAACTTTAAGTAAAGTGACACAACTTTGCATAATATGCTATAGCATAATATTGATGTTTATGAGACATTATTCCATTTATTAAACAAAATTGGTTATAATGCATTATGACATTACAGCACTTCTCTGTGCCTTTATAACCACCTAAGTTATAATAGTTATAATGTGCTGTTCCACTGAGCATAATAATGCATTATCACCAGCACTTATACTATGTTATAAACGTGGTTATAAGTTGTTATACATGATTACAAACATGTATAACGAGTGTTATAATGCCTTATAAGCACATTATAATGCATTATACATGAGCGAATAAAGAATTATAAAGGCGACCTTAATATAAAGTGTTACAGAATATTCTTTACAATTTGAACAGGGCTTTGAACTGGTGCAGTGCTCAGGCCCTCGTTAAAGCAACGATGACCGGGCCCTCACACCTGTCCACATTAGAAGCAAACATTGACCATCAGAACAGGGAGCAGAGCTAAGTAACTCTAATGAAGTACAATAACTGAGTACAGTAAAGCGACTCATATTATAACGTTTCTATTATACGTTATAAATGTAATAACATGATTTATGATTTATTATAAAGTTTCTATATCCTAAGTTAATAACATGATATATATATATAAAGCTATGATGTTTAGACTCACCGGCAGCGACCTCTCTGATATCTCTAGCATCTCTAGGATTCTGAAAAACACACGCACACACACACGCACGCATGCACGCACGCACGCACGCACACACACACACACACACACACACACACACACACACACACACACACACACATTATTATTATTATTATTATTATTATTACATTAACCTATTGGACCCCATTTCCCTATCCCTATTGGGGAAATATTCGCAAAAAATACACATTTTCAGCGAAAAGGTTTTGTTTTCAGAGGTACGCATGTGGCAAGTGTGTGTGCGTGTTCATACCTGAGGAAGCCCATATATGGTCCCAGTCAGAGAGAGAAGAATGAAGACGTGAAGTGAAGTCATGATGATTTATACACCTGAATATAGTTAAAGAAATTAATGATTAATTGATTATATACCTGAATATAGTTAAATATATTAATGATTATATACCTGAATATAGGTAAAGATATTAATGCTTATGTACCCACATTTAGATAGGGATATTAGAGATTAGAGATAATAATAGATCATACTTTGTGTAGCACTTGTCCTAACGGTGTTGATGAAAAACTATGATGAAAAATGAAAAATGTTCATTGATTATTTATTTTTTTCACTGACAAAAACAAAAAAGAACTAAGCTATGGTGACTAAATATACTGACAATTGAGTCAACAAATAAAAACGAACATGTTATAGGGAGGGACTAGTGGATAAGAGATCCAGTAGAACTAAAAGACAAGTCATTTTAGCTTTGGCTGCACTCAGGTGTTGTGCTCTGAAAATAGCATTTTTTTTAAATTGCTATTTTCAGCATTCAACCAAATCAGCCATTACGACGCCCCCAAGGCTCGCCAAAATACAATTTAGTCAATAAAATAAAAGTGTAGACTAAATATCACAGACTTTTAGTCAAAAGACTATATACTGTATGACTAAAACTACATTTAAAATGTGCTGTCAAAAGTAAGACTGGGAGGAGAGGAGAGTACATCTTACCTTCGGGCAGGTGCTGTGTGAGGTGAGGTGACTGGTGTGTGTGTGTGTGTGTGTGTGTGTGTGGTGTTATATACCTTACTACCAGTGGGGGGAGGCTCTTCTCACTCCACAGGGTGTGGAGCTGATGACTCAACCTGTCAATCAACAGCAGGAGCAGGAAGAAGAAGAAGAAAAATAAAGCTTAAAACATTAAACAACTGTAAATATTTTTTTTAATGTTTTAATATATGGGGACTAGGTTGGTGGAGGGTGTGTAGAGCCCAGGATCACATTAGAATGGGGACCACCACTAGTAACGCTTCATACGATTGGCGGAGACCATCTACAGGAGCTGTTTTTTTTATTGTCTAAAAAGAGATTCCTTGGTCTAATATTATTTTAATCGGTGTCATGCATTAAAATAAAAGTAACGAGCCTATTTTGAAAAAGTACTCAGTAGAAAGTACTAGTACTTGTGTTAAAATGTAACGGATAAAAGTAAAAAGTAGTCAGAAAAATAAGTACTCAGTATAGTACAGATACTCGAAAAAAGTACTTTTTACTTGTACTTCGTTACTTGTATTTTAATTTATTTACTTGTATTTTAATGTATTGTATTGACCACAAGTTGAGAAACAATGCAGTAAATGATGTGGTGACATATACGATGACGCTCGATCGACGTTGTCAGTTACTGGGAAGTCGGACGTCAAGAACTTCCACAGAAAAGGGAGGTAGAAACTCAAGGGAAACTGTACCGGTTTGCCTGGTTCACCATTATAAGGAAATGTGCCCATAATGAATTGCATGTGTAAGTTACAATGAACAGCAACATGATTTTAATATGGAAGGTTGCTTTTCCCTCCACACCACGCCCATATCCCCGCTCCCAACACAACAGCGGTCCCCAGGTTGATTCTCAGTCAGGGTGGTGGTCCCTGGTTCATAATCAGTTGAAAACCCCTGGTGTAGTCAGCCACTGGTTTGTTGTCATCAGTCCGGAACCGCCAAACCCGGAACCAGAATTACCCCAAAATAATTCCCCATGTTCAAGGGCATCATCATTTTAGGGCCTACCCAATAAAACCCATGGTGCGGCTTAGTTTCGCTTATAGGAATCGTTTGTGTGGTATATCCGTCTTCAATTCCAACTTATTAGCGACTGGCGGGACTAAACTAGCAGTTACTCAATAGAATATTTAAATGCGGATTTGGGGCACCAAAACAAAGCTGAAGCTATGGTACAGAAAAAAAAACTAAGGACATGCTTGCACATGCTTGCATGTTCACATGCTTGCAACTCACTCATACAAGACTTGTTGTACTTTGCCACTTGATTTCCCAATCACTGTATGCATGCGCATACACAAACTCTTCACTTTGCTACATTACTAAATGCACGGTCAGGGACCACATGCAATACCTCCACGGACCACCAGTGTTGAAAACCACCTGTTGAAAACCCCTGCATTAGATGATTGACACAGGGGTGAAAAATGGGTTACAAAATCGTGGGATAAAAAATATATTAAAATAGAAAAAATAGAATTAAACATAATTGAAAATTAACATGACTTAAAATATTTAAATGTTCCAATAAACCTTAAACACTCAGCAATGAAATATAATTAATTAATTCCTATACTATTTTTAATTTGTTCCACAACATTCTTTCTCTCACAGACAGGCCTTCAGTACACTCCCCTTCCCCCTGCCAGCTGAGCAAGGGAGAGGGGAGAGATGCTGATTTCTGTACATGGACATTAATATTTGTGTGGAAGTGGATTCCAATATTAACTTGAGAATAATATGTTCCCTTAACTATAAAATGCGTAATAAGTAATGTAATATTCCCAATAAATATTCCCTCCCCCCCCCCCCCCCTTCGGGCAGGTGCTGTGTGAGGTGAGGTGACTGGTGTGTGTGTGTGTGTGTGTGTGTGTGTGTGTGTGTGTGTGTGTGTGTGTGTGTGTGGTGTTATATACCTTACTACCAGTGGGGGGAGGCTCTTCTCACTCCACAGGGTGTGGAGCTGATGACTCAACCTGTCAATCAACAGCAGGAGCAGGAAGAAGAAGATTTATTTTTAATAAAAATAAAGCTTAAAACATTAAACAACTGTAAATATTTTTTTAATGTTTTAATATATGGGGACTAGGTTGGTGGAGGGTGTGTAGAGCCCAGGATCACATTAGAATGGGGACCACCACTAGTAACGCTTCATACGATTGGCGGAGTCTGGAACCATCTACAGGAGCTGTTTTTTTTATTGTCTAAAAAGAGATTCCTTGGTCTAATATTATTTTAATCGGTGTCATGCATTAAAATAAAAGTAACGAGCCTATTTTGAAAAAGTACTCAGTAGAAAGTACTAGTACTTGTGTTAAAATGTAACGGATAAAAGTAAAAAGTAGTCAGAAAAATAAGTACTCAGTATAGTACAGATACTCGAAAAAAGTACTTAGTTACAGTAACGAAGTACTTGTACTTCGTTACTTGTATTTTAATTTATTTACTTGTATTTTAATGTATTGTATTGACCACAAGTTGAGAAACAATGCAGTAAATGATGTGGTGATAAACGCACGCACACGCAGTCAAGTTGTCTACCGATGTTAACCATCTCCAACCCTCACCCTAAGCTAACCTCCCACGGGACAGCACACCTAACCCTTAACATTCACCAACCTTAATCCGGTCGTCTTAACGCACCCCACACCAACCTTATGTCTAACCAAAGGATGCCTCCCGAGCCACTTCCAATGTGATTGAACTATAGGCTCTGGGGCTGACAAATATTAGCCCCAATGTTGAGTAAATCAACAAAGGTGTGGCAGCACCAGGAGAGTGTGACCCAACTTAATGTGTTTTAAGAGTCTGTTTAATTATTTAATAATTTCGTTTTATGAAGGTTTACAATTAATACTGTGAATTAATTGCACTAGCAAAGTGTAACATGCAGTGAGGACGGAACATTTGTTCTAGCCCAGGTTCTCTGGGGTCCCAATATAAGGAGCGCAGCTTCTGGTTCCCCTCAGTTACATTCTGGAAAGAAAAGCAACACTCATTGCTCCGTCTTTATCCCTGTTTATTCAGGTTCAGTTTTATTAATGAGGTACTCAGCAGCCCTGAGACCCGTAACAGAGGCTTGTCATGTCAGCTGTCAATCAATCAACTCAATGAAGGCCAATGGAAGACGATTTATTGGGCTGTAAAACAATATGCCCATTTTGACCTATTTTGTTTTTCTCGCAAATATTTGATGCTGCTGCTTTAGATTCTACCAGCAGAGGCCCACAGCAGAGCATACCCTGCTCTACGCAGGGTATGGCAGCATCCTGGGTCCTAAGGCCTTCAGGAGGCTGAAACCCTGTACTGGCATAAGCCAGTTGGATGGCCTCCTGCACAATACACCGGGAAAGCCATACTTTAGTAATATGGGATTCCTTTAGCTCTGGTACCCCATGTCACAAATACCCATACCGTTCCTGAAGGGAGATGTCTTGGTCATGTACAGTCTGAATATTTCATATCTTTTGTCAGGTGTGCGCTGTGAACAACAAGTCTGACTCAGCCTTTTTACACATTACCACATTTAACCAGACAAGGAAGGTAAAATAAAAAAATATATATACAAGGAACAAGGAACTGAAAAATGATGGAAAATCAAAACAATAAAGTTCCTTTAAGGACAGTTCCGTGTGTGCTGGTATTGTCTTGTTTAACAGGCAATTCATTCTTCAGATGAATTGCAGTCGTGCCTGCTTCCTTGATGCGTGGTGAGACGAGAAAAAAGGACGAGACGAGAAAAAAATGCGATGAGAAATAAAAGACGAGATGAGAGAAAAAAGACGAGACGAAACGAGACGAGAAAAAAAAGACGAGACGAGGAAAAAGATGAGGAGAAAAAAAGACGAGACGAGCTGTTTTGGGGGGAAATAGTACCATCTAATGGCAATTTCATTGAAAAGAAATGCTGTCTGTATTACTCTTATTACACTATTACACAATTATACTTATTACACTAATATACTTATTACACTATTACATTGATTACACTTGCACTTATCGGATTGAGGGAACATAGGGCTGAGGGAACATAGGGTCTGTTTTTAAATGGGAGAACATACTAGGGCGGAGGGAACATAGGGCTGACCCCCTGTAGGGACTCTGCAATATCTGCATAAACCAAGTTTGCACAGATATCAATTATTTCGTTCTGGAAATTTGGGGATGTTGAATTAAAATGATTTGACTGCGTGCTTTCAAATCCAGTATCATATTTAGAGAAGAATCTCAAGAAAATTGCCCCGTGTTTCTGAATCTATCCCCTCCCTGTGTCCACGGAAAGGCAATCCAAGTTTAGACAATAGCCTAATAATATCAACAACTTTGGACAGATACAACCTGTTCTTCTCTACAGTAGCTTTGTGACTTTCTGAAAGTTTAGCTGCAATAGAGCCTGAAGAGTGAAGATGCACTCTTTTTAAAGTGATCCCATTTAATCATGCAACTCTTATGGGCATCGGATATCGCATGTTTGTCCAGTTTCGAGCCCAGTCTACTCCAGGCACTCACGTCAGTATTACGAAATTAGTCCATGTTGCTGTCATTCTGGAACTTAGTGTGCGGACTTGTTTATGTGTGTATTTCCTTGTTCGCGTGTGTGTGGGCGTGTGTGTGTGTGTTCCAGGGAAGAGGGTGTGTGTGTTCATATTTGGAAGCCTCTGTAATGTCCATAAATCAGTCGTGAGGGGCCTGCAGATTGCAGGCATGCAGCCAAGCCGAGAGCTAAGGCAATAATGTCTGCATTAATTGGCAGTCTCCATATATGGAGAAGGCCATATACCCGTGTACCCGTGATCTGTACATGAAGCACTTGTTGTAGAGTTTTATTTTTCAAGTTTGCGCATCCACTATTGTTTGTGTTCAAGAAATGTCTTGTAAAATGTGAATGCAAATAAAGATATTAAATGTGACTATGCGTGTGTGCGCACGTGCGTGCGTGTGTGTGTATAGATAGATAGATAGATAGATAGATAGATAGATAGATAGATAGATAGATAGATAGATAGATAGATAGATAGATAGATAGATAGATAGATTGCTGTTTGGCTGGGTCTTCTTACTTGTTTGGGCGTTTTTCGGGTGTGCGGTCGTGTTTATGAGGTGTTTGGGCCGTCCAGTCCTGGCAGGTTTTCCCAGAGATCGACTTGGCAAGCTCCCCCCGATAGTTGCTGCCGTCCCCATTGTAGCAGGTCGTCTCATCACCTAGTGGTTAGGATGGGTAAATGCAGACAACAAATGTCGGAAGCCGATCTAATGTGACGTCATTTGACGTTCAGGGGGGCGGGTACCGTCCTAAAGTCGGCTCTTCGGTGCTACTGAAAATTTATGACGAGCCAAAATCAATACCGAAACAGCGGTAAAATAGGAGTATGAATCTGCCCTTATACAGTGGCTATTTTCTCAGAAAGGTTGCCCCAGAATTAGGTTCATGTGGTAAATACCAATAGATACGTACACTTTGTCGTTGACTGTGATGGAGTTGTTAGTCATTTCAATGATCGATCCTTCCAGGTTCAGTGTGACTTTATATCCTTCGTCTGTCCTCTGCAGTTGGACGTTAAACTGACTATATGCTGCTTTGCATTGAGACGTCAGGACGTAGTTACAACTTGAAGACATCTGGAAGACATCTCCATCAAATGTCTTGAAGTGACGGTTCCCCCATGTACTGCAGAAATCCTCATTACGAGATGGTCTAACCGCTGCAGGGATGACCAAAAAAAACAATGAATTTGGCTAATAGACAATGCACAATGCACTAGAATAACTATAATTTAGTATTGAATTAAAGATAAATAGTGTGTGTGTGTGTGTGTGTGTGTGTGTGTGTGTGTGTGTGTGTGTGTGTGTGCGTGCGTGCGTGCGTGCGTGCGTGCGAGCGTGCATTTTCCTGTCTGCAGTGTGTTTCTTTACATACAGACTTCTTCCTCATTACCTATTAAAGGGCCTTTGTTGGGCCTACCAGCATTTAAGGCGGGAATCCCCAAGAACAATGCTATCCATCATTTTCCGACAGCTCGGTTTGCTTCATCTCGTTGGACTTTTTGCATGTCTTTATAGTAACCATCCCTACTGTAAACTATCTTACCTAATAGTAACCATCCCGCCCAATGACCTTCTATAGGCACACCCAGAACCCTCCTCCTGCTATTTGTTCTTTTTAATATCCTGCTTTTCTATTTGCTGTGACTGTGAAACGTCTTTTTGAACTGATTGAGCTCAGAAAACAAATACTAGAGATTAAAGGTGCCATATCGAGACGAGTATAAAGACGAGTGCCTAAAACATCATCATCAGGTACTAAGCTTATACTAGGAGGAAGATTATTATTATTTTTTTTTTTTCTTCTTAATTTTTTATCCCATGATTTTTGTAACCCATTTTTCACCCATGTGTCAATTATCTAATGTGATCCTGGGCTCTACACACCCTCCGCCAACCTGGACAGAGCAACGGACTTGAACTCATGCTTCCTTCATGCATGAGTGTCCAAGTTGCTCCTTTACACCTGATTATTATTACTTTTAAACAATAGTGTACAGAAAGTGTTAAAATGATGTGTTTATGTCGCCACCTCAGCACCACCCCTGAAATTATAATGTTTTACTTAAAGCTGTAGGAAATACTTTAAATCAATCTAGTCATTGCAAAGGTATTAATTGATTGTCTGAGTCCCGTGGTGGGAGTTCTGGTCTGGTTTTGGTGAATGATAACATGGAAGGGGTTAGGAGAGGGGCTAGGGTTACGATGTCAATAAAGTGATAAAGTTTCACTTGACTTACTTACTTAAGTTGTGTATTTTCGATTGGGCCTTTTGACTCACTGGCTTTCAGTTTTCAAGAAGAAACCAAACATCCACAGGGAATACATATTTTAAAAGTATTACCACACCTGGGGGGTCTATTAGAGTAATGTTAAATCCATAGACACAGCACTCCATCTTTAAAGTCCATATAGACTTGGCTATAGCAAACGACACGCACGCACACACGCATATGCACGCATATACACACGCGCACGCACACACGCACACACACACACACACACACACACACACACACACACACACACACACACACACACACACACACACACACACAGTTCTGTAGCGTCTACCAGAGGTACTCTGAAGATAATATATGTGAAGGGTCAGACAACACTATTTGACAGACTGAGCACCGTTTTCTCAAAGATTGTCTGAAGAGATGGAGAATCTTTCCTACCAATTACCTTCATGGCAGTTTTTTCCATTTTAGCTATTCTAGATTTGAGCTGGACAGAGAGTGTCCCAAACCAGGCTGACATGCCATTATCTAATAATGCTACCTAGCACTGCATCATAGAAGGTTGACATGACTCCCTTGCTCACACCAAAGAGCCTGAGCCTACGGAGAAGTGCAAGCGAATCTGACCTGAGATCAGATTTTAAAAATGTCTTCTACATCCTGACAGTTTTCATTCTGACCTGAGATCAGATTAAAAAAATGTCTTCTATGTCAGTCGCTCTTCGATTTAAAAAAAATAGCAGACCTACAAGCTCGTAGCGCGCCACCGAGTGGCGCCCTGCGAGTTTGTAGATCTGCTATTTTTCAAAAGCTAAAGCACAACATGATGCTAACACCAAAATGGGTTCCCGCCCAAAATGGGTTAACATAAGGTGGCTATTATCACACCAGTCTTTACAGTTATTGATCTCACTGATATAACCCACTGGGTGTTCAACACCCCTCAACAGGCTGACTATTACAGTGTCATCAGAACATTTCAAGATGTAGTTGTTTGGCTGTACTGCTTCTGCAGTCAATAATTGTGTAGGAGGCAGTGAAAATAAATGGTGAACTCACCCCCCCTTGTGGCACACCTGTGTTACACAATTTAGAGTTTGAGAGTACCGAGTTCACCTTGACCTGTTGGGATCTGTTTGTTAACATGGAGTATAACCATCTAATGATCAATGGATTTACATTCATGTTGTTTAGCTTTTGGACAAGTAACAGAGGGCTTACAGTATCAAAAGCCGAACTGAAGTCTGCAAAAAGGACACGAGCATACGCCTTAGGCTCCTCCAAGTGCTTGCTAATTAAATGGGTTAGCAAATTGTAAGGGATCCATGCATAGAGGAAGCCACCTGAGATTTAAGTGAGTTCACAATGATTCTCTCAAAACATTTCATAACCCCACACGTTAAAGCAATAGGTCTATAATCTTTGTTCACAGAGGGACAAGATACTTTGGGAACAGGAATTATTAATGACTTTTTCCAGATATCAGGAACCATGTGTTTGTCTACAGACTGTTGGAAAATAGGGCACCAGCTCTCTCTCCTCCTGTGCATGTGTGTGTGTGTGCGTGTGTGTGTCTCTGTGTGTGTGTGTGTGTGTGTGTGTGTGTGTGTGTGTGTGTGGGGGGGGGGGGTCGATGATGTCGAAGGGTGCATGCATGTTTGTGATACTGTCATATTAAAGGTCATGGTTGTCAACTGTACTATTACAATAGAGGATGTTCCTATTGACGAACTCTGCTGTTGCATGATGAGCCGGACTAACAATGGAACTAGGTGGAGCTTAAGCGCCAGGGCCCGAAGCTTGCAGGGCCTGGTACGAGACTATAGGTACAGCTGTTGCTTCTTTCGAAAAATATAACGCAACATAGGAACCCCCGCTAGTGTTTTTGGTCTTCTCGTCTGACAGTTTCTGTAGCAGTTTTCGGGAGGGGGGGGGGGGGAGCAGTCTGTTTGGGGGGGTTCCCGACGGCTGCGCGTCGCTTCCTCCTCTGACAGAGGGGAGGCGAGTAAGCGACGCCGTCAGAATCCCCCTTGCTCAGGAAGGCCCCCTTGCTCAGGAAGGCCCCCTCACTCAGATGGACCAAGTTGCGACAATAACATACAGCCTATGTAAAGAGGAATATAAACAAGACATTGGCGCAAAACTTCATATTAATTTTACCCTGCTCTAATACAACAAAAGTGTGTTCTTACATCCTCCATTTCACGATTCCAGCACTCGTGAGTAAATTAATTTAATTGCTATTATGAAAGTTTTCAGTGACGTTGCACCCACAGGTTGCATTGTCGTCAATAATTAATCTGTTTTTAAAACGTTCTAATATTAATATAGCATATTGGCATTGTCTGTTGGTGCACACATGTTATATGGACCATGTAACAACATGGTCAACAGCACTGTTTGCAAATGTAGCTACATTTGTTGGCCACAAAGACAATTTAGACATAACATGCTGCTGCCTGCTAATGGAGCTTGTAGATATAGGCTAATTATTTTTCGGGAAAATTGCAGTTTAGCAGAGACTGAAGTTGGAAAGGCTGTGCCCAGTGCGGCAGTTCCTACTGTGTCTTGTGACAGCGGGCAGCGCAGGCAGTAGTGGATATGCGCTAAACGCATGCATGTTAATTAATTAATTAATTGACTGAATCTGTAGGGCCTTTTGATTTGGTGAAGCGCCAGGGCCTTGAGAGGGGTTAATCCGTCACTGCCCAGGCGGATATGTTGATCTGACGCCCCTATTCCAAAGCGCCAGCGCTCGCCCAGCAGTCTGCTGTCACTCAGGCGGATGCGTGCACGTGACCTCACCCTTTAGGGCGAGGTCGCTTCTCGCCCTCCGGTGTCTTACTGGTAGAGTGGTGGAAAGTAACTAATTACATTTACTTAAGTACTGTGCACTCAAGTAAAGTTGTGAGGTATTTGTACATTACTTGAGCTATTTCCAATATCCAATACTTTTATTTCTATACTCCAAATGTTATACTTTTACTCCACTACAGTTATTTGAAAACGTTACTTTGTAGATGTTGATTATTATTATTACAAAAACATACATTAACCATTTCAACCCCATACACATTTCGGCCATTTGCAAATAGAAGATCTACAATCTCACATAATGCATGATGCGACACATTGTGAGCTTGTGTAGATGATAGATCTACTGATATTTACAAATTAAATCCTTTGTTTACTTCCGTTTGACAGGAAGTGATTTAGCCAGATTTGACACTTTTGCAGAAATCAGAATAATGGAACGTTCCCGCCATCTGGTGGCACTTCTGGGTATTAATTTGAAAATGAAAGTAAAACGTCATGTATTTTATTTAGATCGCTGATCCCTCTTATTGCATTAAAATGACGAATTAAGAAATGGGGCATTGGCCAATCGGAAAATGTGAGATATGACCACAATGTCACGAAATGTCTCATTTTATAGCTCCAAGTCACTACTTTACAATGAAAAAATAATTATGACTAGAAAAAGAATTTCAAGAAATTTTACTGGGTGCCTGAAGCTCGCCAAGTCTGTGCAGCATTTGAGCCACGGACCACCATTTGATGACATTTAGCCTCTCAGAAGGGTCCATTTGGTTACATGTGAGCCAGGTCTCCCCATTGACTTTCAATGAGGTATTTTGTCTTAGTTCATTGCGCATTACGTTGCCACCAACATTCTAATGCTAACATGCTAACATGCTAATACTAACATGCTAACATGCTAGCATGCTAACATTTTAATGCTAACATGCTAATGCTAACATGATATCATGCTAAAATGCTAACATGCTGCTAACATGCTAATGCTAACATGCTAACATGCTAATGCTATCATGCTAACATGCTAATGCTAACATGCTAATGCTATCATGCAAACATGCTAATGCTAACATGCTAATGCTATCATGCTAACATGCTCATGCTATCATGCTAACATTCTAATGCTAACATGCTAACATGCTAATGCTATCATGCTAATGCTATCATGCTAACATGCTAACATGCTAATGCTAACATGCTAACATGCTAATGCTAGCATGCTAATGCTATCATGCTAATATACTAACATACTAATGTTAACATGCTAATGCTAATGCTAACATGCTAATGCTAACATGCTAATGCTAACATGCTAATGCTAACATGCTAATGCTATCATGCTAACATGCTAATGTTAACATGCTAATGCTATCATGCTAATGCTAACATGCTAATGCTATCATGCTAACATGCTAATGCTAACATGCTAATGCTAACATTCTAATGATAAAATGCTAATGCTATCATGCTAACATGCTAATGCTATCATGCAAACATGCTAATGCTATCATGCTAACATGTTAATGCTATCATGCTAAAATTTTAATGCTAACATGCTAACATGCTAATGCTAACATGCTAATGCTATCATGCTAACATGCTAACATGCTAATGCTAACATGCTAACATGCTAATGTTAACATGCTATCATGCTAACATGCTAATGTTAACATGCTAATGCTATCATGCTAACGCTAACATGCTAATGCTAACATGTTAATATGCTAACATGCTAATGCTAACATGCTAATGCTAACATGCTAATGCTAACATGCTAATGCTATCATGCTAACATGCTAATGCTAACATGCTAACATGCTAATGCTAACATGCTAATGCTATCATGCTAACATGCTAATGCTAAGATGTCTGAGCTGTAAGGGTCCATTTGGTTTCGATCAGGGGGGCGGCCCGGTTCCGGCGAGCCGCACTGCTTCTGAAACTGTCGAGAAATGACAGAGTTACATGTTTCCCCGATTTTCTCCATTGACTTTCAATGTGTGTGTGTGTGTGCGTGCACATGTGTGCATGTGCGTGCATGTGCGTTCGTGTGTGCGCGTGTTTGAGAGGTGGTCAACTTGACCTTGAATCATTAACAAAGTATCAATTTCACCTGGGCTAGGGCTAGTCTATGCGAATGCAAACACTATTGAAAGTTAAAACCACACTGATGGGAGTGAGAGAACGTATGTCCGAACAAATTGCTCTATCGCAAAAAGTAAACGTCAAATGCGATTTTTGTTTTCGCCGTGAGTGACCCGAGACATTGAGGTACGCCGTGTGCGATCGTGGTATTGGTACGATAAAAAACGTGGTTATGAGAGCGAGTTAAGAAATTGTGTTTGTGATGAAAAAACTGCTGACTCATTCATGCATTTAACATGGAGTTGTATGACACATTATGATGGTACACCTGTCGCTTTCAGGGCTGTAGTTCACGTACCGTATGAATCTGGGCTGTGGTTGTGACATTGGGTGAAAGAGGACGAGTGTGGCTACAAAATTACCGAAACCCATGCGTGTAAAGTTAATATTTTGGCCGTGAGGACGATTTGTTCGGAGAATTTCGCTACAGTCTTCACAATGTCTTGTCCCTCTGACCCGGTCTCTCTCTGGCCGTGCGACACTGCGAGTCGAGATTTTTGCTCAGACCACACACACTTTGAACTGCGACAGCGGGCAAACCGTGCAACGTATTCGAATTCCGTCTGAACCACAACAAAGTCGATGGCCTCATGTGCTGTTTGAGGTTTAAATCGTGTTTCTACGTAACAGTATGCCAGAGCAATGTGGCTCCAAAGTAACGTGTCGTTTTCAGTTTTTACCCGCGTTTCCCCATTGACTTTGCATGGGGCATTCTTCGCGTCGTTTATTGCGAATTACGTCGGCACGGTAACCCCAAACGGAAAGAAAAGCACAAGCACACCATTCCCGGCCGAGCCGCACGTTTCGATGTATATATTGTGGGGCTTTGGTAAACCGTGCGGCCGGCCATAGCGGTCAAAGTTTCGGAACATATATTATTACGATTAAGTATGTGTTGCGGATTTCAACCTGTGTTTCTGCCATTGCATGGCAGGCACCCAGAATAATGGATACTATTATTTCCTTCCTATTACACTTATTTCCATCGCTCAAAATTATAATTTCTTTGTATATATCCTCTTTTCATAATGTAAATAATATCCCAAGCGGCACACTTTACTACTTCTTTCGATGGAAATAAGCGAATTAGCATAACACCCCATAGCCCCATTCAATTCCCATTCAATGCAATGCAATTCATTGAGGGCTTATGGTAGGGGAAATAGCCAATAAGGAGTTTTTGCACAAAAAAACACCTGGACCTCTTTGGTGGGGACGTAACAACTACAAAGAAAGGTAAGAAAGATAAGAAAGCATTCTAACATGGAATTCTCCTTTAAAGCTAAAAACTTGTATTCTATTGCTAGTTTGATCACTTCAAATTAGAGATGCTCCAATAATCGGCCACTGATCAGTGATCAGCCAATATTCAGCATTTACCCTATCTGGAGAAACCGATCTTTTATACAGATTATTAAAACAACAACAAAATAGGCAAGAATGGTGCAGCACTAGTTCCCGTCCTGAATGGGTTAGAGTTCAAAGGTCATGTTACCTTGCCGATGAGGAAGTAAACCAGAGACTCTTTGGGAACGATTTGTTTCAACTCCTCCGACCTAAAATCCCCCAGACTCTCCTGTACTGACAGTGATGCAGCGAACGTCTGCACACACATTGCTTGTGTGTCTTGCAACGACAGGTCACGGACTCGCACGTGTGCGTATGTGTGCATGTGCGTATGTGTGCATGTGCGTGCCTGTGTGCGTGTTCATATATTCAAACAGGTATAAGGACTAGTCATTATAATTATCATACATACCACTCCAATATGACAGAAGCACTGAGGACTGAGGGTTGATACTCAGAGCTTTCTTGAAGTGAATTTCTGCGAAGTTGAACTTCTCCTGCTTAGATCATCCCTAATCCATACCTATAGCACACGCACACCCATACACGCATGGACGCACAGAGAGAGAGAGAGAGAGAGAGAGAGAGACACACACACACACACACACACACACACACACACACACACACACACACACACACACACACACACACACACGCACACACGCACACACACACAAATAGTGTATTCAGTAGGCTATGGCATTTGTGGACATATTTACCAGGCATTGTGTAACTATGATTCCTTTATTTTTGTAACCCAATTTTTTTCACCCGGTGTCAATTGCCTAAACTGTAATCCTGGGCGTTACTCTCCCTCTGCCAACCTGGGAGAGCCCTGAACTGAGCTCATGCTTCCTTCAATGCATGATGAGTGAGCAGGCCGCTTCTTTTCACCTGACAGCAGGGAGTTTCCCCAGTTGGACGTAGCGTGTGGAAGGAACACGTTATTCCAACCAGTTCCTTTCCCCTCCATCAGGCATCCCGGCGGGCCAGGGGGAGGCAGTACAGAACCCAGGATTACTGCATGTTTTTGAGGGGCGCTAGCCCCTCCTATATACTGCTTTATGTCCTAACTCGTGTCACATTTGCCATTGACAAAGAAAGGAGAATTTACATCATGTGTGTCTGAGCAAATCGACATGTTACGTCATGATGATGTACGATGATAAGAGCGCCCCATGAGTGTCCCCGTGTCTAGGGGACACGGGGAGAACATGTGAGGGTACCTACCCTAGGGGACACGGGGAGAACATGTGAGGGTACCTACCCTAGGGGACACGGGGAGAACATGTGAGGGTACCTACCCTAGGGGACACGGGGAGAACATGTGAGGGTACCTACCATAGGAGACACGGGGAGAACATGTGAGGGTACCTATCCTAGGGGACACGGGGAGAACATGTGAGGGTACCTACCCTAGGGGACACGGGGAGAACATGTGAGGGTACCTACCCTAGGGGACACAGGGAGAACATGTGAGGGTACCTACCCTAGGGGACACGGGGAGAACATGTGAGGGTACCTTCCCTAGGGGACACAGGGAGAACATGTGAGAGTACCTACCCTAGGAGACACGGGAGAACATGTGAGGGTACCACTACCTACCCTAGGGGACAGTGTCTAATGTGGACTCTAATAATAATTATAATAATTACCAGGCATTGTAGTGTCTACTGTTGACTAATAGCGTTCCTGCAGCAGGATAAGGCTTTGTCCAACTCCTCCGTCAAAACAAACTTGTGTCAGAGCAGAGTGTAGGTGTAGGCAAAGCTGGGGTCCCCCTGGGGAGGGAGCCAGAGAGACAATTTAGTCATTCATCAGACGCTCTTAATCCAGAACGATTCACAGTAAGCAACAACAACAACACATGGTAATACATCACATACATGAACCATAAGCACCATAAGCAAGCTAAGAACCTAACAGTGAAATATCTATATAATGAAACTATGCATATAAATATAGTGCTATGTCTATTGTCTACATAAAATGCTTTCTTAGTTACATAAGTTGAGTCTTTGCATGATAGAGACCCTAACAGTTATTAGTGAGATTATAACTAGATTGAGACAGAAACAGTAATTACTCTAAGACAGTGGTTTTCAACCAGTGGTTCGGGGACCACCAGTGGTCCTTGGGTGGGTTCCAGGTGGTCTCCATGCTAAATGATGGATAGTTGCTAACAAAATGGACTAGATATTTAACTCTTAAGACCATAAAATGAAACCAAATGGACCCGTACGGATCCATTTGGTTTCACTTGATGCTCTCAAGAGTTAAATTGTCAAACATCTGCATCAGTTAATTTACACAATTGTACAGAAAGTCTAAACAATTAGAGAATGTAGAATAATTATTTTGATCAACATTTGCCTGTTATCTCTCCTAATGGTACCAACATCAATACTGCATGAACTAAAAAACATGGCATGGATGCACCTGGGACGTATGCTCATTGATGTGTCCCAAGGTCATCAGGGTTTCTGGTCTCCCAACATCACTCAGGTGACCCAGCCGGGGTGATCAAGTCCCGACTTACGTCCCAGTAGCTACCCTCGATCAGTCCCATTAGGGAAAGACAGGGTCACACAGTCCGCTGCTCCCGAACTACTCACTCTGCCAGGACTGGGAGGTCTGGCCTGTGGAAGGACTAGAATCTGTGGGATGTCTCCTGTCCGGGCCCCTCCTACGTCTCGCCAGGTCCACTCCTGCTCTCACCAGGTGCAGTGCAGGACCTGTGAGTTGGAATTGTGGATAACATCTTATCCAACGATAACAAAATATTGTTTAGTTTCGGGTCTGAGAGGCTAAATGTCCTCAAATGGTGGTCCGTAGCTCAAATTCTGAATAATTAAATAAATAATGGACCTTGATGTGAAAAGGGTTGAAAACCACTGGTCTAATAGTCAATTCACACTGAGACGGACTGAATCCGTTTCATTGGAACCCCGATGTCCATGATTCACATTACCCGAGATTCAACAGCGCACCCGGGTACACTTGCATAACACAATTTAATCCTCCTGATGACGGTGTGCTTGATGGCTGGCGCGCACGGACACTGACCATCAACTGTGCGACATTGTCTCAAATAAATCCAGACACACTGAATTGCATTGCCTCAACGGTCCAGAGACCCGCCCCCCCATGCGGTCCCGGGGACGGTTGGGCAATCCGCTCCCGGGAACAGTATGCATCATTCACACTACCACAACATCTGCCAAGTGGTCCCGAGTGCGCACCCGGGACCATAGTGTGAATTGCCTATAAGACAGTGGATGGCTGAGTTCACACAACATTAACGTAGTTTTAGGGTGATTCTTAGTAATTATTCTAAGACAGTGTATGAAAGCTAAATAAAATCTCAAGACTGAAAATGCAAAGATGATATTTTAGGCCGAACGGCTTAAATAGCGGTTAACGCAGTAGAACTGTTAACTGAGACCATTCGTGTTTGTGGAAGATGCTTCTAAACTTGTATTCTATTGCTAGTTTGATCACTTCAAATACTCTTTCGAATTACCGAAAATAGCAGATCTCATCACGTCATTCTTTGAGGGCAGGAAGGCCATGAAATAAAACAAAAAAATATGAATTTAACTTAACACATTTTGGACTAAAAACTAAAAAATTCTGGAAAAACTTCAAATTCAGCACGTTTGTAAAACAAGCTTGTATACATCTGCAAAACCCTTATTTGTATTGTAATAAGATTAGAGAGACCCACTAAGAGAAACCTGTGTGGAACAAGCTTCTTATTTATTTCTTGCCTTGATCTACGTCCTCTCTACTCTTCTCACTTCTCTAAAACACCCTGGACAACGCTCCACACGTCCTAGACTCTTCTCCCTTCTCTAAAACACCCTGGACAACGCTCCACACATCCCAGACTCTTCTCCCTTCTCTAAAACACCCTGGACAACGCTCCACACGTCCCAGACTCTTCTCATTTATCTAAAACACTGAATAGCCTCTCTGTCCGAAAGAAAATACAATATATAATTGCTGTGAAGTTGCTTGATTAAGTATTTAATATTCATTTGATCTATTAAAGCCAAAGGCCATTCAACTTCAAACTCCATGTTGAAAACACACGTCTCTGCTTCTGGTGACTGATATTGTCCATATTGTCCATTAAACTCTAGACGGGCCTGTTGACTGATACCTGTCCATTTAAACTCTAGACGGGCCTGCCCAAAAGTTATTAGTGCAGCCGCGCCCGGCAGCCGGCGAAAACTAGAGTTCTCAACAGGCCCGAAAATTAAGATATGCTGTCACCCAGGTGGATGCGTGCACGCATCCTCGAGGTCGCTTCTCGCCCTCAGGTGTCTTACTGGTATTGTGTGTGTTGTAGTGTGTGTGCGTATGTGTGTGCGTGTGTGTGTATACACCTGTACATATTCGGCCAGTTCAAAGTGTGCGGTAGCGATGTGACTCAATGGTCTGTCTGTGTGTAGTCTGTGCGTGCCTGCGTATGAATGAATAAACTGCACTGACCGTAGCAGGCAGGCTCTGGGTGCCAGGCTGGGATCTGCAGGCTGAGCAGGGTCTGAGGCGCTCAGAGTTCCATCCCACATGAGGCAGCAGGTGTCTGGGCTCGGCCTGGTAGAACTCCCCCGGGGGCCACGAGAGGCTGGCCAGGGCCTGGGAGTAGGGATGTCAATTATCAATTCAATCATTCATTGATCACTGGTAGCCTTATCGATCGATTAACCAGTTAGTTTACATTAGACATAGTGAAGTCACGAAACTATCAAATAATGAATGTTCAAATGTTTTCTTGCAGTCAATGTTCAGTTCCCGCGTCACTCAAGTGTGAACCAATAATGTTCAAATTAGGGCTGTCAAAGTTAACGCACTATTAACTAGTTAACTCACAATCCTTTTAACGGCACTAATTTTTTTAATGCGCGATTAACGCACTGTGAAGTTTGACAGAATGGTTGAGAGACGCATGCATGTGAATGCAGGCAGTCAGTGAGCCCCGCCTCTCTCCCCCCTCTCTCTCTCCCAGTGAGTCTACACAATTAGAAAACTTTGAAAACATGTTATTTTGATCAACATGGCCTGTTATCTCTCGTAATGGTACCATTGGCCAACATCAATACAGTTCTTTAGTTTGGGTCTGGAAGGCTAAATGTCATCAAATGGTGGTCCGTGGCTCAAATGCAGAATAAATAATGGGCCTTGATATGAAAAATCTTGAAAACCACTGATTTAAGGTATATTTAGAACGTATACAAAATATGCGATTAATTTGCGATTAATCACAGTTAACTATGGACAATCATGCGATTAATCGGATTAAATATTTTAATCGATTGACAGCCCTAGTTCAAATGCAATATGACGCACAAAGAATGTTCAGGCACGCAACACCAATATCAGACTTAATGAATGTTCCCCACCTCAAATAAAAGAACCAGTCAGTCAAAACGTCAGGCAGTCGCGGTCAGAGTGCTGTGGAATTCCTTACTCCCAATCTTCCGCAATAGTCTGAAAACCCACCTTTTCAGACTCGTGGCCCATAGCACTTACCCTACCCCCTTAGATAGCATTTCTGTAGACTTAGATAGCATTTGATACAGACTTATAGCATGTTATGAAGACAGCACTATAATTGCATTGTATGTAGTCATAGCACGTCATAGTACATATGTATAGCATAGTAGTATTATGTATAGTTTATATGTATAGTTTCATTATATAGATATTCCACTGTTCTTAGCTTACGCATGTTTCATGATAAATGCTTTTTATATATGTGATGTATTCCCATGCTTTTTTGTTCTTGCTTAATGTAAGTCACTCTGGATTAAGAGCGTCTGCTAAATGCCTAAATTGTAAATTGTAAATTGACAGTTGATGCAGGTTGGCGTTTCTTCATCGAAACCTTCTGGGATGAAACCGGGCGTCGGACGAGCAGCCACGCTCCGTTGGGGAAATTACTACAACTCACTTCTTGGATTGTGTGAGTGACTAACCCACAGCGGGCTACAAACTACAGAACGTTTTTCTCTCACAAGCCAGAGGTAGGCTACACACGGACGCGAGCAGCGGACAGCTGAGCTGACAGCTGACAACAGCAAACTCCTCAAAGCGCGCGCCCGTTCCGTTCATTCATTCTCGCTCTCGTAGTGCGCGGGCATGTGACGTAGGGTAGTGTTAAAGGCACAGAGCGCCACAGTGTGTGTGTTTGTCTGTGCGCGCATGTGTGTGTGTGTGTGTGTCTGTGCTCGCATGTGTGTGTGTGTGTGTGTGTGTGTGTGTGTGTGTGTGTGTGTGTGTGTGTACCTGGCCTGTCGGTCTATGTTGGCCACTCGGAGGCTCTCCCAGCGTGAGTTGAGGAAGTTCATCTGCTCCCTGATCTCCTCCTCCTCTGTGAGGTTGCCCTGGGCGTCAGCTGGTAAGAAAAAAATAAAAAAGGTTAAGGAGGTTCTGGGTCATTCCATCTTCCACCTGGGAACACTGGCTGAATTAAAAACACACACAAGCTCATAGCGCGGCACCGAGTGCCGCACTACGAGCTTGTGGGTCTGCTATTTTTGAAAAATCGCGAAAATGTGGCACAACTCTTTTCAGAGCGAACATTCTTAACTCAAAGCTTTGCTTCTGGGGGTGTCCCTGGAACAACATATTTTCAGATGGGGGTCGGTGGCCAATTACATATAATTTTTGGGGTCATTGACATGAAATATGGAGCACCACTGATACAGAAACATAGTTATTTCAGAAAACTGTCAGAATTTAGAAGACATTCTTTAAATTGTAAAATGTCAGGCCTAAATGGGTTAAGGCCTGCCAAAATACATTGTTTTGTCAACAAATTCAACTGTAGACGAAAATTGCACAGCAGAATGAAATCAACTAAAATCTTGATATTCAGTAGACACACTAAAATGTTTTAGATGACAAAAATATGACAATTTGCAAAATGAAGACTGGCTTTAAACACATCACTTACACTCCATCTTCAACAGTTTAGTCATTTATCGTTTTAACGAGCGTCGACTGACTTACCGATAGGGTCTCTGCAGTCAGACCACGGGGTCAGAGGTCACCGATGGGGTCAGTGCAGACCACGGGGTCAGAGAGGTGGGCAGGTTGACCGCGGTCACTCTGAAGTGGTAGACGGCGAGCGGCAGCAGGCCGGGGACAAAAAATGATGGCGGCCGACCCCCATCTGAAAAGATGTTGTTCCAGGGAACCCCAGAAGCAAAGATATGAGTTAAAAGAATATATTCAAAGATCTGCGCCACATTTTCTTGACTTTTCAAAAATAGCAGATCTACAAGCTCAGACAATTATTTGACAACTTTAGCTCAAATTACTTTGTAGACCGTTTAGAAAAATTAAATAAATCTAATCACAATGCTGGCACAAATATGTTGGTCTTAAAGTGTATTTATACCTGCCAACCAGTGCTGCCCGTCTTAAAAATTTTGTTTCTCCATATTCATTTCCAAAAGTAAAAAGATCAATTGCCTTCCGTCTGTTAGAAAAGTACTGTATTTGAAGGCCTAGTCAAAGATATTGGTTCTGTTCTAGCCCTGAAACATGGAGAGACAGCGAAATGCCTTCACGACGGACGACGTACGTCGCGACGTATATTTTTCCGTCGCAACGTATATTCGAGTACGTCCTGGCGTAAATATCAATTCGTCCCGGCAGAACGGACTCGTCGCGGCTATATCTACCCGTTTGCGACGTAATATGTTGGCTATTATTTTCCGTCGCGCCAGAACGGGACTCGTCGCAGCTATATCTACCCGTTGTGGCGTGCGCTGGACTCGTCGCGGCAGAACGTGACTCGTCGCGACTATATCTACCCGTTTGCGACGTGCGCCTCGCCGGTCCGGTCTCCAGGCGAGCCTGCGTCCTTCATATATTTTTTTTTCTGCTCTCGTTGGACTTAACTTTAAAAGTCCAATGGAACACCTCTTTGTAACGGGTCGCTGTAGTATAGTGGTCTAATTCCTCGCCTCTCTATTCTTTTTTGCTGAGGACGCTGGTTCAATTCCCGCTCGCGGCAAACCAAAATTATTATATTTTAGACAGACAGACAGACAGACAGACAGACAGACTGCCTGTCTGCCTGCCTGTCTGCCTGCCTAATGTATTGTAAATAATGTATTCATTCCATACGGCTATTTTTTTTTAATATAAAAACTTTTGTCTTTCGCGCGATTCGAACCAGCGTCGTCAGCACCAAAACATTGAGAGGCGAGTGATTAAACCGCTGGACTACAGCGGCCATACGTTACAAATAAGTGTTTCATTGGACTTATAAAGACAATAGCACCCAGCTGCAGTCTCGCAAGGGGAGGGACCGGAAGTGCTTTTATTTCCGGCTTCCACGTGCACAAGCGCACATACACGCACGCGAAATATAATGCAATATGTAATAATCAGCTCATACATTATAAAGACATTATTGCATTATGAAGTTTTATTACAGTATGAGTCGCCTATGTGGAGGTTCTTAATGTAACACATTATTACATTATAGAAAAATCTATTAAGTTATGTGCTCGTCTTTTAATTACATTATGAGCTGATTATTACATTATGAGGTCAGATGTAGAGTTGCTGGCCGCCTCAGCTCCATATATGGAGATCTAGGTGATGATCCAGTCTTTTCAATGTATGGCTATCCAGGGTTTGATGAGGTCAGTGTCGGGATCTTATATCATATGGAAACGGCCATATATGGCGGTGTGACGTGTCATGAGGCGTGACCATATATGGAGGCATGACACGAGGCGTGACATGACACACTTACTGACTGACTGACGGGAAATGCAGGTTTTCATAGTAAATTAAATGCATATGGTCGTGTGTCTGTGATCTATGGTCTGGACATGGTGTGTGTGGGACAGGGGTACGGGGTTATAGCAACTTATTACATTACTTAAATGCCTTGATATCATTATGTTATAATCGACCATATAGGCCTAGCCTATTATTGCATATCATTTTATTATTGTTAGATTTGCATTTCTTCAAATATGCACACTTATACCACCAACTAATAAGCTTTCAATTAAAATATTATTTACAACAAACTACTTCAAACTTTTCCAAACCGACCACGTAATTATGTTTAAGCACAGATGGTACTATATACACCCGGCATTTAAGCGCGCACCAGCAAGTGCGTGTCGTGCACGCGCATTATATTTCGCGTGCGTGTATGTGCGCTTGTGCACGTGGAAGCCGGAAATAAAAGCACTTCCGGTCCCTCCCCTTGCGAGACTGCAGCTGGGTGCTATTGTCTTTATAAGTCCAATGAAACACTTCTTTGTAACGTATGGCCGCTGTAGTCCAGCGGTTTAATCACTCGCCTCTCAATGTTTTGGTGCTGACGACGCTGGTTCAAATCGCGCGAAAGACAAAAGTTTTTATATTAAAAAAAAATAGCCGTATGGAATGAATACATTATTTACAATACATTAGGCAGGCAGACAGGCAGGCAGACAGGCAGTCTGTCTGTCTGTCTGTCTGTCTGTCTGTCTGTCTAAAATATAATAATTTTGGTTTGCCGCGAGCGGGAATTGAACCAGCGTCCTCAGCAAAAAAGAATAGAGAGGCGAGGAATTAGACCACTATACTACAGCGACCCGTTACAAAGAGGTGTTCCATTGGACTTTTAAAGTTAAGTCCAACGAGAGCAGAAAAAAAAATATATGAAGGACGCCGGCTCGCCTGGAGACCGGACCGGCGAGGCGCACGTCGCAAACGGGTAGATATAGTCGCGACGAGTCACGTTCTGCCGCGACGAGTCCAGCGCACGCCACAACGGGTAGATATAGCTGCGACGAGTCCCGTTCTGGCGCGACGGAAAATAATAGCCAACATATTACGTCGCAAACGGGTAGATATAGCCGCGACGAGTCCGTTCTGCCGGGACGAATTGATATTTACGCCAGGACGTACTCGAATATACGTTGCGACGGAAAAATATACGTCGCGACGTACGTCGTCCGTCGTGAAGGCATTTCGCTCCACCTGGAAACATGACTGTCATGATTATCATGACAGTCATGGCGCAACTGCAGCCTGTTTTACGCAATCGCTACATTTACAGTCCAAACGTGTACATAAACACTTCCAAATATAAAGTCCTCGCCACATGTGCCACGGGTGTTAGAAATGTGCTGGTACAGCGATTAGCATTGCTGCATCTCGCGTTGTTTAATAAAAAGCATTTTTATCCGAACTGTTATTTTGCCATTGGCTTTCAACTACGCGCCCCTATCGGTCGGGAGGAGTGTGGCACTCTGTGTGTTCGATATCGCACGCTGACCGCCCTGTCAATGCAGACTAATAGGGAGTGCGCTCCCGGTGTGCAACTGTGGATTTCCCAAACGAACCCCGTTTGAGAGTCATGTTTCAGGGCTAGTTACTCCATAGCTCTGGTCCATAGCTCTAATGAAATGCAATGCATTAGAGCTATGGACCAGAGCTACTTACTCCACACCTTTCAGTTCAGTTCCAATACAGTTCCCAGTCTATCAAAGCCCTTCAGCACGTTGCATAAAACCAGACAGTTAAACTCATTGTAAAGCCACACTGTACCAGTTTATAAACAACCGTATCGGTACTCACTCACAAAAGGTTTGTTGTTTAAATCCCCATGCACTGCTTCTTGTTCTCCACTCAGAGTTACAGACCCGTAAGGGTCCATTTGGTTCCATGTGTTACTCTGAATACTTTCAGAGTTACCGGGTGCATTTGGTTACAGGCAGCTACATGAGAATGGCGTCACGTACGTCAGCTGTAGCTCCCTGTGTTGTTTGTTGATGTAATCACTAGCAGGTGTGAAAACAGCCGATGTTCTGAGCTTGAAGATCGGCTGTACAGAGTCACAGAATTCTATAGGTTCACCGACTTCAATGTAACACACCGGAAACTAATTAAATAACTTATAATAAAAATAACTAAAAACTAATTGTCCTATTAATAAAATAGATCCATTAATTCACATTTTATTACATTATTTGTTCTGCCTGGTTTAAGAAAATAAACATAATTGTCTAGTATTCTTTGTATTAAATAACTAGTTGTTCCATTAAGTTCAAACTAGTTCTATTCATTAATACATTTTAAATATGTATTTATTTAAGAAAATAAACACATTGTCTATTATTTATTGTATTATCTAATAACTAGTTTTTCTATTAATAAACTAGATCTATTCATTAGATTGTTAAATTAAATTGTATTACATTTGTTCTGCCTGGTTAAAGAAAACAAACATAGTATTAAAGACTTGTTTACATTGAGGTCCATTTGCATCAGAACATTTAATAACTAAAAGTTATTCTAATCTAACGTTTTCAAAGGAGTACAGTCATTTCCTGGAGGAAAAGTACCACACTACAACAACAAGCCAAACAGTCTTATTACTTTCAGTCTGGTCTTCGTGGTAAAAAATGTAATACAATTTAAAATTGCATACAGTAATTTAATTACAATATTCAACATTCATGTTTGGTGGCATGGCTCTGTTCTGGGAGATTGTCAGCATTCATATTAATAAGCCAGGTCATTCTGTAGAGACCTTGGGGTGAAAACCTTTGAATACCTGAGGCCTCCTTTTAGCCCATTTAGACCTGGTGAAACCTATACCATTCATGCCGGGATCCACCCGTCTACATCCTTTATTATTGTTTCAATAAGAATTTGAAGGTTTTCAGAAAACCTTGGGCTAGGTTTTAGAAGGTCTAAATGTGTAAAATACATTAACTATAACTTAAACATGTAAATAGTACCACTGTATTCCTCATCCTTATTATGAACCATTTGATCTAGGGGTAATGGACCCATAACAGACACCCGGGTATAAATGCAATAATTTATTAACAAGAAAATAATGATTTACAGATATATGGCATCATTAATAAAGTACAATCAACATGAAACATTACTTTTATTACATTCTTTTTTTTACTATGGCGTCTTCTCTCGTGTATCATCAGATGTCCGGCTCCATGCTCGCCTCTCCTTGGAGGCCAGTTGGGTCAAAACACAGTTTAACACATTGTGACAGCTGTAGTGAGTCTACAGTCCACCTGCCTGCTGGCAATATAGCCTGGTTGTGATATGTATATGTAATTGATATTTGTTTTTGTTTTTTTAAGTTATTCTATAATTACAATACAAAGTAATTGTATTTATTACTATTGTATTAATTGTATTTTATATATTACTATGTTATTACTAATTTTATGTATAACTTTATTACTAATTGGATTTATTTGATGTATTACTATGTTATTACAAATTTTACTTCATGCATTACAAATTGTATTTGTTTTATGTATTACTGTTATTACTAATTTTATTTTTTATACATTTATTTATTTTATGTATTACTGTTATTACTAATTCTATTTTTATACATTTATTTATTTTATGTATTACTGTTATTACTAATTTTATGCATTACTATATTGATAATTTAATTTATTTTATGTATTATTGTCTACATTACTAATTATATTTATTTGATCCATTACTCATTTTATTTACTATTTTAATTTACTTTATTTTACTATTTTAATTTACTTTTATTTTACTATAATCTATTTTTTTATCGTTCGTTTTATCCATTTATTTATATTATTATCTAGTTATTTATATTGGTTTATTATTGTATTGTTTATTATTTTCAAAGAGCCCTGATTGATCACATCTACATATCACCACTACCAGTCAGGATCTGAGTGACTCAGAACCCTGGTGACCTCCAGATGGAGCCACACAGGAGACCAGCAACGTCCTAAAGAAAAGAAAGAAATGCTCATTACTACTTTGGTCATAAAACAATATTTATTGAAATATTTATTAACAGTTTGCAGAATTACAGTACATGCCAAGCACAAACTCAATACAAAGACTGTTAACTGTAAGTGGACGACCCAATTAAGCATTACACTTTTTTTACAAGAGGGTCCACCATGTTCAATTCATCAAAACATTTAGAGAAGTACAAATAAGACACTTCTATATAGTCAAAGAACAGAACAGGAATTCATCATAAAGGAGGTAAAAAGGGAAAATAAACTTATACAGTGAGGGGGAAAAAGGGAGTCAAGGGATTCACATGTCTTAATGACTGTTGGTAGGGCATTCCACATTTTGGTGGCATAGGACTGAAAATAATTTAGTCCCTTGTTTGTGCCGAATCTGGGTTGTACATTGTTCGTTGCACTCCCTCTGGTGTTTAGGGGTGCAACGGTTTTCGGTTTAAAACCGAACCGTTCGGTACGGCATGCACGGTTCAATGCGCTCTAATGAACCGCGCTATTTCGGTTAGCATTAATTAATTTCTTACAGCTGCGAAGAATGTATTTCTCGGTCACACACCGGCCTACTTAGAAGTCTAGCACTCTATCGGTCACACACGGTCCTACTAAGAAGTCTAGCACTCTTTCGGTCACAGAAGTGTAGCACTCTGTCGGCCCACCCCCTATCCCCCCCACAGACACACACACACACACACACACACAAACACACACACACACACACACACACACAGAGAGAGAGACGGCATGATGAGGAGAATCCAGCCCTCGTCTTTAAACATCTTCTTGAAAAGACCTCTCTGTGGAATAATTATTGATCGTCATACACAGAGACGCACACACAGCGGAGTAACCTCGAATCAACAGGCTTCTAAGCACGCATCTTTTTAAGATTTAAGATTGCTGTTTGAGTGCTAAAAAGGGAAAGAGAGAGCAAAAACAACTCGTTGTTTTTTCGGAGCAGGAGAAGAATATTCCGTCTGAAAAGTCTGAACAAAATACTCCTGTCCAATCCATGACTGTAGATAGAAACCCTTCTTCTAATAATATAAGCATAATATCGCATGCAGAGATCTTTATTGTAAACTTTTGTAAATGTTTCTGTGCTACACGGCACTCTGCTGTGAATTCCTCCCCTCTCTCCCCCACTCTCCTCTCCTCCCTGCATGTGCTGCGAGTCTGCACCACGTGTGAGCGCATACGTAGGTGCATTATTTTTCCCTTGAACATAATATTGATGAGGCACATTAAGATAGCAATACAAGGTTTTTTCCCCCCCTTTAAAATAATGAAAAGGCAGAAATGCCTAATAAAATAATATATGCTAAAAAAAGAATAAAAGAAAATGCTATAAATAAACTTTTTTGGTGCAAGCCAGTCCCTGGACTTATGTGTGTGGGTATGAGCATGAAAGCAGCATGGTTGTTTTTCACCACCTGTACCTGCAACCTAACACACAAATTAACTGTATATATGATGATTTTGTGTGTGCCAGGAGGCTACAGTACAGTACAGTAGAGGGACCGGCACACAGAACTCTGTCATTTCTCAGCCGTTTCGGACACGGGGCGGCAGTTCGGAACCGGCCCGGCACCCTGGGCGCGTTTTCAACCTGCAGTTTGTTCCTGTCCGAGACTAGCAGTGCCGAGTCATCTGCGAACAGGAACAAGTTGCAGTCACAAGCTGATGTCATGATCATAGTGTGTGTGTGTTGTATAGTTACCTTGCTGTGATGTAACTCCAAAGGTGATCAGAAATAGTTGCTCCATTGGCTAGAAACGTGCTCTTCACCGGCATGATCTTGTTCCTAAAAAAAGTCTATAGTCAACCCTAACTGATTACAGAACATGATATTAAAAAAACACAACTAGAAGGATTTAGGCCTGTCACAATTACCTAATCGCCAAGTATTTGAGATACTTTTTTAGAGATGTCATAATCGTCTCCATGTTGAAAATGTTCATATATTTTCAAACATTTTAAAGAAATAATGGAAGCAACCGATCTACAAGCTCTAAATGTGTCACTTTGTAATTTACTTCTTTTTTAGTGTATAAAGTTATTGAATTATGCCATGTGCAGCTTTTTGTTTACAAAGCCTACAAAAGCCAAAGTTTTATTTAGAATGTTAGTATGACGACAATTAAATCGGCCATTATAAAACCTTAGATTCTGACAGGCCTAAACGGGTTCCAGTGGCGTCTACCGAACCTTCCAGCTCCGTCCGAGCCTCCCAGCGACCCAGAAGTCCTCAGCGGAAACACCCGGGGAAAGCTTTGGATCTCGGGCATCGGCTGAGATCTCCATTCTAACAAAGAACGAAAGAGACACACCCCAAATTAGCTTTGCTGTGTGTGCGTGTCCTGTCACAACATACACATGCACTTACAGTAACGTTTAAGAATAGGGATCGACCAATTATCGGCAACGGACGATTATTGGCTTTTTACGAAGCCTAAAAAAGCCCTAACCCTAAAGCGGTTCGTACCGTCGAGTTCCTCACCGGGCAGGCCCAGGTCCGAAGTCCTCCAGCGTCTACCCAGATCTCCGTCCTCCGTCCTCCCATCCATCCATGGACAGACCTGCAGATCTCCATCTCTAGAGGCTCCAGCTGTGTCTACTATGATCTCCATCCTGAGAGAGAAATAAACCATTAGCTCTACAAGCTCACAACACGTTGCAACGCAGTGTGAGCTTGTAGATCTGCTATTTTTGCTGAACGCTCCCCCAGAATAGGGATGCTGGGGTTGAAGTGGTTACAAAAGTGTCATCAAGACTTTGATTAGCTTGGAAAGCTGACAGACATTCAACCACAGTGCCACTAGGAGGCATCAACACATGTACAGTCCTCAACATCTTTTGTAATTTGTATTCAAGTGCTTCTAAAAGCAGATGAGATATTGACTCTCAAACTATTGTGCAGAGTCATTTAGATTTATCATAAAATATTTAAAACATTTGGATTACTGTAAATGATGGCATTCTTCGTGCCATAACAGAACAAAAGCAGTTATCCATCCTCAGAAACAAGCAAGAACTGTTCCTACTCACAGCTCATCAGAGTCCTCTGAGGAAGCCCCCAGGGGGGGGGGGGCCTTTGGAACGGATCTCTGTCCAGGGAACATCAGCTCGTCTATCGATATCTCCATTCTAACAAAGAAAAAAAAACACACCAAATTAGCCTTCCGTGTGTGTGTGTGTGTGTGTGTGTGTGTGTGTGTGTGTGTGTGTGTGTATGTGTGTGCGCCCCCTGTCCAGCAGCAGCATTCCAGCGACTTCTACCACGATCTTCATCCTAACAAAGAAAGATTGATTAGAGTGACCAAGAGCCAGATATATATTCTATCCTGTCACAACATATATACATCCTAGTACATCAAACTTTTATTTATAGAGAACATTTAAACAGAAGCTAAACATATCACTTACAGTAATAAACGTTTAAGTTAGGGTTCTTTTTGACAGGCCTAACAGGGTCTCTTACTTTGAGTCGTCTTCAGAGGAATGCAGATTCCTGGACAGCGGACACCTGCAGTACATCTGGAAGAAAGACATGGCAGTTATCATCTATGAACGGCTGAAGAGCTTCGCACATCACTCCCTTGTTGTTGCTGCCAATAGTCTACTGTTATTACTAGATTACTTATTATTCTTGATGACAATTGTTTATGAATTTGATGTATTACTTACTATGTGTTGTTGTTGCTTACTGTAAGTCACTCTGTATAAAGTATGTGATAACTGCCTAAATTGTTGAAATTCCTAGACGTGATCAATTAGGGTGTGCTCTTCGGTGATAGCAGTGGTGTCATTTCTATATTTTTACAGTCCCATTCCTCCCCATCATATCTTGCGGTGAAGCTGGACAGAACACTGTCCTTTAAACAACACCTGACAGCGTCAAGAGAAAGACCACCGCCTGTACCGCACCGATACGGCGTCTAGCCGTTACCGAGGCTCTGGTGTTCCCCACCGCTGAGTACTGTGCCCCAGTCTGGAGCCGTAGCCCTCATGTTGGTTTTGGGGCTTTTTATGCCTTTACTGATAGTGAACAGTATATAGACAGAAAAGGGGGAAAGAGATGGGGAGTGACACGCGGCAAAGGCCGTGGGGAGTCTAACCCGCAGCACGCCATCCGGCTGGCTTGGCAGCCTAGGTGCCCAGACAGTTGAGCTAACCATCCGGGCCACACTTAAATATTTAATTGCAATTTATTTAAGCGACAATAATCGTCCAGTAAAAAGAAACCTCATAATCATGAAAGGCCTAGAGTGGTTCTTACTGTGCGGTTCCTCACCGGGCAGGCCCAGGTCTGAAGGCCTCCGGCATCTACACAGATCTCCGTCCTAAGAAAGAAATAAATAAAGACCAAATTAGCTTTTGTTGAGCTGCATATTCAGAACCACTTAAACCCTCTATAGATTTGATAAAACAGACCTTTAAAGAGAGCATTTGGTATATGCTCCGATTTCACTCTACACAAATTGATTTGCCAAAAATAGCAGATCTACAAGCTCACAACACGTTGCAACGCAGTGTGAGCTTGTAGATCTGCTAATTTGGCTGAACGCTTCCCCCAGAATAGAAGTTGAAGTGGTTGAAGTGGTTAACAAAAGTGTCATTAAGACTTTGATTAGCTTGGAGAGCTGACAGACATTCAACCACAGTGCCACTAGGAGGCATCATACTGCCATGCTATACTTCATACCATAACAGTACAACAGATATCCATCCCAACAAGAAATATTCCTACTCACAGCAGAAGTCCTCCGGGAGGGAAGCTTTGAAACGGATCTCTGTCCTTCCACGACGTCTACCACGACCCATCCACCCTAAGGAAGAAAGAAAGAAAGATTAATTAAAGTGACCAAGAGCCAGTTATACGTACATTGTGTCCTTTCACATCATACAAAATGTATAGAGAACATTTAAAATAGAAGCCGACCATAACACTCACAGTAATAGAAAAGTCTAAGTGGTTTCTTACTTTGAGCCGCCTTCAGAGCCCCCCATGCAGATTCATCCATGGACAGTGAGAGCTGCAGATATCCACCTGTAGGGGCTCCGGTTGAGCCTCTCAGCATCTGGAAGGAAGACATGGTGGTTATAGTCTATGAATGGCTGAAGAGCTTTGCACATCACTCACTTGTTGCTGCTGCCAATAGGAATTTGTGATGTCTGTGTGGCGACAATTGCTGTTTTTTTTATAATACATACAATTTATATAGCACTTTTCAAGGTACCCAAAGTTGCTTCACAAAACAGAAGTAAAAACAAATTTATTTGAAAATAAACTAGATTAAAAACTAGAAATTCTTGGCATGTCTGTGAAGCTTTTCGGTTCCACACCGAGAGACAGCGAAATCCCTTCACGACGGACGATGTACGTCGCGACGTATATTTTTCCGTCGCAACGTATATTCGAGTACGTCCTGGCGTAAATATCAATTCGTCCCGGCAGAACGGACTCGTCGCGGCTATATCTACCCGTTTGCGACGTAATAGGTTGACTATTATTTTCCGTCGCGCCAGAACGGGACTCGTCGCAGCTATATCTACCCGTTGTGGCGTGAGCTGGACTCGTCGCGGCAGAACGTGACTTGTCGCGACTATATCTACCCGTTTGCGACGTGCGCCTCGCCGGTCCGGTCTCCAGGCGAGCCTGCGTCCTTCATATATTTTTTTTTCTGCTCTCGTTGGACTTAACTTTAAAAGTCCAATGGAACACCTCTTTATAACGGGCCGCTGTAGCAAAGTAGTCTAATCCCTCGCCTCTCTATTCTTTTTTGCTGAGGACGCTGGTTCAATTCCCGCTCGCGGCAGACCAAAATTATTATATTTTAGACAGACACACAGACAGACAGACAGACAGACAGACTGCCTGTCTGCCTGCCTGTCTGCCTGCCTAATGTATTGTAAATAATGTATTCATTCCATACGGCTATTTTTTTTTAATATAAAAACTTTTGTCTTTCGCGCGATTCGAACCAGCGTCGTCAGCACCAAAACATTGAGAGGCGAGTGATTAAACCGCTAGACTACAGCGGCCATACGTTACAAAGAAGTGTTTCATTGGACTTATAAAGACAATAGCACCCAGCTGCAGTCTCGCAAGGGGAGGGACCGGAAGTGCTTTTATTTCCGGCTTCCACGTGCACAAGCGCACATACACGCACGCGAAATATAATGCAATATGTAATAATCAGCTCATACATTATAAAGACATTATTGCATTATGAAGTTTTATTACAGTATGAGTCGCCTATGTGGAGGTTCTTAATGTAACACATTATTACATTATAGAAAAATCTATTAAGTTATGTGCTCGTCTTTTAATTACATTATGAGCTGATTATTACATTATGAGGTCAGATGTAGAGTTGCTGGCCGCCTCAGCTCCATATATGGAGATCTAGGTGATGATCCAGTCTTTTCAATGTATGGCTATCCAGGGTTTGATGAGGTCAGTGTCGGGATCTTATATCATATGGAAACGGCCATATATGGAGGCATGACACGAGGCGTGACATGACACACTTACTGACTGACTGACGGGAAATGCAGGTTTTCATAGTAAATTAAATGCATATGGTCGTGTGTCTGTGGTCTATGGTCTGGACATGGTGTGTGTGGGACAGGGGTACGGGGTTATAGCAACTTATTACATTACTTAAATGCCTTGATATCATTATGTTATAATCGACCATATAGGCCTAGCCTATTATTGCATATCATTTTATTATTGTTAGATTTGCATTTCTTCAAATATGCACACTTATACCACCAACTAATAAGCTTTCAATTAAAATATTACCTACAACAAACTACTTCAAACTTTTCCAAACCGACCACGTAATTATGTTTAAGCACAGATGGTACTATATACACCCGGCATTTAAGCGCGCACCAGCAAGTGCGTGTCGTGCACGCGCATTATATTTCGCGTGCGTGTATGTGCGCTTGTGCACGTGGAAGCCGGAAATAAAAGCACTTCCGGTCCCTCCCCTTGCGAGACTGCAGCTGGGTGCTATTATCTTTATAAGTCCAATGAAACACTCCTTTGTAACGTATGGCCGCTGTAGTCTAGCGGTTTAATCACTCGCCTCTCAATGTTTTGGTGCTGACGACGCTGGTTCGAATCGCGCGAAAGACAAAAGTTTTTATATTAAAAAAAAATAGCCGTATGGAATGAATACATTATTTACAATACATTAGGCAGGCAGACAGGCAGGCAGACAGGCAGTCTGTCTGTCTGTCTGTCTGTGTGTCTGTCTAAAATATAATAATTTTGGTCTGCCGCGAGCGGGAATTGAACCAGCGTCCTCAGCAAAAAAGAATAGAGAGGCGAGGGATTAGACCACTATGCTACAGCGGCCCATTACAAAGAGGTGTTCCATTGTCCAAGTCCAACGAGAGCAGAAAAAAAAATATATGAAGGACGCAGGCTCGCCTGGAGACCGGACCGGCGAGGCGCACGTCGCAAACGGGTAGATATAGTCGCGACGAGTCACGTTCTGCCGCGACGAGTCCAGCTCACGCCACAACGGGTAGATATAGCTGCGACGAGTCCCGTTCTGGCGCGACGGAAAATAATAGTCAACCTATTACGTCGCAAACGGGTAGATATAGCCGGGACGAGTCCGTTCTGCCGGGACGAATTGATATTTACGCCAGGACGTACTCGAATATACGTTGCGACGGAAAAATATACGTCGCGACGTACGTCGTGAAGGGATTTCGCTCCACCTGTCCACACCAGTAACTGCTGTTCAACAGCTACATCCACGACCTCCCTGCAACAACATCAATGTAGTATGGCTATGCAGACGACCAGAGTACTGTGCCCCAGTCTGGAGCCGTAGCTCTCATGTCAAGAAGCTGGATGCTGCCTTCAACACAGGATGGGCCACCCCAAACAAACTGCCTGCCTGCTCTCGCTGGAATCACTCCAACAGAGGTCAGACGAGAAGCAGCCATGCTGGCCCTCACCGGGAAGGCACAGCTGAGTGAATCCCAGCCATCTCCTCCACAAGGTCATCAGAGACACCACAGCACACGTGCCTCAAGTCACGGTGCCCTTTGCCACAACACACACACACACACACACACACCCCAAGTCACGGCACCCTTTGCCACAGCACACGTGCCTCAAGTCACGGTGCCCCTTTGCCAAGACAGGCCCAAGAACTGCTCCACACAACACCAGCTGACACCTCAAAGGCATCCTGGGTGACAAGACAGAGGGACCAGTGGAATACATTGAGGACCCCAAATATGTTCTTTGCCAGCACCTCCCCTGCAAGGAGTGGACAACCCTCGAAGCAGAAGTGGGACATCTCAGACAGTGCCCACTGTGAATGCGAGGATCCACTACAGACTGTGGAACACGTAATGACCATTTGCCCCAAATACCGGCCACCGAATGGTGATCGTGGCTTAGGTGACCTAGACAATGACACACTGTACTGGCTTGTTCTATGGACATACGGCAGAAGATGTTTATGAAACATATTTTTTGTAATTTCTTCATTTTTTCTGCATGTTTGTCAAACCTTTGTGGCATTTAATTTATGGAACTTGTGGATGTTTTTTTATTTATTGGTGAAGTTTTAGTGGCACTTTGAAATGTATTGACACATTTGATATTTATATTTACATTAAAAAAATCTACAAGCTCACAATACAATAAGACACATGTGAGCTTGTAGATCTGCCATTTTCAAATGATTTTTATACATTTGAAAACTTGAGATGACAGATTAGATAATTTTAGATTTAGATTTAGACCCTAACCCTTGCATGAGTAATTATTAATAATTACTTTTGGTATTTTAAGTACATTTTTATACCAAAACCTTTGTACCTTTACTCGAGTACATGTTGAATTTACTTGTAACGGAGTATTTCTATATTGCAGTATTTATAGCCTACTTTTATTTAAGTAAAAAGTTTGAGTTATGTTTCCACCACTGGAAAAAGCCTGCATATATATATATATATATATATATATATATATATATATATATATATATATCGGTATCTGTTGATAAATGGCAATTAGGAGTTTGACACGGACTGTCGGACATCCCTTGATTTGTGTGATTTTGTGCAGCTTTTAGTGAGTTTGTGGCATTTTGTGCAGCTTTTGTTTGTTTGTTTTGTGAAGGACCAAAGAGCACACCCAGTATGTATCACAAGGCTATTTCCACCAGTCAGTTGTACTTATATCTACATCTCATAAGCGGCCATGTACTAAACACTACAGATATCACAATTTGACTTTGGCAGCAGCAAGAAACGACTGATATGCAAAGCTCTTCAGCCATGCTTCTCTCTATACAAACACTCATAATGTCCACATGGACATCTTAGCAGCCAGGATGGGGTGGTCGGCCTGGAGGCCACTCAGACATGGGGACACAGGAGACCAGGGCATCTATGGTCATCTCCATCCACATCTAGAAAGAAAGAAAGACATCAGAAGCTGACCATATCACTCACAGTAATAGAAACATAAGACAAATATTCCTTAAGACTAAAATGTAAAAATAAACACCTTCAATATATTATTTCTTTCATAAATAGAGAATATTTCACTCCATAGGAACTGTTCCCGTTGCAGGTTGATGATGTCCATGTGTGGTATTAAGTATTAAGCTGTTTTTTATTAGCATACGGTATGCATTCCATAGGGATAGACCATATGGACATGACATAATCAACTTGCAACAGGAGCAGTGAAAGTGAAAGATTATTTATGAAAGAAATAAAATAGTTTCCATTTTAAGATTTGTTATAGAGGGTTAAGTATAATGTCTTAAGGCATAGGCATATTTGTCTTTAACCAGGGATCCTTTAAAGAATATTTAAAAGTGCAATATCAAAATGTAACCCTATGCACAATAGTTTGTAGAATCAATATCTTATCCGCTTCTAGAAAGCAATTTAAAATACAAATTACAAGTAATGTCGAGTACTTTTGGAAGTCACTGAACAGCCATGCCTACCACCTGTTTAGAATTGTCACAATGCAGGAGGCAGCAGCACTACCCATTAATTAAAAACAAGTGCTTCCAAACAGAAAGTACTAGCTCAACGTCACTTATAACACGTCTACGGTGTATTTTTATGAAACAAATTTGCTTTGCAGATTGAGAGTAGGCTATAATTCAAGCTTGCCCTACAGCTGCAACGTTGGGGAGTTTAGCATTGTTTAATACAAGCAGATTGTAAATTCAATGTGGATCAATGGGCTGTCAATGGACGGCATGCATTACAACTCTAGATTCATCCCATTGCACTGGTGATGCCAATTAGTCATTTGACTCAGCTGTGTGGCGTCAGTGTG
Organism: Protomyctophum parallelum; assembly: GCF_964188405.1. Taxonomy (NCBI): domain Eukaryota; kingdom Metazoa; phylum Chordata; class Actinopteri; order Myctophiformes; family Myctophidae; genus Protomyctophum; species Protomyctophum parallelum. Next base: position 48,918,835 of record NC_139709.1, on the reverse strand, counting down.
TCAACACAACTGAAAGGTTACTTTTTCCAACACATTTGGTTTAAATACCTTACATTTCACAGCAACCTTCTACATACAAACCAAACGAAATATTTAAATTCACACAACTCAAGACGCTCACTCCCTAAATGTTCCACAGTTCAAACGATAGCCTACCTTTCTCTCAAAACAAAAAAACAACAACTTAAAACAGTTCCTCTGTCAAACCACGCAATAAATCCATCCGTTTATGAAAGCCCTTCTCAAAATGATAATTACCTCGCTAGCAGGTACGGTTAGCACAGGGTTTAAATGGCTACAGCCAGGGGGTCCGCCGCTGGTCCGTCTGTTGGCTGTTATGTTTGGAAGAGAAGGATTCAGACAGAAATGCTTTCAATAATCATTCAATCAAAGTAGCCTCGGTCCCAGGCTTACTTATCAAAGTGACGGGGCAGGTCACGTGCGGAGAATGCCGCGATGTGATTGGCTGACAGGATGGTTGAATGAAGTGACATGAATATTCAAGTAGGGGCGGGGCCGTGGGCTGGGTTGTAACTGTGTGTACGTGTGTGCGTGACTGCGTGTGCGGCCTAGACTACTATTTCAATAGTTTGGAGGGGAAATAAATGCTACTTGTCCCAAAGTGACTGCTAGAGATTGCTATTGTTTTCATAAAGCATTATATTCATTATCACCCTTGCAAAGTTCTGAGTTCTGTTCTTATTCAATGGCCTTTGTCCCTCAAAGGAAAATAGGGTCTCTGACGCCCTCAAGTGGACAAAATCAGTAACAGCTCTATAACCATTTCCCCTGATGCCTTTTGTAGAGTTGAGTTGAGGAAAGTTATATTTGAAAATAGGGTTAAAATAACTATAAGCCTACAATATAATAACAGACCACATAATGTACCGTGAAATAACTTAAAATGGATACTAATTAACCCATGCATTATAGTTACATTATTTCATTCCTGAAGGTTAATTCATAGATTGAACCCATTGTAATTTAGGCTGCTTGTTTCTTGTGTCAACTTGACACCAACAGAGAAAGAAGCATGTTATTATTTTCTTATGAACACCAGACTCTGCACAACAAGCTATCAAAAAAAGAGAATACAGAAGAAACATTTAATTCTTTAAAACCATGGATGGAGCTGAAAATATTCACCATTTCAGCAACGCCAAGGAGGGCTTTCTTGTTTACAGGTGGAGAGGAACTTTGATAAGTCTGTCAGGGACACCTATGGGTGTAGTGGTGAAATATTACACGTCTCCACCAACCAGTTCATTCATTGAGCTGACTACAAGTTAAAAAAAAGCATTACACTAATCTACTGACAATTAGTGGACAATAAAACACTGGATAAAACAAAGATACACAATAAAACATCAGCACTCGACTGTAGTAATAAACACAGATCAAATAATTTAAGGGCACTATGATCGTGTCGCAGGATTCCCACACATTTTTACCAATGCATTTCCAAAACATTTACAGGAATATGTAACAATAATTCAGTGCAATGATTGATTGATTTATTTTGTCATTCCTCCCAACTGTAGCAGCAGAAAAAAACGAAATCACGTTTCTCCTAGTTTAGCAACAATAACCCTATCTAACCCTACCCCTAAACCAAAGACAGGCAGTGTAGCAACAATAAAGCATAGAATATAGAACGGTATAATTCTATTCCAAATGTTGTGCCTAATCTTTGCTACACCACCACCTATCCTAGGACATAGGATCATAGATTCTACATTTGTATAATAATAATATACCATAATATTTGTTAACCATAAACATGTTTGGTTCACAAGCTGTAACGCATGCATAGGCTACTAACATTATAACATAGACACAAATAGCCCTGTCTATAGTCCAGAAGACTATATCTCATTTGGCCAGGGGGACTGAGAACAAAATGCATTTATTATCAGATAGAATGAACACATGTTTTGCATATATTTTCCAGTGGCCCCGGCCTCAGTGCCAGGAACCCCCCTGAAGATGATGGAGAGGTATTATGATTATTTAGGATTCTTCATTGTTCTTTGCTCTGGTGTAACGTGTGCGCTGTGATGTTTTCACTCTGCATTAATTGTTTTTGTGTTGTTTTGAATGAAAATGTGTTTGACGAGGATCTTCCATGGCCAAATCCCTCTTGAAAAGGGTTAGTGTGTAATCCACGTTGGCACTTGAAATTGTCAATAAAGTATTTTATCTATGTTAAAAGGTCAGTTTAGTTACCGTAGCAGCTTTCGGTTTAGATATGTTGAAAACACTGTGTGTCTTCTGCTGCTGCTGTTGGATGTGTTTGTGTTCATGGTAACCGATGGGGGCTTCCTCTACAACACACAACACATTGTGGAGAGAACGTTCTTCATTTTCAGGACTTTTGTCTTTATTTCAAAAGGCACAAAGAAACAAACATTACATTATCTCATCAATTCAACTGTTTAAAACTGTATGAATAGTTAAGTGACAACCGTCGACTTTACAGTAATGAAGGTGCATTCAGTTCCAATGCGCTTTGAATGGGTTTCATGCCTTCATAATGGACTATATGTACAGTATACCAACTTCAATGAGGTGTTCATCCAACAATAGAGATAAGTAACACAAAGAAAAGGATACAATACAAAGTAACGTTGCTTAACTGTGATTTAAAAAAAATCTTTAAATCTTTAAATCTTAAAGAAAAAGAACAAAAACATGGTAATATATCACATACATATTTTTTTTTATCATGAATCATACGTAAGCAAACAACCTAACTGTGGAATATCTATATAATGACGCTATGCGCATACACTATACTATAGAGTGCTACTGTATGTCTACATAAAATGCTATCCAAGTTACATAAGTTGAGCCTATGCAAAGGAACAATAACCTCCTATTTACACTATGGCTTACTGCTCATAACAAACACTGTTCTGTAAAAAAAAATATATAAACAAAACACAATCATAAAATGGAGGGATTACACATTAGCTTGAATGACAATGCAAGATTATTCATATTAATACCATAATCGCGTAAAATATGTAAAAGTAACAATTGTATAGCAACCACTGACCATAGCCCTTCATCAAGTTGACTATTTTAATTATTAAAAAACTATTTACATGTTGCTGTTGCCTCCTTGGGATATTAATTCTCGGGGCACGGTTCCATAATCTTCTACAGAGGAACCACAGAGAGCATCCTGCCTGCATAGGCGGCGGTTGAGCCTGACGTTTGGGACGGCTAATATTTGTAGTATTATACAGCGCCAGCATGGATGACTGACCGTGACACTAAATACATTGATTTAACCATGCCCCCATAACAAGCTAAATAAAAACGCAACAAGGCTTCCGTTTCAAAATCACATCTTCTGTCTGTCCTCGTTTAGCTTTGGTCTGTGTGGACTGTATTTACAACCACACACACACCAGGTAAAGTACAGTACTTGTTCTTCTGTCTGTCTGTTCCTGTCAATCTTTTTTATTTTATTTTTGCCCCTTTTTATCCCCAATTTCTATTTACAACCACAAACATCAGGTAAAGTACAGTACTTGTTCTTCTGTCTGTCTGTTCCTGTCAATCTTTTTTATTTTATTTTTTGCCCCTTTTTATCCCCAATTTCTATTTACAACCACAAACATCAGGTAAAGTACAGTACTTGTTCTTCTGTCTGTCTGTTCCTGTCAATCTTCTTTTATTTTATTTTTTCCCCCTTTTTTTGCCCCCCCACACACATTGATGTACATTGTCACAAGCTCACCTGGAGATCATGCCGGGAGGATGTAGAGCCTTCATCTTACTCCTACTTAGGATTATGTGCAGTGACTATATATATATCACCCTCCCCGCCCGGCTTCTCTACCCAGAACATGGGCCAAATGTGTTTGTGTACATGCTCGACAAAGCCTGATGAGGTCGATTCGAACCCCCCTAGACTCCGCAATGGTGGGCACAGCTACTTTACTGTGCCACCCGGGCGTCTCAAGTGTCTATGGGGCCTGGACTCCTGTCTCAGCACTGGGTCCAGCTTCAACAACTCCTTGTTGATCTATCTCTTCATACTGGTGGTATTCTGTCTCCTCACTGGGTCCAGCAGCTTCAACAACTACTTGTTGAACTATCTCTTCATAGTCTGAGTCTTCTGCCTCTTCAATGGGGCCAGATTCAACAACTACTTGTTCATCTATCACGTCATACTCGAGGCCAGATTCAGAATGAGAACTATCAACATTATAATACTCGATATCAATGTTCTCATTTTCGACATTATAATGAACCGTCGCAGTGTCCCACACTCCTGCATTATGTCTTCTGCTGGCCTGGAGAAACACAGAAACACCCAACGTTAAGTCACTGAATCACATCTGGCTGAAAACCCTCCTATATCTCTCCTAACTCTGGTTTAACTCTAATTTATGTACATTCCAGTCTTGTGTTGTGTAAAGATGTATTACCTTCCAGAGACAATAGAGGCCGATGGGTACCAGCACCAACAGCAGCACCACCACAGTGACTGTAACTCTGCTGCTGTCGTCCTCAGGTGTCAGAGGGACTGTAGGAGGGACTGTAGGAGGGACTGTGAAAAATAAAACATCATCAAATCATGTAAGAACATTTGATAAACCTTCATGTTTGATTGAATCATGCCTGACGGAGATTCATATTGTGAGTTTAACCCATTTAGACCTGAGGCCGATTCTAAATCAGTTTTCTGAAAAACCTGTGTTTCTATGTCAGTGGTGCTCAGCCTTTTTCATGTCAAAGACCCCCAGAATTATCTGTATTTGGCCCAAAATATGTTGTTCCAGGGACCCCCCCCCCCATCCCCCCCGCCACCAGAAGCAAAGATTTGAGTTAAAAACATTAACTCTGAAAGAATATATATTCAAAGAATTGAGCCTCATTTTCAAGATTCATCAAAAATAGCAGACCTGCAAGCTCGTAACGTGGCACTCGGTGACGCGCTACGAGCTTGTAGGTCTGCTATTTTTCAACAGCTAAAGTATGACATTAACGCTTAAAACACCAAAAGGGGTTCCCGCCCAGAATGGTTTAAAGGTAATTTCATTCAGGTTACCTGTGACGAGAGAGAGGATGTCGCTCTCAGAGGAGACATTGTGAGAAAACACGTTGGTGTGATTTATAACAACGTCGACGTGATAAGCACAGCTGTAATTCCCTTGGTGGCCGGGGCCTGCTTCGAAGAACAGGAAGTTGGCAGAGTGATTGACAGCTGGCTGGGTGTGGTTGTGTGTGCTGTTGGCTCCAGTGAAGGTGAGGTGGAAGGAGCCGTCTGGGTACTGTGGCAGGATGGAGCAGCTGATGCTGAAGTTGGAACCTTCCAACACCTGCTGCCCCTGCTGCTGGCCCTCAGAAACCCCGTTTAGAGTGGGGAAGACGCTGATGTTTGGCTTAAACAGAAGATCTGTAACAAGACACGAGTGATTGAATTATAGTACAGCAGATATTTACATTTACAGTATAGAGTAGCCAATGAGATGGAACCAAGATTAGAGATCCAACATATTGTATGGCTTTCTGTATGGCTTTTGCTGAAATTAGACGATGCAAAAAATGTTGTTTTAAATTCATTCAGAAAAAGAAACATCCTGTTCATAGGCGGCGGGTGCGTAAGGCTAGGGAAGGCTTAGCCTTCCCAAAAATTATGCTGGGTATTTTTTTAAATATATATAATATATGTGCGCAGCATTATAGAAGGCTATTGTGTGTGTGTGTGTGTTGTCGCTGCCCCCTGGTGATCGCTGATCGGATAGGCTATAGCTATACACTATACAGCAACTGGCCTAATCAGCATATGATTGACTACTATTGGTATGTCTGTAAACCTCGTCCTTCCAGTCGCTTTGTAGCAAAGAGTAGCGCGCGCTGGTTTGTTTTGGGAAACAGCAAGAGTGAGTGGCTGTCAGAACTCAGCACCACCAGTCAATGTCCGCACGGTTCACAGTTCACACCACTGCAGCAACACTGACACGTTCAGCGGAGTGGCTGCTGTCTCTGAGTCTGTGCCGTCTTTCAAGAGCCATGAGCCGCGACTCTCGGAGGGGCAGCAACACCGCCGGGTAATCTACACTGACTGACAGACTCGAGACTTGAGAAAAAGACGTCTAAAAGTCGTTGTCTGTGTATAGGCTAATTCATTGGTAAAAGTATGCTAAATAACTCATTTTTAGACCATCTGGGAAATAAATAAATAAATAAATCCGCGGCAGCGAGAGTCCCCCCCCCCCAACGCAATTCTATAGCCTACCCAAAGATAAAACGCACCCGCCGCCTATGATCCTGTTTCTATGCTGTAGATAGGTAGGTTAAGTGAGTAGGCAAGTAGACGGACGTCACTGTTTGTGTTACCTGAACAGATCACCTCCAATGTGACAGTGGAATTCTCAGACAGTGTCATTCCACACTCCCTCAGTGAAGCCTCGGTTCCAACACAGTCAGCTGTGATCCACCACACAGGTTGAACCGTTGAAGCAGGACTCCTTTGTGTTGAAACGTCAGATCCACAGTCCATCTGCCTACACACGACAGAGGATGACTCCAGGTTCCAGTCGGACTGACCATCCACGGGTCTCCAGTCTCCCTGGTGTTGCATCTCCAGTACACCACTACAGTTACTGCTTCCTCCCACCAGCCTGACGTCATCAGGCTCTGCACAGAGACAAGACCGTTACAAACCATTTAGAGCAGACATGCCTTGTGAGCCGAAAGTGTTCAGTTCTCCCACTCCATGTTAATGGATGGTGGTGTTCTGTTGGGACGCATACTTTGGTTAGACATAGCATTGGTCCGACTGGATTAAGGTTGGTGAGGGGTGCGTTAAGACGACCGGATTAAAGTTGGTGAGGGGTGCGTTAAGGGTTGGGAGAGGGTTAAGGTTAGGTTTAGGTGTGCTGCCCCGTGGGAGGTTAGGGTGAGGGTGAGGGTTTGAGATATCAGACCAATGGTATGTCTAACCAAAAGCATGCACCCGTTCTGTTAACAGATGGTGGGGATCTATTCCTAACACTGTCTAACACTAACACATGGTGAGCTGTCACTCCCAAGACGGCAAACGGGTGACTTCTTGTAACGGAATTGACCAAACGTCAAACTCAAAACTCAAACTTTGAGCACGGAATATCTGCAACTTATATATAACGGGTGTCCCTGGCTGTGGCACACCCGTTATGCCATGCTCAGCCAATCACAGCGCATAATGGGAATAACGGCACAGCTTCCAGCCAATCACAACGGCCAACCACATCGCCAATGTCGGCGCCATACGTACATGGTTAATTTTGCTGCAATTCCGTCCTCAAATTTTGGCGGCATAGATGGTAATTTTCCCTCCTCATATTTTGAGGACATTACTAAAATGATTAGATTATACCTGAGCAGGTGAGTCCAACAGTCTTGTCAGGTGAGCAGGTGGTGTTTCTAGTTGAATCTGACCTTCTACAGTCCAGGAGAACAGACTCGTTGCCTTCACACTGGAACTCTTTGGTCCACATCGAAGCGTTCAGCTCTCCATAGAGCGCCCCCTGGAGGACTGAAGGAGCCCCGCAGCCAAGCTCCCTACAGACCACCTCTGCATCCTGCTGGTCAAAGTCATCTTCACACACTGAGACCCACGACTGGTTAGACTTCACCTCAACTCTGCCTGAACACACACTGGTCCCATTCACCAACCTCACTGACTCTGGAGAGAGAGAGAGAGAGAGAGAGAGAGAGAGAGAGAGAGAGAAAGTGTGTTCAACATTTGCATTCATTAAAGGTAGGCTACAACAGATGAAAACATGAGGACACACACACACATACACACACACACACACACACATTTATAATGTAGGCATTTAGCAGACGCTCTTGACCCATTCAGGACGGGAACCCGTTTGGTGTTTTAAGCATTGTGTTATACTTTAGTTATTGAAAAGCGCAGCACTAGCTTGTAGATCTGCTTTTTTTTTTATTGTGAAAACGTGTGCAAATCTTTGGATTTAAATTATTTCAGAGCAAACGTTTTTATTTCATATGTTCGCTTCTGGGGGTCCCTGGAACAACATATTTTCAGATATGCCAGCCACATACATATAATTCTGGGGGTCCTTGACATGAAATAGTTTGAGAACCACTGACATAGAAACGTAGGTTTTTCATTTGTAAAATAGTCCTCAGGTCTAATTGGGTTAAATTAATCCAGAGCGATTTAGAACAACACGGTAATACAGCAAATACATAACACACACACACGCACACAGATAGACATGAATCAACGGATGGACAGACGTATGGGGACAGACAGACAGACAGACAAGCCAGATCAATTTAATAGCAGACTGTACAGATTACTGTTATTGTTGAAGTATTGTTTGTGTTACCTGAACAGATCACCTCCAGACTGGCAGAGGACCTGACAGAGCTCATTGCTCCACACTCCCTCAGTGAAGACTCAGTACCATCACAGGAAGGTATAATCGACCATACATTAGTATGACCAGCAGAACTACTTTGTGTCGACAGAGCAGAGCCACAGTCTATCTGCCGACACACTACAGATGCTGCCTTCAGGTTCCAGACAGACTTCCGGTTCAATTCAGACTGACCAACCCCTCGTCTCCATTCTCTCTGGTGTTTGATCTCCAGTCCACCAGTACAGTTACTGCTTCCTCCCACCAACCTAACATCATCAGGCCCTGTACAGAGACAAGTGAGAATACCGTAAGTACAGTTAAACAAAGTACTATTACTTTTCCTTACAAAAAAATCCTAACAAAGAGTGTAGATTGTTATGTCAGGCTATCGAAACCACATCCTTGTGTTTGTTTTCTGTTTGAACTGATTCTAGCCCCTCCCACGTCCAGAGTCTGTGTCCATAGTCGTGTCATAGTGTCTGAGTAAATAGACAATGTGTCTAATTTTACATCATGCTGATGTGCCCCTCACTTCACATGGGTGTGATTATTCAAATAAGATTTTGGTTTGTAAAGCATGTAACCTTTGTCCTATTTTTGTCCAGCTATGTCCAGCTTTCATTGTTTACACAAACATTGGAGACAAAAGTGTGTAAACCCAAACATTGAGGACAAAAGTGTGTAAACACAAACATTGAGGACAAATGTGATGATGTATGATGATAAGAGCGCCCCTCACTTACACACAGGTGGGATTTTTATTATTACCTGAGCAGGTGAGTCCAACAGTCTTGTCAGGTGAGCAGGTGGTGTTTCTAGTTGAATCTGACCTTCTACAGTCCAGGAGAGCAGACTCGTTGCCTTCACACTGGAACTCTTTGGTCCACATCGAAGCGTTCACTTCTCCATAGAGCGCCCCCTGGAGGACTGAAGGAGGCCCGCAATCAAGCTCCCTGCAGACCACCTCTGCATCCTGCTGGTCAAAGTCATCTTCACACACTGAGACCCACGACTGGTTAGACTTCATCTCGACTCTGCCTGAACACACACTGGTCCCATTCACCAACCTCAAAGACTCTGGAGAGAGACAGAGAGAGAGAGAGAGAGATCATTTTAATCAAGAACATTAATGAGAATCATTTGAATAGAATGAAGGCGTGAACGAAGTATGCCATTGTTACAGGAGGCTATTGATCTGTTATCAGCTAGGCAAAGCAGTAGCCATGCAGTGGAAAATCAGCTTTCGATGGGCACAGTCTAAGATTAAATAAATATCGCTTTTGTGAGGCAGGTTGTCGCAGACCCCCAGTGAATGGGCTCCAATTTTGACAACCCGTGCCCTGCACGGTCCATAGACCGTCCAGTCACCAGCGATTATATCAGAATACAAACCAGACCCGCCCCACCCGTCAAATTAGGGACCCGTTGTAAGCCCTGTTACCCGTGATTACATACAGTAAATAGCCTACAGCCAGTCACTCAATTTAAAACTGTGTTAAAATGCTTTTAACACAAGACAGCAGCCGTCAACCATAGCGGTACATTCAGTGGTCAAGTTCGTTCATAAATCTACACGTCAAGTGAAGAACGGAGGAGTGAGCTTTCCATATAGCCACGCGCCAGAACGTGCATACATGCAGTACGCACGTGTCGTTGTTTGCATTGTCAGATGATTTTTATTTGAAGGTTAAACAGGATGATAAATGTGTTTTTGTGAGTTAAGTCAACTGACCGGCGTGCTGTGTTAAGTTACGTGCTAGTGCTATGAGGATGATATCCCAAAACGCCCTCCCGGTCATAAAACATATGTTGGACTCGGGCCGTAAATTAAAGCCCTTTATAAGTTTGCAGCATGTGTGTGTGTGTGTGTGTGTGTTGTGGTGTTCACTGTGTGGCAGTGTCTGGCCAGCAGCTACGATCCGAATCTCTGGTGTTTACACAGAAACGCTAATAAACAACTTAAATGTTAAAAACAGGCGTTGTGGTTGTGTGTATATGCTAATGGTCAATGCCCGTGTGCAGAGCAATTGCTCAAGCCACTGAGGAGAACCATCCAGAACAGACAGGAGTGACTGCCTCACTGACCGGTTTCCTTATTATAGTAGGATAGGATAGTGAAGGTAGCAGATCTACAAGCTCACAATGTGTCACATCGGAACATGTTGTGAACTTGTAGATCTGCTATTTTCACTGTATTTGAAAGTGCATTTAAGTGTTTAAACTTTTCCCTTCCTAGAGATGTCTTAAAAGTATACAAAAATAGAAGTACTTAAGTAATAGTACTCAATACAAGTAAACATACTTTGCTACTGTCCACCACTGTGCATAACAGACACGGACATGAGTTTCAACAAAGACACACAGACAGACAGACAGACAGACAGACAGACAGACAGACCAATTAAATGAACTGTACAGATTACAGTCATTGCTGAAGTGATTGTTAGTGTTACCTGAACAGAATACCTCCAGGATCGTATGGGAAGTATCAGACGTCTTTGTTCCACACTCCCTCAGTGAAGATTCAGATCCATCACAGGACACTGTCATCTTCCATACGGGTTGTGTTGGAGCAGAACTCCGTTGAAGTTGATGTTCTGAAGTATAACTCCATCGTGTTGAAACAGCAGAGCCACACTCCATCTGCCTACACACTACAGAGGATGACTGCAGGGTCCAGTCAGACCGACCATCCACAGGTTTCCAGTCTCCCTGGTGTTGCGTCTCCAGTCGACCAGTACACTTACTGCTTCCTCCCACCAGCCTGACAGGCTCTGTACAGAGACAAGGGAGTAGTAAGTAGTACAACAACGTTTTATTTCATCAAAAACTAAAAGTGTCGTTATCTCAGAGAGTCAGTGTCTTTTTGAATATCTTCAATATATTTAAGTTGATACTTTTTGAGTGGTGTAACCACTCCTACAACCAGCAATGTCCGTGTCCACCTAACTATGTGTGTCTGTGACGTTAATGAGCACGAGAATGAGTACCAGTAGGGGCGCTGTTGTGCGCTGTTGTGCCAGAAACAGAGAGAGAGTGCTGCAGTTGCCTGCTAATGAGAGAGGGGGGGGGGGAGTTGGGAAGTTGCACCACTCAGTTCACACGGGTGTGATTTTTTTCTCATTTATCTCATTTGTGTTATATTATAGTAAAATATGTATCTTGTTTTGTCAAGCCCAATATGTCATGACATGAAATAAATTGATTTAACCATAATAACAGTCACAAAAAGGCCAATATAACTGCATGAGGAACACTTTAAACGAATTATTTATGAACGTGGAAAACTCTCCCTCTCTCTCATCTGTGCATAAACCCTTGTTTCTCTTCTGTCTGTGCGTAGGGGACACATTGTTACGGCTCGCTCCTCCTCCTAACCTTCACAAATCACATCCATGTACTGTGACAATGTGCACGAGCAACACGCGTTATCACACTAAACACAATGTGCACGTGCAACATTAACATGGAGTTGTAAACATTGACATGGAGTTGTAAACATTAACATGGAGTTGTAAACATTGACATGGAGTTGTAAACATTGACATGGAGTTGTAAACATTGACAACTGCTTTGGCAGCAGGGGGAGGCGGGGCTGTGTGTTATTTGCAGAGCCCTCCATACCTAGCGTAATGAACATAGGCCTATAGACAGTTGCAACCATTTTCTTTCTAACAGCAAATTATGAAGTGGTTATTGTGGCGATTTATGAACTTAATATACGGTATATATATATATATATATATATATATATATAATTACCTAAGCAGGTGAGTCCAACAGTCTTGTCAGGTGAGCAGGTGGTGTTTCTAGTTGAGTCTGAGGTTCTACAGTCCAGGAGAACAGACTCACTGCCGTCACACTGGAACTCTGTGGTCCACATTGAAGCGTTAACTTCTCCATAGAGCGCCCCCTGGAGGACTGAAGGAGCCCCGCAGTCAAGCTCCCTACAGACCACCTTTGCGTCCTGCTGGTCAAAGTCATCTTCACACACTGAGACCCACGACTGGTTAGACTTCACCTCGACTCTGCCTGAACACACACTGGTCCCATTCACCAACCTCACTGACTCTGGAGAGAGAGAGAGAGAGAGAGAGAGAGAGAGAGAGAGAGAGAGAGAGAGAGAGAGAGAGAGAGAGAGAGAGAGAGAGAGAGAGAGAGAGAGAGAGAGATTTAATTAGAAGAAGCTCTTGGTCTATCTATAATCTATGATGATTTGTAATCTTTGTTTACCTGTTGTGTTGTGTGTTTGTTCAGCCTGGAGAGCTGAAGGGAAACAAATAACACAATCAATTAGCTTCACAACAGAGAACGTGGATTGTCTCTATTACTCTAATACATTGTCTCCACCAGGTCGGGCGTTACATTTCGACCCGTAACTCTTGAATCAAAGGTCGTACAATCACTGACATTCCCTGGATTCCTTGGATCATGACAACTACCCACACAGTCAATGCCTCAGAATTGCAATTGCATTGCTTGTGGAGTCCCCCGGGGGTCGGTATTGGGTCCTAAACTGTTTATTATGTATATAAATGATATGTGTGATGTATCTAATATATTGAAAATGGTAGTTTTCGCAGATGACACTAATATTCTTTGCTCTGGAAAAATCTACACGAGCTATTGGACCTGGTCACTTCAGAATTATGCAAGTTAAAAAGGTGGTTTAATAAAAATAAATTGTCACTAAATCTGGCTAAAACTAAACTAATGATATTCAGTAATTACAAAATAGATAATAAAGTTAATATACAGGTAGATGGTGTTGAAATTGAGAGAGTTTCTGAAAACAAATTTCTTGGTGTAATAATTGATCATAGAATTAACTGGAAGTCTCATATCAAGTACATATATAATAAATTATCTAGAAGTATTTCAGTTTTAAATAAAGCAAAACACCTTTTGAACTATAAGTCACTACGTATGCTATACTGTTCCCTGGTTTTGCCATACCTAAACTACTGTACTGAGGTTTGGGGGAATACTTCACTTAATGCAATAACTATACTTCAAAAACGAGCTATAATAATTATACATAATGCTGGATATAGAGATCACACTAATATATTATTTTTAAACTCATATCTTTTAAAATTCATGGATATAATAGAAACTAAAACTACCCTTATAATGTACAAAGTAAGGAATAATCAACTACCTGGAAATATTCAGGTGATGTTCTCTGATAGAGAGGGGGGCTATAATTTAAGGGGGGAACTAAATCTAAGTGGCTCGGACAACACTTAAATCATTTTGTATTTCAATCTGTGGAGTAAAACTGGAACAGTTTGCATGTGGAACTCAAGCAATGCCCAAGTGTGAACCAGTTCAAAAATATATATAAAGAATACATTATTAAGAGGTATAGAGAGGAAGAGTTACAAAACACTGACTTATCATTTAGATAATTGTACTTAATTGATTGTATGTATGTATATATATATATATATATATATATATATATATATATATATATATAATATACCATATGTATGTATTATATGAAATATATAAATTATTTTTTATTTATTGATCATAATATGATATATAGAATAGAATACATTATAGAGCATATACAATGACTTACACTATTACACTATTTAATGTACTTGGTTTCTCTGTTTTTTTTAGTTTATACCATGTTGGTAGTTATGAGATGACGTCAAGTGATGACCCTGAAATTAAGCTATAAAGGGGTAGGGTTATATAAGTTTTTTACTTCAACCTACTCCTTTCTGAACATACAAAAGTTTAAAAAAATAAAAATAAAAAATAATAATGGAAAAAGAAGAGAAAAAAATATTTATACTTGCGGCCAGTGTGGCTTTTTTTTATTTATTTTTTCTTCTTGTTTATACTTTGGGAATATTATTTTTGTTTTCTATATTGCACTTCTTTTAATTCTTTGACTTGTTATGTTCAGAATAAAGTTTTTCATTCATTCATTCATCCATTCATTCAGAATGAGTATCAGAATCAGATGGGAACTCGCGCAGAAAGTTTCAAACACCCAGTTCTCTTTTTTCATTGGACAATATTTTTCCCCAGCGATGGGATCCATGCAAGACGTTAACGTCACCAAAGGCCAGCTAGCTGGCCCTGGCACTTGAAAGAAGACGCCCAGCAGTGAAAACTTGAAATCTGATTGGCTAAGGAACCTGTCAATCTCTATATTGCTCCCATTAATTTCAGGGAGCAAGGGGATTCAGTGGAGTTTATGAAGGCCTTACCCGGAGACAACAAAAGGAAATAATCCCATTGGTTAAAAAAAACCAAGCGCTGTTGTACCTGCACAGAATGAAAGCAGAGCATCCAGCCTGTCTGAGTGAGAAATAGTGCAGTGGCAGCGAAATAAATACAATATATAATATTTGTTAAAAAGAAAAACTTATTATAAAATATAAATTTCTGCATCAGGAAAGACCAAAACCAGCAGAGAAGGCCTTGCTGGCCCACCACTAAAATAAATGTGTTTCAATCAGCTACAGAGCGACACTACATGTGTTGTGCAGCGACGTTGTCCCACTCCCCAAACTATGTGTATATTTGTATTGGTGGATATCTGCTTTGTGCCTGTTCCTGGAATATAGCTATTTTAACTAAGTTTCAAATGGCATAGTGGACGGACGACACATTTTGTTTCACTACCGTGAACAATCCTCAAATATGAAGTGCGTCAGGAACAAAGTTAGGGGTACATTGCTCCTGCCGCACTTCATATTTGAGGATTGTTCACGGTACATTACGGTATCGTATTACTTCCTAGCATGTATAGCCTATAGTTCAAAACCTCAAACGGCCACCATCAAACTGTATAGGCTACAGTGAGTAAGAAAAATCTCTGCTGTGTGTCGTTAAAGGACATTTATTATCACCTGGCTTTCAGACAGAAGTATCCTACATAAACTGATGTCCTACCAGATAAACCGTGATGGCATGAGGCCAGCTGCTGTGCTAGGTTACCACTGTTGTTGGACCAATCATCACTAAACTCGCAGGATGACATAAGTACCTAAAAATACCCTGAAAGATGTATTCTAATCGGCCACCAAGGGTTGCTACAAATGGAAATACAAATGTGACCATGCAGAGGCAAGGAAGCAACCCGGTGCTCAGGAGGTGTGCAGGTATACAAAATATAAAATTAGTAAAAAGGTGCTCCTGGATCAATCTGGATAACACATGTATGAAACCGACAAGACCGGTATAGGTCGAAGCATGTCGGTTTAATAAAGTTTTCTGCCTTTTTAACTAATCTCCGCTTTTTTCTACAAATGCACTGACTATAATGAATTGTTTAGTCCAAACATTA
This sequence comes from Protomyctophum parallelum, assembly GCF_964188405.1. Classification (NCBI taxonomy): domain Eukaryota; kingdom Metazoa; phylum Chordata; class Actinopteri; order Myctophiformes; family Myctophidae; genus Protomyctophum; species Protomyctophum parallelum. The sequence goes on along the minus strand of NC_139709.1, from coordinate 48,903,121 downwards.
CAACTCACAGGACATGTTTCATAACACTGTGTGTAAAGTTATTTTGTAATTGCCCAACAGGGGAAGCCATCAGTTCTAAATGTGTGTGTGCACTGTGCATGGACTTGACCGAAATGTGGCCTTAAACCCATTCAGGACGGGAACCCCTTTTGGTATTTCAAGCATTATGTTATACTTTAGCTATTGAAAAATAGCACATCTACAAGCTCATAGCGCGGCACCGAATGCTGGGCTATACGAGCTTGTAGATCTGCTAATTTTGAAAAATCGTGAAAATGTGGCGCACATCTTTGAATATATATTCGTTCAGAGTGAACGTTTTTAACTCAAAAGAGACATATTTTCAGATGGGGGTACATGGCGAAATACAGATAATTCTCAACCAGGAACTGTGAGAGGACGTGAGAGGACGCTGGCGTGTCTGTCGCCGCTTCTCCGATCCTTATAGCTTAGACTCTTTTGTTTTCTTTTAACAGCATTGCTTGAATAGTTAATGGTTTATTTCCTTTTGTACCTTTTTGTTTCCGTGTGCCCCTTTTTATGAGTTGTGGTCGTTCCTCCTGGCAAGGATTATTCCGACATTGCCGGTAGCCTCCCTGGCTATCCATCTGCCTCCACTCCTTCATCCCCGCTGTAGAGGTTCCCCACCCGGATAGCTCTGCTTGTTGTCCGCGGTGTAGTTAGCCTCTGTCGCTGGAGAGACCTACTCGGCGATCAAACTGTCTGCGGTAACCTGCTACCAGCACTTGTTGGCGTAGTTGGCCCTGGTTGCCTTCACTCGTCGCTTGGCTGGTGTTACAGCAGATTATCTGTTTTCTGGATCAAGGCTACAGTGTGCCCGGCATGCTTTGGATTACAGTCCTCGGTCTCTTCGCTCTCTGTCCGCGGGAGCTCTGCCTGCGACCGCCCGCTGACATCGCTGGCCTACCGGCTAGCTCTTCTGTGCTATCTGCTAGCATAGTGGGGCTGCCTGCTAGCTTCATTTGGATTGCGGTTAGCAGAGCCAGAGCCCCGTCAACGATACCACCGGACAGCATGACGATCCACTACTCCTCCGTCGAACTCCACCAACTCAATATCACAATAACTCCTGGATATACCACAACCATCAAAGAACACGGACTTCTCCGCCGGCCCCGCTACTCTCATAGGGGTAGCCGACATAAGTTTGCTGCCTGTACACGAAACTCCATTCAGTCGCCGTCCAGCCGTGACGTCACACAGCTACCACAACAAACCACACGTGCGCCCTGTCTGTCTGAGAGCCTTAGTCAAAGCACCTCATTCCATCTCATCTCAAATGCGCACTGTTTAACTCCCGTTCTCTCAACCTCAAGGAATCCATTATCAACAACTACATCACTGACAAAAACCTGGACTTCATATTCATCACTGAAACATGGCAAAAACCTCAGGAATACATCACACTTAACAAATCTACCCCCTCCGGATATTCCTATATGGACAATCCTCGCCTGGACGGACGTGCCGGTGGTGGTATTGCTGTCATCCACCGGCTTAACATCAAACTAACCAAAATCCCCATCCAGGCCCCACCATCATTTGAATCCCTCACTTTCAAACTATCCGGCCCCAAACCCCTGGTCATCGCAGTCATTTATCGAGTCCCCAAGCCCAACCCATCTTTTCTCTCCGACCTATCAGGATGTCTCACACAACTGTGTTCCATATCCCCATCTGTCACACTCCTGGGTGACTTCAATTTCCACGTGGAAAAATCCACTTGCACAGCTGCTTCCGAATTTATGGACATCCTGACACTGTTCAATTTCACTCAACACATTGATTTCCCCACCCATGTTAAAGGCCATACCCTCGACCTAGTCTGCTCCACCAACTCCAGCATCAGCCACATATCTAGCACCAATTTTGGTGCTACCATCTCAGATCACTTTGCCATAGACTTCCACATTGACACACCCACCCCCCACAAGAAGCTAAAACGCACCATAAAGTTCCGGAAGTTAAAATCCATCAACCCCTTGTCTCTCTCCGTATCCTTCTCCGACGCCATCTCCATCTCCTCCTTCACACAGTCTGACTCCCCCACCGAACTGGTTAACATATACAACACCACACTCTCCTCCTCCCTTGACCAGCTTGCACCCGTTCAAACCCGTTCCGTCTCATTCACCCACACTGCTCCCTGGTTCACAGATGAACTCAGCAGCCTCAAGGCCAAGGGCCGGCAGCTGGAAAGGCTGTCCAAGAGGACAGGGCTCACTGTTCACTCCGACATGCATAAACAGCACATGCAGCTCTATAAGGACACCATCAACTCCACCCGCACCTCTCACTACTCTGGAATTATTCAGTCAGGCAGTGGCAACCCCAGAGTACTTTTCTCCACAATAAACAAACTACTCAAACCCATGGACACCATTTCCCACTCCTTCACCACTGAAAAATGCAATAACTTCCTAACCTTCTTTCATGAGAAAATCAACAACATTCACAGCCAGCTGGCCACCCCTCCCCCCGGACCTGAACCTGAGCCTACCATACCCACTACACACTCCTTCTCCTCATTCACTGACATCTCACCCTCTGAGCTGTCAACTGTCATTGCAGGCATGAAATCCTCAACCTGCTCCCTGGACCCCCTCCCCACCTACCTCCTCAAAGACTGTATCCCCACTCTCTCACCACTCATCACTAAAACAATAAACTCCTCCCTTTCCTCTGGTTTCGTTCCCCCTTCCCTAAAACTTGCCTCCATCACTCCGATCCTAAAAAAACCCGGCCTCGACCCTGACTCCCCCAATAACTACCGGCCCATCTCAAACCTCCCATTTCTGTCAAAAATTCTGGAACGAGTCGTCACAAACCAAATCACTGCATACCTGGAAACAAACCACCTATATGAGCAATTTCAATCCGGCTTCCGCACCAAACACAGCACTGAAACTGCCCTCCTCAGAGTCACCAACGATCTACTGCTATCTGCTGACACCGGTTCACTCAACATCCTCATCCTCCTTGACCTCAGTGCCGCCTTCGACACCATGCATCACTCCATACTCATCTCACGCCTCAAATCCACCCTTGGAATCACTGGCACTGCCCTCTCCTGGTTCCAATCATATCTCACTGACAGACAGCATTTTATTTCCATCAATAACTGCCAATCACTCACATCACCTGTCACCCACGGCGTCCCCCAAGGTTCAGTACTCGGTCCCCTTCTCTTCATCCTCTACATGCTCCCCCTTGGCCAGATACTCCGCACTCATGGTCTCCACTTCCACTGCTATGCCGATGACACTCAACTGTATCTCCCCGCCAAAACCATCACCCCCACCACCCACTCCACTCTCACCTCCTGCCTGACTGACATCAAAACATGGATGCAAACAAACTTCCTAAAACTCAACTGCAATAAATCTGAAATCATCATCATTGGCCCCGACTCACTCACCCGCTCCTCCCATGACTTCTCCCTCACCATTGATGGCTCCACTGTCACCCCCTCCACCCGTGTCCGCAACCTTGGTGTCATCCTTGACCCCACCCTCTCCTTCCAGCCCCATGTCAACCAGATCACCAAAACCGCCTTTTTCCACCTCCGTAACATTGCCCGCCTTCGTCCCATGCTATCCCACACGGCCGCTGAAACACTCATTCATGCCTTCATCACATCCAGACTCGACTACTGCAATTGCCTCCTGTATGGCGTCACCACCAAGGTCCTCAAAAAACTACAATATGTTCAAAACTCCGCCGCCCGCCTACTCACCAGAACCAGATCCAGGGACCACATCACACCCATCCTCCGCGAACTCCACTGGCTCCCAGTCAAGTCCAGAATTGAATTCAAAATACTCACCATCACCTACAAAACCCTCAACAACCAGGCCCCCCTCTACCTCTCTGAACTCATCAACCGCCATGTCCCCTCCCGCTCCCTCAGGTCAAGCACTGCCAACCAACTGGAAACCCACAGATCCAACAAACGGACATGGGGAGACAGGGCCTTCGCAGTGGCTGCCCCTTCTCTTTGGAACTCACTCCCAACCCACATCAGAGCTGCCCCCACCTTCGAAATGTTCAAAAGCACACTCAAAACTCACCTTTTCAAACTGGCTTTCCCTACATAACCCCCCCCCCCACACACATACACACACACGCACACACACACACCCTTCTTGTTTGCCCCTCTTTTGATTTTTATTCCTAGTTTTTAACCTTTTAAACCTTTTAATTTGTTTTCTAATAAATATGTCTGTATTTCTTTCTGTAAAGCGACTTTGGGTACCTAGAAAAGCGCTATATAAATCGTATATATTATTATTATAATTCCTGGGGGTCCTTGACCTGAAAAATGTTGAGCACAACTGACATAGAAACACAGGTTTTACAGAAAACTTTTAGGATTTAGAAGCCATTTGTTTTTAATTGTTTACATTAGTAGGCTATTTTATTAATTTGTTTTTTGGTTTTTTTACATTGTTTGTATGGTCTGTTGGATGTTGGTTGTTTTAAAATGGACCTCTATTTCATTTTTACCAATAGATTGTACTCAAAAAGGACTCATAGCACGACACAGAGTGCCGTGCGCGCTATGAGCTTGTAGATCTGCTATTTTTGAAAAATCGTGAAAATGTGGCGCACATCTTTGAATATATATTCGTTCAGAGTGAACGTTTTTAACTCAAATCTTCCCCTGGTCCCTGGGAAGATTATTTTCAGATGGGGGTACATGGCGAAATACAGATAATTCTGGGGGTCCTTGACCTGAAAAATGTTGAGCACCACTGACATAGAAACACAGGTTTTACAGAAAACTTTTAGGATTTAGAAGCCATTTGTTTTTAATTGTTTACATTATTAGGCTATTTTATTAATTGGTTTTTTGTTTTTTTTACATTGGTCTGTTGGATGTTGGTTGTTTTAAAATGGACCTCTATTTCATTTTTACCAATAGATTGTACTCAAAAAGGACTCATACGACTCTGAGTGCCACGCTATGAGCTTGTAGATCTGCTATTTTTGAAAAATCGTGAAAATGTGGCGCAAATCTTTGACTATATATTCTTTCAAAGTGAACATTTTTAATTCAAATATTTGGAACAACATATTTTCAGATGGGGGTCCACGGCCAAATGCATATTATTCTGGGGGTCCTTGACATGAAAAGGTTTGAGCACCACTGACATGCAGAAACATGATTTTAAGAAACTGTCATGAATTAGAAGACATTTGTAGTTATATATTTAATGCAGGCGTCAGAAACAGTTAAAGGACATTGGAGTACAAAGTAATACTAAGTATAATCAGTGTAAAGACATGTAGTAAGATGTGTTTCAGTCTCTGAGTCTCTACTCACAGCAGTCTGCAGGTTCGTCTGAGCCGTCCCCACAGTCATCTGCCGTGTCACACTTCCACCACAACGGAATGCACTTGTAGTTCTTACAAGCAAACTGACGGGAGAGACGACACACATCTTTAGAATGACTATCGACAGCAGACACGAGACCTATAAAGACATACACGCGTATAACACAAGTGAACTGGAGGTGAATCACCTGGCTGGCCGTGCAGCTGGACATGCACTGCTTGTTGTCCGCTGCCAAGTAGAAGTAGGTTAGACAGGAACACTTGTAGCCTCCTCCAGGTGAGAGCAGACACAGGTTACTGCATCCTCCATTGTTGGTCTGACACGGATGAGCAGACACTGCAGGAAAACATGTACACATGTAATGAATATGAGAGCCCTGAATACTATTACTATACTGATACAACACTACTAGCTACTACTATTATGTTACAATACTGTTTAGGGGTGCACAGTTATGAAATTATAATGACCGATGACCGATCTCCCATTATTTGCAGGGTCATATCTGCCGATACCAATTATTACATATTATACAGAGGGCCACAATGGAAACAAGCCTATAGGTCCTCTAGGGGCTTGGCCCAAAGCCAATCAATACATACTGTAGCCTATACTCTTTTTCCAAGTGTGAATGAATGAATGAATTCAATGTAGAACTTTTCATTTATTTTGCTGGTGTAAACCGATGAAATAATCTGGATTATTTTGAGACCGATCCGATACCAATATGGCATTTGTATGGCCGATGTGGCCAATTCCTATTATACTATACTAATAATATTACTATGTCACAATATGACTATTATTATTGTTGCTGTTGTTGTTATTATAGGGTGTATTTATACTACGTAATGCTTTTCAAAACAGATCAGATAATAATACAATGATAGACAGTTAATATAAGTCATAAAACATTATGCAGAGTCATAATGAGAGTGTTGTGTACAGTAGGTGGTACAGACCCTCAGGTTGTTGATATGGGTGGTAGATCTGGATGTCCCATGGATCGTTCAGGTTTCTGATGAGTGTGGTGGGGTTGGTTCCCTTAGTCTTGTGAGCTCTGGAGATGGAGCTGGAGTCGGAGCTCCAGTAGATGTACTCCTCAAACAGGGTAATACCACGGATATATCTGCCCTGACGCAGAACTACAGACACACAAAACCAAAAGTGTCAGAATATTATGAAATAGCAGTAAGACTATTTAAAATAAGATATACAATGTTTTAGTAAAGTGTACTCTGAAGTAAATCATGTTCTTACTGCTTTAATTACTTTTTGTGTGCATGTGAGCATATGTGCGTGCTTGCGTGTGTGGCTGCGTGCTTACATACGTGGCCGTGTGCATGCGTGCGTGCGTGAGTGTGTGGCTGCGTGTGTGTGTGTGTGTGCATGTGTGTGCGTTTGTGTGCATGTGTGTGTACGTGTGTGTACGCGTGTGTACGTGTGTGTGTGTGTGTGTGTGTGTGTGTGTGTGTGTGCGCATGCGTGAATTATGCCTTACATATTTAACTGCACACTGGTGTCACTCACCAAGAATAGCAGATCTACAAGCTCACGACGCGTCGCATTGTGAGACTGTAGATCAGCTATATTTGGCTCTCTATGATTTGTGTTGACCAAAATATTTGTAAAAATGGCATCCATGAATCCCCATACTAAGGGAAGTTGTATTTATACAACGTAGTTTCGGGAGAAGAGGCCTCCTTCCGCTCGACCTTAACCACTCCCCCCTCCTTATCAATCACTCCCCTCCTTATCAAACCCACCTGCCTGTCGTTATCACCTGGCCAATCCTGCCACAATCACCACAGTATAAATACACCTGTGCGCCAACATCTACCTGTTCTCACTACGTGATCCAGAACCTTCAGACAAGCAGAATCCCTTCTCGCTCCTTCTCCAACCTCACCTCAGCATACAGAACGTAAGCGTCACATTGTTTTGACAACCTGTCACTTGATCCACGCTGATCAAATTGCTAAATACGACCAAAGCTAAATATCACTTGTTTACTTGTTTAATTTACTTGTTTACTTGTTGTGATTCAAGCCGAACACTACTTGTGTTCGTATCCTACATTGAACAAAAGTGCTGCTTAGCAGCGGCGCATATCGCTCGTTTTCTTTCTCTCTTTTTTTCACCCAAAAAAGAAAAGAGAGAGGAAACCGCAGCACCGCTGCAGCGCGAGCTGGAGCTTCACGCCTCCGACAGCGAGGACGTTCTATCTACGTCAGGAAGCTCCAGGCGTGCCTACTCGTCTGCCATCCCCGACACCGCCACGTCAAGCTCGTGCTCGGTCCCGCCGGCACAGCCAAGGCCGGAACCGAGCAGCAGCAGCAGCCGCGCTACGTCCTCTCGGTCCTCCTTCTCCGTCGCCCCCGTCATCGCCAGCCTCGGCCAACTACACCTGTCAGTCGCCGACTGGACGGTGGCCGGGCTCCAGCGCCTTCTCACGGCCAGAGGAATTCCATTCCAGAGGACCGACCGAAAGGCTGCATTGTTCGCATTGTGGCTGGCGAAACCGTCAAGCCGCTCTGGACGCGGCCCCGCCCCCTCCTGCTTCCCGACAGCAACAACAGGCACGTGCCCGGCCCACTTCCCCCTCCCCCCTCCCTCACACACACGCCGGCCGGCGCACGCATCGCCTGCTACAAACCCCCTTCCTCCCCCTCCTCCCTCTCTCCCCCCCCCCCCCCCCACAAGCACGCTGGCACATGCGTCGCATGTTTGACATGCGTCAAACATGCGACCTAACCCTAGAATGCATGTTCCTCCTCGCCTTCTTGGGGTTCCTGCGCTGCGCAGAGTTCACATCCTCCTCCGCCCGTTACGACCCTTCCCGTCATCCTAGCCTCTCCGACATCACCTTCCACTCCTCCGACTCCCTCACTTTCACCCTCAAACACAGCAAGACAGACCATGCTCGGGCGTTCCTCAGCAATCCACCTCTTCCGTACAGATCCCCCTCTCAGCCCCTACGAAGCCATTCTCCGCTACGTCTCCACGAGACGCTCCCTCAACGCCTCACCACACGACCCCCTGTTCACCACAGAGACGGGTTCCATCGCCACCCGCTCCTGGTTCCACAAGCACCTCCGCCGAATCCTCGCTCTGTCCGGCCTTCCCTCCCAGCTCTACTCCGGCCACTCGTTCCGCATCGGCGCAGCCACCACCGCGTCTATAGGTGAGGCCTCTCGGACCACCTCATCCGACCGCTGGTCCTCCCAAGCCTACCAGTCCTACATCAGGACCAACATCTCAGACGTCCAAAACGCCCATCTCCACCTAGGCCGCCTATAAACCCTCTCCCCCTTCTCGAGGATCCTCACTCGCGTCCCTTCCTCCAGTCCCGCACTCGTCTCCCAGCCAGCTCTTTTTGGGGCAGTTCCGGAGCAGAGACGCCCGCTCTCCGAGCGCGCATACATACACGGCGTCCTCTCCCGAGACCACACCCCCATCCTGAGTCTCACCCATCCCGGGTTCCCCTCCTCCCCCCATTTCATCATTCAATTTACCAATAAATGGTTGAACTTGAGCGAAGGTGTGGTCTCTTACTAAGTGAAAATCTGTGTGTGTGTGTGTGTGTGTGTGTGTGTGTGTGTGTGTGTGTGTGTGTGTGTGTGTGTGTGTGTGTGTGTGTGTGTGTGTGTGTGTGTGTGTGTGTGTGTGTGTGTGTGTGTGTGTGTGTGTGCGTGCGTGTGTGCGTGCGTGCGTGCGTGCGTGTAACCTGTGTGTCTGTTGGTTCCATCCAGGTTGGCAAACTCAATGCTCCCCTCCATGGTGCTCCAGTATATGTGATCATTGATGTAGTCTAACGTCAGGCCCCAGGGCCTGGTGATCTCATCCATTATGATGCTCCTGTTGGTGCCGTCCATCCCTATCCTCCCTATGTGGCGGTTGTTTCTGCCCCAGTCTGCCCAGTACAAGTAGCTGTCAGAGGAGACACTGTGTCAGGTCACTGTTCACAACAAATCACACATACAGTACTGTCTGTACAGCAGTGGTTCTCAAACATTTTTGTCTCAGTGCACCTCGATCGGCAAAATAACGTTTTCGTCAACCGCACCCCTGAATTGCATTGTTACTTTATAGAACCTTTATGTCATTTTACGGTACATAAACCATGCAAATAACTTCATACTTGACGTTTACTTTAAACACTTGAACTTCAGCATCCCTATTCTGGGGGGAACATACACCAAAAATAGCTGATCCACAAGCTCACACAACATGTCTCTGTGAGACGCGTTGTGTGAGCTTGTAGATCGGATATATATACTCATACTCATGTGATACATCCTAGTCTTATACAAAAAAAGAACTAATGTGACTTTTATTTAATCTGCAAGACTGTTAATTATGTTGTGTAGTAAACTAAAATAGGACTCAGATGACTAAAATAGGACTAAAACAAAATGCTGTGTTGTTCAAAAGACTAAGACTAAATCTTTAAAAATGTACACTGCATTAAGACTAAGACTAAGATTAAAATAATAAAAGACCACAAGATTTTGATATTTAGTCGACTAAGACTAAACAATTTCAGAAGACTAAAATAGTACTAATAGTACTAATACTAAAACTAAATGGTGTTATTCAAAAGACTAAGATCAGAATTTGCAGTCAAAATTAACAGTGCTGCAAGAGGTACAACAAATAAACATGATGCAATGTCATCCGTTTAGCTTTTAGATGTAAATCCAGTCTTCTTGTATCTGTGGTGTTTCACAGGACGGTTGATAAAGTCAGTGTAAGGTTCATGATCACGAAACCACAGTACACTTACCCGTAGCGTACATCCACAGCCATGGAGCGTGGCCAATCCAGGCCGGTGTTGACCAGGACTGTTCGGTACGCCCCGTTTAGTTTGGACACCTCTATGGTGTGCTGCTCAGTGTCACTCCAGTAGAGGTTTCCTCCCACCCAATCAACAGCCAGACCGTATGGTGCACTGAGTGACGTGTGGAGGACCTGTCAATGAGACATACATTCACTCTGGATATACTCCACTGTGCAAAAAGCTTGGAATACGGATGTGTATATTACAGGAAACTCCCGTTAATCTTTCCAACAAACTCCCATAAACTCCCGTATTGTACCATCACACCTGTATATTACCGTATATATATTACATGTATATGCTGCTAAACTTGAGGTTTACGGGCAAAATACAGTTCCCGTAATTGCCCGTTAACTCCTCTTTTCACGCAGTGCTCACCACGTTTTATTGTTCTATTTGTAAGTCATTTGTTCAACATATTAATATCACAGGATATTGTAAAAAGAGCATATTGTCTACTCAACCTTTCTGCTTGTTTGCACAACTCTCAGCACTTAAGCCTTATTTCATAATTTGGCTTTTTGAAAATAGCAGGTCTATACATGCTATAAAGCTCACAATGCATTGTGACATGATGCGTTGTGAGCTTGTAGATCTGCTATTTTCTAACTATGTTGAATATTTTCAATAATGAATGTTATTATTTATAACATCATAACAATCTAAATCTACAAAGTAACTAGTAACCAGTGGTGGACAAAGTACTCAAGCCCAGTATACTTGAGTCAAAGAATAGATACTCAACTACGTATACTGTAGATACGTAGTTGAGTATATGTATAGCAAGTATACATTTCTCTATAAATGTGTACTTGAGCTAAAGTACTGGCGTACTTGTATATACTGTATAATGTGTACATAAATAATTTGTATCAATGCATTGCTGTATTTAGACCCCCCCCCCCATCCGGCCCAATCCACCACCACCTTCAAAACAATATCAATGGTAGTGAAAATAGCTGATCTACAAGCATCACAACGTGTCCTGATGCGACACGTGTGAGCTTATAGATCGTTAATTCAGAATGTACCTTTAACCTTCCTAGAAATGTAGTGGAGTCAAAAGTACAATATTACGTCTTTGGAATGCAGTGGATTGAAATACTAAAGTAAACCACACATACTCATAAATGTACTTTAAGTGCCAGGGACGTCATCCCGTCTCTAAATCAACTATGGAGTGCCATGCCCGTAAAGACGTCTAAAAAAAAAGATATATATATATATGTGTGTTTTTTTTTTTTTTTTTTTTTTTTCTTTTCTTTTCTTTTTACAATTCTTTTTTTTTTACATTATTTTTTAAAACGCCCTCTTTTTTTAATAATGGGAGATCTGGCACTCAGAGCCTAAACTGGTGACCACTAGGTGGCACTGAAGGAGTTTTAAGAACACTACTAAAGCTGTCAAATAAGTAAAACGTACAAATATGCCTCTGAGATATAGTGGAGTACCAGGCCAGTATGTATGTATTAGGAAATATAAATACTTGGGAAATTACACGTAAACCTTACAGTGTTTAATATGTACAGTACTTGAGTAAAAATACTTAGTTACCACCACACTGTCTAACAACAGTGATATTACAAAGCATTTTGAATACAAGTATAACCATTTTCTGACATTATTTCACTTCCCATCTGTGTATTTGTCACACTGACCTGGACGTCACTGCCATCGATGTGCATACGACTGATCGTCTTGTTGGGGAGATCTGATGAACCTGAGAACCCTTCTGTCCAATAGACCATCTGCTGCTCGTAGTCAAAGTCCAGAGCCATCGCTTCATTCAAGTCCTGTCACAGCACAGCAGTTAGTTAGTTAGTTAGCAGTTAGTCTCTGACAGGTGGAATACATTCCGACATGTCAAAAGCAGTGTGTGAATTGTATCAAATCAAATAATCCTTTATTTATAGCAATTTATAGCAACTCTCTTTTTTTTTTTTTAGATATTGTTTTTGCGGCTTACGCCTTTATTGATTTTTTAAGGGATAGAAAGTAGGCTGACAGGAAACGGGAGAGAGATGAGGGGATGACATGCGGTAAAGGCCGTGTCGGGTCCGGGAGTCGAACCCGCGGCACACCGCGACTGGATCACCAGTCCGGTGCCCAGACCGTTACGCTACGGCCTGGGCCATTTATAGCACATTTAACACAACCGAAATTGACCAAAGTGCTTCACAGGAAAGAAAAAACATTTAGAGCTAATAACATTTAAAGCAATTTACATCAAGTAGAACCAGATACATGGCAAATGAGGCAAACATGATACATGGACAATATAGGAATATATATATTTAGATTACATTAAAGTATGTTTTAACCCATTCTGAACGGGAACCCATTTTGGTGTTACGAGCTTGTAGGTCTGCTATTTTTTTTTTAATCGAAGAACGACTGACATTTTTTAGAATCTGATCTCAGGTCAGAATGGGTTCATCAGACCAGTGTGTGTCCCAGTGGAAACCTCGTATGAATCTGATCTCAGGTCAGAATGGGTTAAGTAAGGATTTAATAATCTCCTGACCTCGATGGATTGGGCAGCTCTAATAAAGGGGGGGGGGGTCACCTCTTGTTCTGAGGGTTCAGGTGGTTGGCACGGTCAGCAGTGATTGGTCAGCAGACCTCAGAGCTCTGGGAGGGTTGTAGCGCTGTATACGTTCAGCCATACAGGGCAAGAGATTTAACCCATTTAGACCTTATAGACCTCTCAGTGTCTCTCAGTGGTGCTCAACCTTTTTCATGGCAAGGACCCCCATCTGAAAGTATGTAGTTCCAGGGTCCTCCCAGAAGCAAAGGTATGAGTTAAAAACATTCACTGTGAAAGAATATATTGTGGGATGTCACATGACAGCGGGCCGTCAGAGCGCCAACCCAACGAGAGTCAGTGGAGCGTCAGAGGCGGAGCCCAGCTCAGAAGACAGCGACCTGCCCTGGGTCTCATGATTGACCACACGTATCACCGTCTTCCTCCTCAATCAGAGCAATTACGCAACAGCCACGCTTCGCGCGTAATGCTTGAAAGGCAGGAAACAGATGAACGCTCCGCCTCATTCTCCACTGACTCACGGAGGGAGCACTGACGTGGCAATCTGGCGGTAGGTCTCCACAAACACACATCCCCTCACTGTTGTCACTTGTTCAGACTCTGTGCTAATAGTGTTTCTCATTGGAAAATTGGATTGGATGGAGGAATCCTGAAGAGGAACCCAGATGGAAATAACACTCCTGAAGGAATAGGAGTGAGAGGAAGACTGTTTTGCCCTGGAAATAGGAAGAACCTAAGTTAACCAAGTGTGTGTGCTGGATCTGATTTGAACTTTAACATAATCCTCTCAATAAATGCCAGAGTAGGCAAACCTTGCTGTGTCTCCTGCCTATCGTTGTTCAGTGGCGCCCACAATATATTCAAGATTTGTGCCATATTTTCACGATTAAAAAAAAATAGCAGATCTACAAGCTTGTAGCGCGGCACTCGCGGCAGCTAAAGTATAACATAATCCTTAGAAACACCAAAAGGGGTTCCTGTCCTGAATGGGTTAAAAGTAAAAAAGTAGGATCTTAAAATCAATTATTTGTTTTATCGGGAGCCAATGGCATGATATCAGGACTGGTGTGATGTGGTCAAACTTTTTAGGTCCGGTGAGAAGGCGGACAGCAGCATTTTGGACTAATTGGAGTCTTCGGAGTGAGGATTGGTTGATGCAATAGTATTAGTACAATAGTCCAGCCTTGAGGAGATGAAGGAGTGAATGACCATTTCAAATTGTTTGAGGGGGAGGCAGGGTTTAACCTTGGCGAGGAGGAGGCGTAGGTGATAAAAGCTTGTTTAGACAACAGAGCTTATCTGCTTGTCAAATTTAAAAATATTATCGAAAATAACAGCAAGATTATTTTGCGCCTGTGTTGATATTGGAAGTGAGGGGGCCGAGGTTGTTGACAGGAGGGGTGGAGCCACTGGAGCGTTGTCCAAAGATGATTATTTCCCTTTTATTGTCATTGAGATATGAGAGGTTTTCATCCATCCAGGTTTTAATATCGTCTATGCAGTTCATTAGGGGCTCAAATGTGTTATGGTTGGTGGATGTAAGCGTGTATAGGATGTGTTGTTACAGTATGTTCAATGGTTTTCACCTGTTTGAGCACAGTGTGGTTGGAGCCGTTCAAGTTCATCTTATTCAGATCGTTGGAGGTGATGAAGATGAGGAAGGGCTCCACATCTAGAGAAAATCACATTTATTTAGCGTAAAATGCAATGCTTAATTTGTTTGTTTGGGAGAGACAGAACATATTCATGAACATTCATGCATCATTTATAAAACTACATACAGTAGAGATGAGAAAGCAATGTAAATATTAGAGTTACCAAGAATGATAATTCACAACCGTAGATTGTATTAGACCAATAACACACAATATTAGTACAGAAAGAAACAGATACCTGTTCCTGCCATGTGACATCAGACAAACAAACAATAGGCCAATACAACAATAGAAAATGCTAATAAAACCAAACTCTGTATCTATGTATGTTAACCCATTTA
>NC_139709.1:48863381-48883381 GCF_964188405.1 Protomyctophum parallelum | reverse complement strand
CAACAACAACAACAATAATAATTATAATGTGTTCTTTGTTTACCTGTTGTGTTGTGTGATTCAGTCTGGAGAGCTGAGGAGACAAATATCAGAATAAATGAGTTCCACTGTAACAGAGAACATGGATCGTCTCTACTAATACATTCTGCTTGGGTCTACTTGTGGTTTATCTGTTGCACCAAATGCACTGGAGAAAAGTACTTCATTTGGCAGCCATGCATTATGCAAGCGTAATGAAGTTGACCTACTTTTTAACCTATTTCAGGTAAGATTTCACTATTTGAATATTTTATTAAGCATTGCAATTGATTTTTGTTTTCTGTGTTTCCTTTATTATGGGTCTTTTATGGGTCCCTTTATGTTTTGTTTCCTACATTTTGTTTTTAATTATTACTATTTCAGGACATTAAAAAAGCAAAAATCCCCAAAAAGCTAAAAGTTTCATGAATGTTTAAGTAATGTCATGAATAAATCAAAGAAAGAATATCAAATAAATTCCATAAATTAGAAAACAATTGTTTAGGTAGTAGTGAAAATAGCCAATCTACAAGCTCACAATGCGGCACGAAGCCACATGTTGTGAGCTTGTAGATCGGCTATTTTAACTAGGCTATAGTTTGGGTGTCGGGGAGGGGAGACATCATATTTTTATTTTTGGGTCACAGGCTAAAAAGGTTTGGAAAACACTGGTTTAGAAGAAAACCTCTTTATTGCATACGGACGGTAACTATTAATTTATTTCAGTAAGTGGACCCTGGCCATTTTAACCCATTTAGACCTGAGCTCGATTCGTCCAAATATCTTCTAAATCATGACAGTTTTCTGAAAAGTGTTTCTATGTCAGTGGTGCAACCTTTTTCATGTCAAGGACCCCCAGAATTATCTGTATTTAGCTAAAGAATAACATAATGCTTAATTCACCAAAAGGGGTTCCCATCCAGAATGGGTTGCATGACACATACAGTATATGTACCCATCTGAAAATATGTTGTTCCAGGGAAAGCAAAGATTTGAGTTAAAGAACATTGGCTCTGAAAGAATATATTCAGCGAGCTTGTAGATCTGCTATTTTTCAACAGCTAAATAATAACAAATGCCTTCTAAATCCTGACATTTTTCTGAAAGACCCATGTTTATGTCAGTCGTTCTCAAACATTTTCATGTCAAGGACCCCCAAAAATATATGTAACTGGCCGCCGACCCCCATCTGAAAATATGTTGTTCCAGGGACACCCCCCCCCCCCCCCCAGAAGCAAAGATTTGAGTTAAAAAACATTCGTTCTGAAAGAATATATATATTAAAAAATGTGCGCCACATTTTCACGATTAAAAGAAAATAGCAGATCTACAAGTTCGTAGCCGGCACTCGGTGCCGTGCTATGAGCTTGTAGATCTGCTATTTTTCAACAGCTAAAGAATAACATAATGCTTAATTCACCAAAAGGGGTTCCCATCCAGAATGGGTTGCATGACACATACAGTATATGTACCCAGGTAGAGCCTTGAGAAGCAGAGCTTCAACCTTGACTGTTCCACAACCAGAGGAGCTTCTCTACAGATGATAGCTTTAATGGAGTCTAATCACCACAACTCTGCATAACAACAGTGTTCTACAGAATCACAATAGCGATTCTGAGATTTTTCCCAGTCGACTTGTCAGACAGTAAAGTCGAAGTTGAGTCGATGCAACGTTTTATGACGGGGGGCCTCTCCAATATGGCACAGTGTATGTATCTATATGGAAAAGCGCTGATTATCAAAACATAAAAATGTAATAGTAAATTCTAAACAGTGCAGGCACACACACGCAAGTGTGCCTGCTCTGTCAGACCAGAAAAGAGAACACAGTCAACAGGAGAGGGTCTGAGGGGGCATAATTGGCACGCAGCGCAGCGCAGCGCAGCGCGCAGCGCAGCGCAGCCGAGAACACAATACAAAATATAACATTAACACTAGTGGCAGTACAGCAGCCTGACCTTCAGAACACAATAGAAGACATAGGTCTATATTAACATTTATAGCAGCCAGCAGCACAACACCAGAATACAATCTGCTGACCTTCCACGTTCACGACGTGAACATGTATTCCTTCTCCTCCTCCTATACAACTCGATAACGTTCTCATGTTACTTCTTTTCTGAGCCATGCAAATAAACAACAACCCACTCTGACCGGAGACTCATGCGTCCCGTGCGTAAAGCTAAACCAGAAACAGGACAGTCACTGCATCAGCAAGGAGGTGGGGGGATCTAGTCTGGGGATAAAGTTTGCGCGCTTATATCTGTTACTTCTCTGCCACAGTGCAGTTCAACATCAGCCATTCAGCCAGTCAATATGGACTTTAAGCAACGACTGTTTTCAGGACGGACACAGCATAAGAGAGGTGATGGAGCAATCGGTGTAAATGTATGACAGCTACGATTTCAATAAACATGGTTATGACATGGCGTTGTAGACACTACGTGTAAGTGTAGGTTCTCCCGTAGTAGAAAGGACTGCGACGGAGAGCAGGTTTATGTATCGAGCACTGATCCATTCCCGGTTGCCGTAGCCGACTGCCGTAGTATCCGTCGTTGCTTAAAGTCGCTAATAGTGGGACACCGCTGAGAGCCACACACAGATGCAGATGCAGTTAGGTTCTTAATTAAGGGCGCGTTCTGAATGCAATGCATGAACTAATAGGCGAGTGCGCTCCGGTAAGCTTTGCAAAGGGAAGGAATGACTTCTGTCCGTCACAATAACCAATCCTACAGTTTGAATTATTTACACACGCACACAGAGCAAAAAATATGATATGGGGAAAACAATTGAAAATATATATATTTTTTCATTCTAATTCTAATTTGAATCGACTTGTGTTAATGAAATCGATGCAACCATGCATCGATTTTTAAATGAATGAGACGTTTTATTTGTATTTTACAAATGCGTGCGCTCGTGCATGCGTGCACAATTCAATTCAATTCAATTGGCTTCATTGGCATGAGAGAAAAGTGAACACTGCAGGATGTTTCAAGGGATATTTCACTTTCAAACATAGGTCTACCCCAGACAGTATTTAACCTGTTAATGATTCATTCAATATTTTGATATTTGATGTGCATTTTATCCTTATTACTTCAAACAAGATAAAAACAACAATTAATTGTCCCTCTAATTCTAGTTCATGAGGGGCTGTGTTTTTTCAATTATACCTTTTTATTTATATATAGAAAGAAAATGCATGGCCCCTGCAGACGTGTTACAGTATTCAGTCACCTGAACCAAGGACGGATGTTTTAGATGAATCCATCATGGTATTCAAATTTGAGTTTGAAATTACAATTAGCGTTTGTAATTGAGGGGGAGTGTCTGATAAAATCAAAGTATGAATCGAGCATCTCACATGTTTGAAATGCCCCTTTAATGAGTCATGCTAATGACTGCTAATGATTTGTGGCCATATTATTGTAAAGCGTTACCTGTCACCTGTATTCACTGTCGGGAATAGCAATTGACAATATATAAAGTCACAATATCAATTTTGATGAGGCAGTGTGCATTATCTAAAATAGTTTTTTTTAATGAACATTTTGGAGTTGGTTTCTCCCCGACAGCAGAGATATCATAATAAATGTCCTATAGATCTAATATCTAGACGTCATGAACATGCTTCCTGCATACCCCAGGGACATGCAGAGAGTGTTAGAGGGGCAGGGGCTCAAATCCCGTAAGAGGGCACTTTTGGACAAAAACAGCGAAAATAGCAGATCTACAAGCTCACAACGCGTCGCACCGCGACACGTTGAGAGCTTGTAGATCAGCTTTTTTGGGGGCGCAACCCAGCACTCTTTAGCTAGTGGATTTCAAAACAAATATGTTCAAGTTCAGGAGACTTGGTATAAAAGAAAAGCAATTCTCCTGAATGCGCTGCCTTCCAGCATGTTGGAAAGGAAAGGAGTTGCATTTTGCATTTCTTTCACCACAGAAAGGCAGAGCTACCAACCTGCACACATTTTGTGTACCAACCACGCAATTCTAGGCATATAGACACCTAGAATTGCGTGGTTGGTACACAAAATGTGTGCAGGTTGGTAGCTCTGGAAAGGGCAGTTATTTTACAGACGGGCAAAAGGGCAGGGGCTGAAGCCCCCTTTGATGTCTATGTGTGCACGTCCCATGCCAGACCCACCTGTGGTGTCCACCTGGCTGCTGAGTCCTGCCTCTTCAGTGGCTAAGGCTGGGTTAGTGGTCACAGCATCCTCCTTGGCCCTTCCACCTTAGGATATTGTCAATAGTATTGTCACTTTTCACACATCTAACATGATCTCGCACCGGCATTTTTCTCTTATCTTTTCTGATGCGTTTCTCACATGTGTTCTTTGTTTCCCTCAAATGATTAAAAGTTCTGACAGGCAGGAAAACTTGACAGAAAAAGACTACCGGTATATATAGCACTGATGAAGGTCTTAGGACCAAAATGTTTGCTACTTTTAATGTACTTTTATGTTAAAATAAAAGAAAAAAATGTTTTCTTAAGTCTCGGTCTGTTAGACTTTTCCTTTATTTTTTATATAGTGAGCGAGTCTTTTTCTGTCAAGTTTTCCTCTATGTTTTTGAGACCACTGCTCCTGTAGTCAAGTTGGGAAAAAAAGGACGAAGACAAAAGGCGTAACAGTGCTTTCTCAGTGCTTCAGCATTCTGACAGACAGACAGACAGACAGACAGACAGACAGGCAGCAGTTTATGCTTTGTCGTACAACGGTCAACGGCGTGACGCGGCGGACATGGCAGATCTGGAGGAACTGATAATGCATTTTGAGCTTGTAGATCAGCTATGTTTGCTATATTGTAATTGAAATCCTGATTTATTCATTTATTTTTGCTATTTCTGAATTGGAATCCTGAAAAGTATAACCTTTTAATATTTAAAAAAGACAATAGCATTTGAATTGTAGTAATTAGCTGAAATCAATAATATAGGAGTATTCTGCTATTAACCTGCGGGCCGCATTAAGTGAAGGTGGGGGCCGCATGTGGCCCCCGGGACGCCATTTACCATGTATGGTTTAGTTAGTAGGACTCCTAATATGACATATTGTCGACTACAACCTATCTCAAACCCTCACCCTAACCCTAACCTCCCACAGGGCAGCACACCTAAACCTAACCTTAACCCTCACCCTAACCCTAACCTCCCACGGGGCAGCACACCTAAACATAACCTTAACCCTCACCCTAACCCTAACCTCCCACGGTTCAGAACACCTAAACATAACCTTAACCCTCACCCTAACCCTAACCTCCCACGGTTCAGAACACCTAAACCTAACCTTAACCCTCACCCTAACCCTAACCTCCCACGGGGCAGCACACCTAAACATAACCTTAACCCTCACCCTAACCCTAACCTCCCACGGGGCAGCACACCTAAACCTAACCTTGGTTACTATACTTTGATCCGACGGAGCATTGGTCCGATCGACAACCTACCTTAAACCCTCACCCTAACCCTAACCTCCCCCGGGGCAGACACCTAAACCTAACCGCAACCCTCTCCCGACCCCCAGCGCAGTGTCGGACATATGCCCCGTCGGGTCTATGCCGGACAAAAGGATGCCCCCCCCCTAACCTTAACCCATGTCTAACCAATAACTAGTCTAAACTAAGTATGCACCCCGACTGACTTTCAGTAATTGGGTCTTATGATCAAAATAAGAACATTATAATAGTGCGTAAAAGAATAAATAAAAACTTTTGCCACTTCTGCTTTAATATAATATTGTAGCACAATTTGCGGAACAATAGCATTACACTGCTCCTACAAGTACAAGTTACTGGCAAATAAAAACTTGATTGTTGATTCACAACAAATTCACAACAAAATTCAAACAAATTCACAACAAAACACAACAAATCCATGACATGTGGGCTTGTAGATCTGCTATGTTCGTGGCGTGACACTGTCTTACGACTAAGTATAAACATGACTTGTGCTGCTGCCTGCAGGCCGCGTAGACTGGCCGCTCTGCTTTTGTTACATCACAAATCCCTAAGAATATGAACTTTATATGTTGAAAAATGATTGTGTCATTTATAAATGAGAAAAAGGTCAAGGCTAACAATATGGTTCGTCTGTAGTATATAATACTTTGTTGCGTGAGACAATTTTATACTATTTATATTAACCTGGTGAGATTTTTTTACATGAACACATCTAGACTACGACCCTGACAGGAATAAACCTATATATTTCCCAGTACATATACAGGAATGTGTTCAAACTAGTCCTTGATGACAGGACACTTCTAAAGGATTCACAATGTAAAAGCAAGTCAGAGGTATATGCATTTTAGCCAAAAACCATTGAGTGATTTAAATGTGATGAGTTTAGTAATCAATAACGCATTAAAACAATCAACAAGTTAAAACAGAGTCCTACCTGAGGTCCAGAAAAAGGTGAACAGCACCAATATTTGGTAAAAATTCATATCTGTTTCTAGCTGTCAAAACAGATACATAGACGCTCAATCAGACTTTAGTCTTTAAATGGGCATTCAGTCAACAAGAAGCAGTGTGGTCTGGTCTCTTTGGGGTCGGCACGTCGTGTTTTATCATGTTCTCTTCATCAGTCATGTGGTTTCTCTGTGACGTCACGCTGCTCTTACTGACACTCTGACAGGAAATGCTTATCAACGCGTCAGTTGGAAAACCCAACACATCACCATTCACCAGTAAGCCCAGTGCACACTGGGTCAGCGCCATTATTCAGACGCCATGTTGGTCCGACTCGCCCCACTACTAACCCTGTCCCTAACCCTAATCCTAACCCATTACTAACCCTGTTCCTAACCCTAATCCTAACCCATTACTAACCCTGTCCCTAAACCTAATCCTAACCCATTACTAACCCTGTCCCTAAACCTAATCCTAACCCATTACTAACCCTGTCCCTAAACCTAATCCTAACCCATTACTAACCCTGTTCCTAACGCTAACCCTTATTACCCACTTCCTGGTGTACCTTTTGGGGGTCTTGTCATTATAGGCATGCATGACATTTATTATATTATTGTCAAAAATAGCTCATGTACAAGCTCACATGTTACAATGTGATCCATCAGCAATTTTCAGCAACTTTTTTTGAGCAGTGCTAATGTGTGGCTTTGTGTGTATGTCTGTACTATTCTCTCTCCCTCCCTGTTTCCTGTCTGCATGTCTCCACTACATACAATCGAAAAAAGGCATGAAAGCCCCAAAAATATCTTTAAAAAAATAATGTCTAAAGTGTAGATATCTGTTTTTGAAATGAGGCCTCTGGTAGTCACACAGGACTATAATAGTGAAATGAGGCCTCTGGTAGTCACACAGGACTATTATAGTGAAATGAGGCCTCTGGTAGTCACACAGGACTATAATAGTGAAATGAGGCCTCGTAGCCACACAGGACTATAATAGTGAAATGAGGCCTCTGGTAGCCACACAGGACTATAATAGTGAAATGAGGCCTCTGGTAGCCACACAGGACTATAATAGTGAAATGAGGCCTCTGGTAGTCACACAGGACTATAATAGTGAAATGAGGCCTCGTAGCCACACAGGACTATAATAGTGAAATGAGGCCTCTGGTAGCCACACAGAACTATAATAGTGAAATGAGGCCTCTGGTAGCCAACAGGACTATAATAGTGAAATGAGGCATCTGGTAGCCACACAGGACTATAATAGTGAAATGAGGTCTCTGGTAGCCACACAGGACTATAATAGTGAAATGAGACCTCTGGTAGCCACACAGGACTATAATAGTGAAATGAGGCCTCTGGTAGCCAACAGGACTATAATAGTGAAATGAGGCCTCTGGTAGCCACACAGGACTATAATAGTGAAATGAGGCCTCTGGTAGCCAACAGGACTATAATAGTGAAATGAGGCCTCTGGTAGCCACACAGGACTATAATAGTGAAATGAGGCCTCGTAGCCACACAGGACTATAATAGTGAAATGAGGCCTCTGGTAGTCACACAGGACTATAATAGTGAAATGAGGCCTCTGGTAGTCACACAGGACTATTATAGTGAAATGAGGCCTCGTAGCCACACAGGACTATAATAGTGAAATGAGGCCTCTGGTAGCCACACATGACTATAATAGTGAAATGAGGCCTCTGGTAGCCACACAGGACTATAATAGTGAAATGAGGCCTATGGTAGCCACACAGGACTATAATAGTGAAATGAGGCCTCTGGTAGCCACACAGGACTATAGTAGTGAAATGAGGCCTCTGGTAGTCACACAGGACTATAATAGTGAAATGAGGCCTCGTAGCCACACAGGACTATAATAGTGAAATGAGGCCTCATAGCCACACAGGACTATACTAGTGAAATGAGGCCTCTGGTAGCCACACAGGACTATAATAGTGAAATGAGGCCTCTGGTAGTCACACAGGACTATAATAGTGAAATAAGGCCTCTGGTAGTCACACAGGACTATAATAGTGAAATGAGGCCTCTGGTAGTCACACAGGACTATAATAGTGAAATGAGGCCTCTGGTAGCCAACAGGACTATAATAGTGAAATGAGGCCTCTGGTAGTTACACAGGACTATAATAGTGAAATGAGGCCTCGTAGCCACACAGGACTATAATAGTGAAATGAGGCCTCTGGTAGCCACACATGACTATAATAGTGAAATGAGGCCTCTGGTAGCCACACAGGACTATAATAGTGAAATGAGGCCTCTGGTAGCCACACAGGACTATAATAGTGAAATGAGGCCTCTGGTAGCCAACAGGACTATAATAGTGAAATGAGGCCTCTGGTAGCCACACAGGACTATAATAGTGAAATGAGGCCTCTGGTAGCCACACAGGACTATAATAGTGAAATGAGGCCTCTGGTAGCCACACAGGACTATAATAGTGAAATGAGGCCTCTGGTAGCCAACATGACTATAATAGTGAAATGAGGCCTCTGGTAGTCACACAGGACTATAATAGTGAAATGAGACCTCTGGTAGCCAACAGGACTATAATAGTGAAATGAGGCCTCTGGTAGCCACACAGGACTATAATAGTGAAATGAGGCCTCTGGTAGCCACACAGGACTATAATAGTGAAATGAGGCCTCTGGTAGCCACACAGGACTATAATAGTCTATTTTACGTCATGATGATGCACGATGATGAGAGCGCCCCTCACTTCACACGGGTGTGATTTCTATACTTTTGTACAGCCATTTAAAAGTAACCAATCATCAAGCTCTATACAAGCACAGGCTGTGAAACAAGAACAAACTAATTCAATTTCAATTCAGCAATGCATTGATATAGAAAAATGTTATACCAATTATGAATTATTTGGTGATTTTTACTTTTCACCTGACTGGGCCTCACACTGCTGCAGCTGGAACAGAGCTCACTTATTAATTGAGATATATTAATGAATGCCTTTAAGACAACTGGATGGTGAATATTAGGTCATTCAGGTTGAAGGCTGGCCTGGTGGTGGTAGTGTGCTTCTGTGACGGAGGCTCACAGCGCGCCACAGAGAGACACTACATCCTGATTGGACAGATCACATTTCTGAAAAAAGGTTAAACTATTCTCAACTTTTAAAATAACTCTGCTCAGCCTGCAGGAAAAGTTCTCTGAGCAGTGTCTAACTGGTCAACTTTTGTTCATTTCTCAAAGGATTTCATGTTTAAATGACCATAATGTGGATGCTAAGTTTGTGTCACAGACTACATGACACCAAAGAGACATGAAAAAACCTCAGTACACTGACTAAACCTGCACTGCTTAAACAAATGAATGGACGCCAGTCAGTCTTTATAGACACTACAGCGGTGCCCGTTGGGCACTGGCCTACTTGGAACGATGCAAGTTGGAAATGGATGCCCCACCCATTATGTCTGCGTCCCTTTTCTGCCCAAATGTGGAGTCTTTGTGGCGGTTCTGGTCTGATCAAGCTGACTTAAAGACACTCTTTCCATCGTAATGTGAAATGTGCTGCCAGAGGGAGCAATATACTTGATCAGGTTTATACCAACATAGCCCATGAGCCCAGGTGTACCCCCATCTAGGTCTCTATGATCATGTTTCGCTCCTCCTGCACCCTTGGTCCACACCCACAACACCAGAGGGAGTGCAACAAACCATGTACAACCCAGATTCGGCACAAACAAGGGAATAAAATATTTTCGCTCCTATGCCACCAAAATGTGGAACGCCCTACCAACAGTCATTAAGACATGTGAATCCCTTGACTCCCTCAAAACCGCTCTCAAAGGCCACCTATTGTTACGGTTTCGAAACCCAGGTTCGAACACTCCACCCCAACCTTCCACTTCTGGTGTTCCTGGGCACAACCCACTGCACCATCACCACTCTTCCACCTAGTCAGGTCCACCTCTGTGTTCCCCTCCCCCTCTGACGAGCTGCCTGGGTGTGGCACTGCACACCTGTTTCCATTCTACCATGATCACCAGAGTCTTCAAGAACCCTGCCTTCCCTCCACTCTTCGCCAGCTCTTCCCATAGAAACGCCAGGCAAGTACAGTTTCTCTCTACTCGGTTGCTGTTCGTACTCTGTAGAGCTTTTCGTGTGTTTTAGCTGCAGTGTTAGCTGTTTTGCTAATTGTCTCCACCAGCCGAAGGCATGGGGGAGAGTATGTTTTGCACTCCGTCCGTCCGTGTGTCCGTCCGTCCGTGTGTCCGTCTGTGTGTCCGTCCGTGTGTCCGTCCGTCCGTCCGTCCGTCCGTGAGCAGCTAATCTCGGCCACCGTTAACCCGGTCGATGCCAAATTTTGCACACACACTCCCTGGATGCCAACCATGAACCTCTGCCCCAAACTTTCCAGAACGGCCTGTTATAGCGCCACCAGGAGGCCGCTTTGTGCAAAACAAGTTTTTGCACAGTACACCTACAGATTTTGTCCAAACATCACGCAAATTGGTACACAGTCTCTCTAGAGCCATTCAACAAAACCGGTCTTTCAGATTTCTCAGACTCCATCCTGATTGGTTAAGATTGTCTTCCAAAATTCACAGGAGTGCTCAGTTTCAAACAAAATGCTGCAAATCATGAACACATCGCGTGATTTCCGTGACATTGTGCACCCACATTCCCACTAGGCCGAGGACGAAATGCCACATGAACAATTTCAACTCAGCCTCAAGGTGGCGCTATAACTGGCCCAAAAGTGTTTTTACCTCTAACTGCACGGATCTGTGGATAACTTTGTATGCCAACTCCCTAGAGGCCAAGGAAAAACGTTTGCCTGGAATTTTTCACATCTGCTCTTTATAGCGCCACCAGGAGGCCGACATATGTAAAACACATTTTCTATTATTACTCCTTCACATTTTATCCAAATTTCACGCAAATCGGTACACATGATCTCCATAGTCATGTGATCAAGACAGGTTTGTTTGATTTCTCATATTCCATCCTGATTGGCCACGATTGGCTCCTACAGTTTTCAGGAGTAGCCCGCTTTGTACAAATCGCCACAACTCCTCAACGCAGCGTCCGATTGCGATGAAACTGTGCACGCATATTCCCACTAGGCTGAGGAAGAAATGCCACTTGACAGTTTTCAACAGCCTGATGGTGGCGCTACAACAAGCCAAGTCGCGTCATGCACTCGCACACGCACACACACACACACACACACACACACACACACACACACACACACACACACACACACGCCAGGGAGCAGGGCTAACTAGACCCCCCACTGGTCAAAAACTGTGCTTGAACAACCTTTGGCAATTCTCATTTTAAATCTATACATTTACACTTAATACAATATTTGTTTTGATTTCTTTAGCACAATAGCCTATAAAAAAATACAACAAGGGGACATATAGAAAATAACATGGAATGCCTCTCTGCCTGCTTTGCACTCAGCATCAAGGGTTGGATTGGGGTATTGTCCAGGGGGCTTCTTCTACTCAACAGCCAGGAGAGTGGGTGTGTCAACTCTCACCCAGCAGGAGATTGGCTATTGTAAAGTTGAGCAGGAATGTGCATTTACCCAAACATCACAGAAGACTTCACAACTGTTTCTTGACCACGTCACCACAGTGCGTTTGCAAGGAGCTGCCAGCAAGAGGTTAGTTTGAGTGGCTCTGCTTCTATTTTATTTCTATTGGGTATTTTATTTTATTCTTTCCCTGTTTGTACGTTTAACTGCATGCCATTATCTCTTCCATGCTCTCTCCCTCTTTTCTTTGTTGCAAGCATATACTCCAGATTATTTGCATTTATAGTTACAGTATCACCCAGCATGACAACGGGTTATGAAATACACAATGATTATTATTTAGGCCCCTTTACAGCAACTGACTGCAAATTATGCAATTTATTTCATAGACATTTTAGACAAAGGTTAGTTGACCTTGTGTAGGCCTGTAATTGTAACGACTCATGGACTTTTGTTGTTGTTTTTTAAAAGTTGCAATGTAGGACAACACTGTGACACATTTCAAAAATAGCCACAATTCTCAAAATGTAATTCTGATTTAAGTAGCATGTGATTTGAGCCCAGGGGTGGAGAGAGGGAGATATCCCCTTTTAGATTGCAGCTTTATCATGTTTTAGTACAGCAGAGGTACAAGAATGACAGAGCAGAGAGTGATTGGCATGTGACACAAGTCACAAGCCTCAATTGTACATGATTGGTTGATTTGTCAGGTTGTGTACATGTGAAATCAATACATGTGGAATCACAGCATGCATTCAGTTACCAATACGCTTCTCTCAGATTCAATGTTTTTGTTTTCTCCTTTTAACACTGTAATAATGCTAATAATGGTTCTTTAGTGATTGTTTGTCACCATTGTAGAGGAGCAATGCTCAAATCTGCCCCAAGGGTTAAAAGGTGCAATTAATATGTAGGAATTGTGCATGAAACCTCTTTTGCCAGTATGACCTGGCCAAGATAGGGCCAAAGCATAATATGCTAATATGTCTTGTCTTGCTGCCTCTTCATCTCTCCCTCTGTCTTTCTCCGCCTCCCTCCACCCCAGATAGCCTATGGCATTCACTGTGATGGCCAATCCATCCAAACAGCACAGGAACCATCTCAATGCAGAACTGGATCAGCTGGCCAGTCTGCTGCCCTTCAATCCAGATGTGATCAAAAAAGCTGGATAAGTAAAGTTTGACATTATAATACTGATGCTTATCACACTTAGTATAAATGATTGAACTATGGGCACCGTCGGCGGGACGGTGCTGAAGTGGTTCTCCTCCTACCTCTCTGACCGGACCTACCAGGTTTCTTGGAAAGGTTTGCCATCATCCCCCCGTAACCTCCAAACTGGGGTCCCAAACTGGGGTCCCACAGGGATCTGTACTTGGTCCCCTCCTTTTCTCACATGTACACTAAATCCCTTGGCTTTCTCTGCTCACAATATATCCTATCACTGCTATGCCGATGAGTCACACACAACTGTTTCTATCCTTCCCCCCCTCTGCCACCCAGGTGGAAGAGCACATCACTGCATGCCTGGCTGACACCTCACAGTGGTTGTCTTCCAACCACCTCAAGCTGAACCCAGACAAGACTGAGCTTCTGTTCTTCCCAACTAAGTCCTGCCCTATGCGGGAGCCAACTATCTCCGTAGACAACGCCATGGTAACGTCTGTCCCGACAGCCAGGAACCTTGGTATTGTCCTGGAGAGTCAGCTCTCGTTCAAAGCACACATCACAACAGTCACTCGATCCTGTAGGTTTACAATCTATAACATACGACGAATTAGACCGTTCCTCACCCAGGAGTCAGCCCAGCTCCTATCCAGACAACAGTCTTGTCAAAACTTGACTATTGTAACTCCCTCCTTACTGGCCTACTGGCATGTGCACTTAAGCCTCTCACACTGATCTAAAATGCCGCAGCTCGCTTGGTCTTCAACCAGCCAAAGTTCTCACACGTCTCCCCCCTTCTCCGATCCCTCCATTGGCTCCCGGTCGCTGCCCGCACAGAATACAAAACTCTGATGCTGGCATTCAAAGCAACCATATCTCACAAGTATGATCGAACCCTATACAAACCCTCCCGCGCACTCCGATCAGCCAACGCAGGGAAGCTGGAGGTACCTTCACTAAAAACGCCGGGACAACGCTCCACACGTCCCAGACTCTTCTCCCTTCTGGCTCCAAAACTATGTGTAGCAGGGGGCACTTTTGAGGGAATAATAATAAAATATACTTAATGCCTACTAAACTACGCCACCTTTTTCTAGAGGGTCCTCTTTAACAATAGAAAGCACAGGTTCGTGTGACCAAGGTTGAGCATGGAAATAAGACATATTGGGATTTCAAACAAGGACATTTTATTCTCTTTTCGTTTTGTACACATAGTTAGTTCTTTTAAAATACTGATATTAAAAGTCAACATCATATAAACCACCAAGACATACTATAGCCTACTGTACCATACACTTGGCTGGCGTACCGGAGGAGGAGCACAGCAGCATGGAATAAGGGCATTTCTATACTAATTCACCAGGCAGCCAGTGTGCTGATACATTTAGGAAACGCCATGCCTTCAAACTCTTGTCCTCCTCAGATACGTCAACCTTACAGCAAGCTAGGGGATCCCCTGAATGAAAGCAGCCCAGCGCTTTTAAACCTGTCTGCCAATAAACCCCACCCTTAATTTGAAACAAGGAGCACCTGGCTGATGTTGCCATAGTAACAGGTCTACCTGGTTACATATGGATATATATATATATATAGCCTATATATGTATACAATAAGATTCGTTTAGAAAGGTGCAATTTATCTAATGCAGTTGTGCTTGTAGCAACAACACAATGCTGTTGCTTAAAGTTTAATTCAAGTTTTAAGTCAATTGAAATTGTGCCGTTGCACAAGATGAAGGCATAGGTCAATAGCGTGTGCGTATGTCTGCCAGGGGGTTCAGTGCAATCTCTCTCCCACAAACACAACCCATTTTTGGCGGGAACCCCTTTTGGTGTTAGCATCATGTCATGCTTTAGCTATTTAAGAATAGCAGATCTACAAGCTCATAGCGCACCACCGAGTGGCGCGCTATACGAGCTTGTATAGGTCTGCTATTTCTTTTTAATCAAAACAGCTTTTTCAAAAAACTGTCAGGATGTAGAAGTCATTTTTAGAATCTGATCTCAGGTCAGAATGGTTTAAGTTACTGCGACTAAGACTAGAGTACATTTGCTGTCAATAATCAGCAGTGTGTCCTGGGCCGTGGCTGAGCGGTCCATGCACAGAGGCCGGTAATCCAGCCTGACGGCCAATATATTTTCACACTCACTCCAGAGGGTCACTATATATTTCCACACTCACTCCAGAGGGCCACTATATATTTCCACACTCACTCCAGAGGGCCACTATATATTTCCACACTCACTCCAGAGGGCCACTATATTTCCACACTCACTCCGAGTCCAGAGGGCCACTATAGTTCCACACTCACTCCAGAGGGACACTATAGTTCCACATAGGTCCACACTCACTCCAGAGGGCCACTATAGACCGATTCACAGAGGGTTTCCTGGGTGCGGCCATTACTGAGGTGTACCATTAAGCGCAACAGCACTGATTAGCTACACCTGGCCTACGGTCCGCTACGGAGCACCTGCTCCATGGATTACACCTCAGTAATGGCCACGCCCAGAGCACCCCTCTGTGAATCGGTATAGTTCCACAATCCACATGCACTCAAGAGAGCGACTATAGTTCCACACTCACTCCAGAGGGCCACTATAGTTCCACACTCACTCCAGAGGGCCACTATAGTTCCACACTCACTCCAGAGGGCCACTATATAGTTCCACACTCACTCCAGAGGGCCACTATAGTTCCACATGCACTCCAGAGGGCCACTATAGTTCCACATGCACTCCACATTAAGCTACAATTACAATTTACCATTTAGGCATTTAGCAGACGCTCTTAATCCAGAGCGACTTGCAATAAGAAAAAGCATGGCATACATCACATATATAAAAAAGTAGTTATCATGAAACATGCATAAGCTAAGAACGTAACAGTGGAGTATACATATCATGAAACTATATATGTAAACTATACATACTATACAACTATACATACTATACTATATTATATATTATACATGTTTAAGCTCACATCTAATCATTTTCAACAACAAAAAATGTGAAAAAGTGTGTGTCAAAAGAAGTTGCACACTAAATGGAAAGGGGGGAGGGGGGTGTCAGTGTGGTAAAATGCATGCAGGCAGGTTAGCCAAATAACCACAGAGGAAGAGTTTGAAGGGTTGCTATGGTGGTGAGCGCACGCACACACACACACACACACACACACACACACACACACACACACACACACACACACACACACACACACACACACACACACACACACACACACACACACACACACACCAAACCTGCTCCATATAGTTCCAGCATTACTGGAGGTCTCATGTCTTTGAACTGACATCAGCACACAATACTGCTGTCTGCTGCACATAGTACTCGTTAAAGGTGTTTTATGATCTTTAGGGTCATCCAAATAACATATTCAAAATGGATTATTATATAATTTGTGGATAATGGTCAATTCAGTTGTTGAAAGTTGGGTACCAAAAATAAATACATTCTAATTAAAATTATGCTTTAAGTAGCATGTGACGTGTGAAACTATAGGGGTTATTCATGATTCTGAATCCACTCCAAGCATTACATATAAAAAACACTCCTTGACCTAAAAACGGCTATAGCCGTCATCACAAAGGTTTTTGTGCAAAACTAATTCAGAATCTAGACATTTTTGCCTTATATAGGAATTAGGATGTTAATGGTACTCATCTTTCAACCACTGAATTGACCATGATCCACGATTTATATAATAATCTATTTTTGAGGGGCGCTAGCCCCTCCTATACACAGGTTTAATGTTTGTCTTTAGTTCAATGTTTGTTTTGTAAACGCAAACGACAATGAAGGGAACATTTACGTCATAATGTGTCATTCACGTCATATTGTCTCTTTATGGTTTAATGGCGTTTAATGTTTGTGCTGGCACCATTTGTTTTACATCAACATTACATCACCTAATCAACATGAGTTAGACTTTAATATATTAGCGCACCTCACTTCACATATAACCTTGAACGATTACGATTGCAATTCATTTTGGGCCACGCCCCTTATTCAACACACTGAAAACAGCCCCTCCCCTCTTTAAAATATATATGTATTATTATTTATTAATTACCAATAAAATCAATGTGTTTTGGAAAAAAAAAAGAATGCCGTGAATGTTATCTTTTTTTTAAATAAAATTGCCTGCCTCTGTCTGTCTTTCCCTTTCTCTCTCTCTCTCTCTCTCTCTCTCTCTCTGGAACCCGGGGTCGGCAACCTTTTTGACATGAAGCGTCATGTTTTTATTTCCTTGATAAGTTTATGAAATCACATCAACATAGAAAATATCCAACATATTTTGATTGTCCAGATACAGGACATAACCTTTCTTTATTTCTTTCTTGTTATTTCTTTCTTTCTTTCCACATCAGGATGTATTGATCAAACTCAGAGCAATTTAATGTATAATTATGTGCAGGATGTAATCTACATACAGATGTGATGAACTTACATTTAATTGACTGCATTTTAGTTTTATATTCAATTCTAAAATATGAAAATCCTCTCTTTTCACATGTATACAGTATGCCAGTGTGCCAGTGATCCCCCTCCCTGTGCCAGTGTCACCGTGTCTGAGGTTGCCCAGCCCTGCACTAGTTCCATCAGCAGCAATATAACGAGAGATAACACTAAACTAGTTTTTTGGGGCTTGTTTATGCATTTATTGACAGGACAGTAGGTTGACAGGAAATGGGGAGAGAGATGGGGTGTGACACGCTATTTACACACTCACTCCAAAAGGGCCACTATATTTTAACCATAGACTGTAAAAAATATGGACAAAGCGTTCCCCATGTCTAACATGAACGTAAAATGAAGCCTGTAATGATATGCTAATTCCTGATGTAAGTCGCCATCTTTCTAGATCCGTTTGGTACCAGCTGGCCATTGGCTGGCTCCGTTTTGTACCAGCTGGTCATTGGCTGCCCAGACAACGAGGCGGGACTTCCCCCCTTTTTCTCCGTTGGTTTTTATTTTGACTCGAGTGGGAGGAGAAGACTCTTGAGTGGGAGGGGAATCCCGATCATAGACTGTAACGGTAGCCACGCCCCTCAGAACATACGGGACTTTATGGTCATTCTTTTTATTAATGGGACCATACTTTTCCAAAAAGAATATTATGACATTAGAAATGAGACTTTAAACTAGTGACTGGAAGAAGAAAGTATTCATGACCATGTTTATTAAGGTAATACAGTCTAGGTGAAGTTGGGCCAAAATACATGGGCCTCTATGGAGCTATGGGGCTTTTTGGGTCCAGTCCAGCAGTCCAACAGGCCATTATATGAACTACCGATTTCAAATGAGGCTTCACGAAATATCTGGCTGACTGCCCCCCTGATTTTAACACTCACTCCAGAGGGTCACTTTTTATTTAATTTTTCCAAAAATGAGTTAATAGCACAGGCAGACTCTTCACATACTACTAGAGCATGTCTTAATTGACATGTAAATATGAAATAAATGCTTAAACATGTATAGCTAGGTTTTAAACCTTTCAAACCTGTTTTCTCAACTTGCTGTTTTCTGCAAGACATTACTCTATAAGCCATATCTCCAAAACTGGTGGGTCAAACTGAACAACCAAAAAAAAAACGAAAATCCAATGGCAGTCCCTCAGTCAAATTTAGTCACGTATTTTCAGTCCAGAGGGCCACTATAGTTCCACACTCACTCCAAAGGGCCACTATATTTTAACACTCACTCCAGGGGGTCACTATAGTTCCACTCACTCCAGAGGGCAACTATAGTTCCACACTCACTCCAGAGGGCCACTATAGTTAAACACTCACTCCAGAGGGCCACTATAGTTCCACACTCACTCCAGAGGGCCACTATAGTTCCACACTCACTCCAGAGGGCCACTATAGTTCCACACTCACTCCAGAGGGCCACATTGCATAATAGTGCATTTCTAATGCCAGGTCATTATTGGTCTGTGAGCAGGTTGTGGACAACCTGACAGCTCAGGTCAGAATGGAACAACAAGTCAAATAATTTTGACCAAAAAACACAAACCACAGAGTGATATAAAGAGCATCATCAATCATTTAAAACCAACAATCATTAAAATACAATCCTACCTGCACGCCACAACAAGAGGAACAGCATCAGGATTCCACCCATTCCTGTCAGTCCCATTGGAGTCTGGACCGGATTCACAGTAGTCTGGACCGGATTCACAGGAGTCTGGACCGGATTCACAGGAGTCTCGAACGGATTCACAGGAGTCTGGACTGACTGATTGACTGACTGACTGACTGACTGACTGACTATAAACTGACTGACTGACTGATGAACAAACTGGCTGGCTGACAAACAAATCGTCTGGCTGGCCGAATGGCCGGCTGGCCAGCTGGCTGACTGGCCGGCTGACTGACTGACTATAAACTGACTGACTGACTGACTGACTATATAAACTGACTGACTATAAACTGACTGACTGACTGACTATAAACTGACTGACTGACTGACTATAAACTGGCTGATTGACTGACTGACTATAAACTGGCTGATTGATGAACAAACTGACTGACTGACTGACTGACTATAAACTGACTGACTGACTGACTGACTGACTGAACTGACTGACTGATGAACAAACTGGCTGGCCGGCTGGCTGACTGGCTGACTATAAACTGACTGACTATAAACTGACTGACTGACTGACTGACTGACTGACTGACTGACTGACTATAAACTGACTGACTGACTGACTATAGACTGACTGACTATAAACGTATTGACTGACTGACTATATACTGACTGACTGACTGACTGACTGACTGACTGACTGACTATAAACTGACTGAGACTGACTGACTGACTGACTATAAACTG